>NC_056733.1:808300906-808639247 GCF_019279795.1 Protopterus annectens | reverse complement strand
ACAGCTGGACACACATGTAGCAATGGCAAATACTGTAGTTTCATGTCTGTGTGTCATTTCATTTGTATATATTGCACACGGGTGGCCTGTGTGGATGATGGGTGATGCGACCTGTATATCCATGTATTAACTGGCCACATGGCGAATAGATCTATGCTTTGACATGCCTGATACCGATGACAGTCTCACCTGCAACAGACTCTTGTCTGTGTGGCACACCAGAGGTACCTGTATAGGGTGACACAGCAGTATGAAGATTATCCATGACTGTATGACAGCCACAGGGTGCACAGTGCAAGTTAACACATTTGCCTGTACAATAGCATATAGCCAGCACATGTGTGCATACCATACCTCTTAGAACAATAAATGTGGACAAAGCCTACTATAATGGGGGACCTACAGGGACAACTATGACATATTGCTCTTACAAACTTAGAAATTTGCTAGACTAATAGGTTTGCATGCACATGGGTTTTACATGGAATGTGTAGTCGTAAACACAAATGATTGTCATCATTTAATGACTCCATTCCTCAGCTATTTGCCAGAAAGGGACAGATATTATGGGGAACACACCGACAATATGAGGCAGACATCTGGACATCCTACAAATACCTGTACAGTTCAGAGGTATGGTGCATACACAGTGTAGCATAAAGCATGTGTGTCCACATACCTTGCATATGTTGTTACATTACATGATGTACACTGGCACATGCACGTACGTGGGCTATACTGGCCATACGTTCAGTACTGACTTACCAGGCAACTCCAGGCTCATTGGTTGGGAGACATCCACCTCCATGATGGCAGCTAGTGTTTATGGGGGCTGTTCCGAGGGTGTTCCCAGACTGGCCAGTAGCTCCTCTGTGTGTGTGAGTGGAGGCTGGGTTGGTGGCCCACCACATGTTCCACCTTGTTCCCT
The DNA here is from genome assembly GCF_019279795.1 of Protopterus annectens. Taxonomy (NCBI): domain Eukaryota; kingdom Metazoa; phylum Chordata; order Ceratodontiformes; family Protopteridae; genus Protopterus; species Protopterus annectens. The sequence continues at coordinate 808,638,319 of NC_056733.1, read as the reverse complement.
GGCGATTGCAGTGGCATGCTGTTTTGCATGACATATCAAGTCCATGCAGTGTCTGCGCACCTGCTGGTAGGTGTTGTTGTGGCCATCCACTTCGTTGACCCTCCTGCGAAGATCCTGCCACAGGTCATCCCACTGCTGTGCATGCTGTGGCACATGGCTAAATAACACCTTGTAGTTCTCATGGAGGTACAGGATTACGACATCATCCTCCTGTCAGCTGTATGCTGGTAGGCGTGTATGAGGCATTACCTGTAAGACATGATGAAGGTGACAGGTCACATTTGCAGACATGTACAGTGATACTGCTGCACATACATTTCTAGTACATCTGCACATTTATCTTTGCAAATCAACATGACACTAACATGACTGGCATGTATGTGTCACACACATGTAACACCCAGTATGCATTGGATTTCATCCCCATATATGTGTGTCACCTCATTAGTGTTCCTACTGCATGTGACGTCTGTCTCCATGTGGGCATGTCTGTTTGCCTGCACTGGTGTTCTTACCTATCTACACATGCCTGATGTATCTACGGTAATGCTGTTGACCTTGAGGCTGTGTATATGTCACATATCAACACAGACACAGCCTTACTGGACTTGGGCAGTGACAATGCACCAAGTATGCATGGAAACCTGCACATGCATCTCTTTTGCCATAGACATCTACACTGCACTGTACAGCTGTTCAATATTCTGCCACGGATCGCCTGTGTTGCACATGTGATAGACATGGGACAATGGCTAGTCGGATGTCATTCGCAGGTAAGGTTATCAGCTATAGCATGTACAGGCTGGGTTTCCTAGCTGTATCTGACACCCATTATGGCACCACGAGGGGCATCAGTGACACATTACTGATCCAGATAGTTGATACTACATCTACCATATGGCCATCACACCATGTATGACAGGGATGATATGTGTAGCTATGTCGACAAGGCTGCATGGTATGGCAGGAGTATGTCACAGGTATGGCATAGGGATCTGTCCAGCATGTGGCCATCCTAGTCGTAGGACACTGGTTGTCCATGATGTATGTCTTTCAGATCAGGCTATGGACATGTAGCATGTCTAACAGCATAGTGTGGCATATGTCTGTAAGCAAGGCGGATAGCATGCTTCATACTGGAGATGAGTATTGTGGAGGCTGGTATCAGCCACCCACGCATGGGCCCTACCCCTGGAGGGTGATGTGTATTCCAATATTGGTCACACGGGTGCTGTGTATGCCTGTCCAATTATCTCAGTGCTCATGGATACCACCCTGTCATGTCATGGGTACCTCGGATGACTTCCTAAAGGGCCAGGGAGATGTCTCCAGCTCAGGGAGGTGTACTACACTACACCATCCATAACACAGTGTCCATAATGTTGACCATAGCATAGGTGTTTCTTAATGGGTATGGGGGTATTCCCCTAGTGGTGTCATTGCTGATATCATCCACCAGAATGTGCACATATGTCACACACCTCACACACACAGCCCATTCTGTATGTTGTTCGCAACACTGTGACAACTATTGCCCATAGGTCATGGCCATTCACATCCTTACATACACAGATGGCTGACATTTATCTGTGTGGTATGGGCTACAATGCGGGTGGGGTACAACACATTAACCTTGGTTTACTGTAGCTGACACCGTGTGATATGCACATGTCACTGTAGCACCTTTAGTAGTTGAGAGTTTGTCAGCAGGCCACTAGTAGAACACTCCTGTGACATACAAAGGCATTTTGTAGCCAAACATCCGTACTGTCTTGTACATCTGTACTGCTAACATCTACATTGATAATGGTTCATGGACTTGCAGACCATACCCGGCAGTGTTCTGATGCGGTGCCACCAATCATGACTGTCGTCAACACTTGTGTGTTGATATACAACACCCTATATGTAATGTATGGGCATGCTGGGCACTTGTTCAGAGCTTCTTGGCACGTTATGAGCTACTGCTTAGTTTAGCACCTATTTCACACCAGTCCTCACAGGTACACTGTTTGTCCATACATTTCCAGCTTGCTAGCAGTACAACAGCTGTCGTACACACATCACTCACATACCTCGTGAGACATGGTGGTTTACACGGCGTGTCCACCTGGCACGTACAACTTATATACAGGCATGTCCAACTGGCACATACCAGTGCTAATGCCTGTCACTATGATGACTATGTTGAACATGTGGCAATAGAGCTATTCTCATGTACACAGTCAATGCACAACTCCCAACATACAACAGTACAGCCTGTGGGGGATGCACATATGCAGCCCTGCTGGGGGTTATACTGTCACCAACCCTGACTGCACCTGACAGTCTTGTGGGATGTGCAACATTGGCAATGCACCCCACATATCACATAGTCCCACATGATCCCCACCACAGGCCACACATACAGAGACACCTTGTACAGTACCCCTCCATACTCTGTGTGGGCACCAATGGCAGCCCACATCACCAAACACAACCACACCACCCTATAGCCCACAGACACATGTGCCCATCACATACAGCCAATAGGGTGTCATAACATACACAACACAGCTGTCTTAGGTGACTGTCGGCGGTCACACTGCTGTTCTACTCAGCAGGCTACACAAGGCAATAGTCACTTACATTCTGCTATCAAGTAACTGGTTCTACAACATAACCTATGCACACATGCCACAACTCAGCAGGTACGATGTGACTCATCTTCCATGTTTGTGGGACTGACGTTGTATCTCAGGGCACAGACTACGTGTGCAGGGACATGCAATAGCCCACCAGTGTTGTAACCCTGATAGTGTGGTCCAAGCCCTGGGAAGCATTTTGCGGTCATCCGGACCTTTTACCACTGTACTACACATTACTGTGTCACTCCCAACAGTTGTCCATGCTTCTGCTGTCATTCCACAGGTGTCTAGTATACGTCCACTTTGACAGACCTGGTCAAACAACATGATGCTGTGGCACAGTTGACCTGCACCTGTCAGCCCTGGGAGTACGGATCACATGTTGGACTCTTGCTGCTTTTATACTGCCTGTCTTGCACAGTGTCCAATAACAGTCACCACCAGAACGGGAACTGGCTAGCAAAGCATGTGGTCATGTCACACAATGCTTGACATCATCCTCTGTGACGCACGCAGGCAAGGCACACCTGATACTGTACCACTTCAATATCTCTGCAGTGACTGGGACCTGCCTCTTGGCTCTGCAGAGCACAACTGCAATGACTGGTTATAGACAGACCATACCTCTCAGGCATGTACATGGACTGGCACACCCACAGCTGAGGTATCCCCATATTCCACTATGTTGCACACACATCCCGGCTGGTTACTTAGTACAATGCATCACAGGTGCTCCATGTGCATATAACTGTGTCCGGAACTACTGCTGCTACTGATGTGAGACTGACAGTAACCTACACTTAACTGTGATAGCCGCACATGTACCAACACATTAGGCATATGCTGTGCATGAGTCATAACCTCCGCTCGGCTGGTTCGACCCATACACCACCTCCAAGACCAACAGTATCCTTGACATGGTCATTACCAACATGTGACTGCTGTTCCACACCTGGGGTTATCCCCTCATTGGTGGAATCCGAACATATGCTACTCACCCTTGTTAGCCACATACCGGCACCACACACTTCATGGCATACACAGTAGATGAGTACTACAACACCAACTACAGATGTCGTATGACAGCGGTAGTTGTTGTCGTGACACACGTGCAGGTAGACTATGCACATGCAAATGCTGAGACATATTCCAGTGCACTTCATTAGCACATACACGACAATATGGTTTATGCTATTCCACACAGAGCCATGATGGTACACACCAGATAACAGACGACACTCTGGGGGTGCGGTCACACGGACATACTTTACAACAACAGGTGGGGGCTGTTGCACAGTGGTGTACATTCCCATGGGTGAGGTAACTCACTGGTCAGCCTCGGTAGGGCCACAGGATCCCTCATCACATACTCCATAACTAGCTATGTACACATTACTGCAACACATTCCGAGATGTACCACAAGGCATTATGGTGATATGTCAGTAGTCGTATGCAATACCCACATCTGCTCACACATACAACTGTCACTCTGGAACATGACAGTAACAGGTGATGTTGGCAACATGCTGTCTGATGGCTTCAATGCTAACATTACACCCTCTCACTCCCTACAGGGCCACATTCCTTGCAGGAACATTGTGGTGTACCTGCGGTCACACCTACACAGTACTGACCTGCACTCTATATGTCGTAGGACACAGGCCCCTTGTCACCCTACAAAATCCCAGGCTGTGATGTCCACAGACCTCTGAACAGCATGTCTCCCCACTGGGACACTATATTCAGTAATAGCCTTGTACCAGACATTGTGGCCCCTGACTGCCACACAGCGACAGTAACACTCCACACAGGTGGTGCCACAATGCACGACTGGGACTATTGCCCTACACACCTCACTGGACTGTTATGCACGGCTATAGGTTACATCATCATGGACATCATTTGCTGAGTCTTTGTTGTGCTCCAGTCCTTTGATGCCAGTTGGGTTGGTCTTGTTGGGGCCACAGCATGCCTCCTACACCTGTTGAATACCTTTCATACAGTCGCCAGAGTAGTTGATGATGACATGGGGGACATTGTTCTCTCGCTGCCATTCAGCACCGTTCTCCATTCTGGTATTGACAACATACACATCCACCTGCACATCACAACATATGTCTCCATATGTTATGCAAAGTGGCTAATGGATGGGACACACACATTGTAGGTGGCATACCATATCACATTCTGCATTCCAGTTACACTTGGCATACCACAGTCCTCAGTCATGGGGCCCTCATGTTCAGTATATGCTTCCCTGAGGTACAGGCTACCACTGAGGGGACTTCCCTGCCTAGTTTTACAGACCACTGCATACCCAGCGCCGTTGTTGCTCCTCCAGCGGATACAGACTCCATCTATATGGGTGCCACTGTGACAGATACCGATATGAACATCATGGCCTCTACCTGCATGACACTTGGTATGAAGATCACCTTTACAGTACACCATCCACCCACTGGTTATCACATTGGTGTTAGTCCCCTACATACATGTTGCATTGTACATGTTTGTAAGACACATGTATGTCGCACACACTCCTGTGATTACCACATTGCCACTGTGGCATGGATATCCTTCTACATGTCCACACATGTCTGTACTGGGTGTGTAGCTGGTACATAGGCACCCATTGTACTTCTGAACACCGGACTTATACACACATCCTTGGGTACAACACCCCTCTTAGGGTGTACCTTACACAACAGCTTTACATAACTCAACATTAAAATGCCATGACGTTTATTGAGCTACGACAGTTAAAGTTTGCGGCTTATGTACAGACACCACGTCTGTACACATTTGCAGACTACATACTCAGGGGTGACCTCTGATGCAAAGACAGGGCCCATGTCTGCAAATATGTTAATGGATATACTCAGCATACACGACATAAACAATAGCCACTATGAGCATGATGCTCATGGATATGTGCACACACGCGACAGTGTATGGCATGTGCTTGTGGGTTGCATTCCTAGACTGGACACTCACCATGCTTTGGGACATGATTCCTATGTACATCACGCATGGACAGTCAGTAGCAGTGTTCATGTTATACCTCGCTTGGTGGATGGTGGACACATGTACGCCAGGGATCACTGCAGTGGCTGTACTGTGCAGAGATGCAGGTTACACATGGCTCTTCTGTTCACAGGACACTACCCTAGAGAGGTGCCACTGGTGTGCACACTGTAGTTGTTGTTACACATAGACTTGCCAGACTGCATGGTACCCCACCATGAACCTGTGGAGCTATTACATGTCCTTTGTGCATGGTTACTGGAATAGCCCTTCCAGTTAGATTAGCTGTCACACAATTACAATGTCCCGTGACTACAGGCCATATGTATCCTGTTATTGTACACACCAATCATGTTCATGTTTGTCTGTCACATCTCTTCTGCTATTCTAGTATTGGAGAAATGTTTGCGTCCTTTGAAAATGCACAGAGTGGATTACATTATTTATTTCATCATAACTGTTTATACATAAATCAATTACATACTACTCACATCACTATACAATACCTTTGTTATGCATCATATGCCTGTTCTCCTGTGTAGCATATCTGACATATCAATCTACTGTACTATACATTACACATGTTTTACATGGTATCCCATAATTCAAAGCATACTTGCACAGAGGGTCCACCTTAGACATGTCATTGACGTTATATGCCCATACACATGCGTACTGTTACAGTATATCCACATATACTATCCCCTGCTATAGCACATACTTATTGGACATACCCTGTCACTGACGGCGGGTCATATGACATTGTTCTGTTTAAAGCCGTCTTGTTGGATCCCTTGTGGTGTCTGTGCTGTTTACCTTGTGGCCCACTGCTGGACACACAACTTCTACAAGCATTAGTATGATCAGCAAGACATCACTACATAAATACCATTCCCCATTTTATGCATGGCGGACACTTTTAATTACTGCAAACCAGGCTATGCATACACTGACATAACTTAATACAGAACATACTATACATACAGTTAGTGTTCTACATACCTTGATATTGTTCCGGTGTTTCGTCTCTATCTCGCTCTTCTGTATCACTCTTTAAACTGTTTTATGGTATGAGCATACAGTTTGCATATCTGGCAAGTCATCCTTATATAGGTCTATACTTGCAACATGTGGTTTACTGCCGCCAATTGGTGGTCCGGTGTGACAAATTATGTGCACTTCAACTGTGCAGCTACTCCATTCACCAATTATGTGGCAACAGTGGAGTATAATTGAATTCTCCACTTGGGTGTTGGCCATTTGCCCTGCCTTCGGGGAGATGGCCTGTATTGTTTTATTGTGTGTAATTGCAACTGCTATGTGTAGAGCCAAGTCTATTTTGGATTCATGTCCCCCATGGATTGTGTGTGATGGCTTGAGTATGTGGATCTACCGGTGACTGTACCTGTCATCCCACCCGTCTGATAAAGGACTATTACAAACACCTGTAACATTGCCATCTGTTCTGTTATACAATGGATACAATTTTGCATGGCGCCTTTAAATGTGTCTCTCACAAGGTATGTTAACGGTTCAGCACATGTAATTGACTAACTAGATGTTTGGGCTGTGGTTACGGTCTGTATTGCTATTGTTTCCAGTGTGGGGGATGTAGGCGGGTTTACGTAGCATATACGGTTTTGTGGGGCTTGCATTTCTACATAGTCCATATATATGTGTGTGGGCCCCTTTCCTAATTACAGTGCTATCACTTAATAGGCTTCTGTTACGGGAATTTACTTTGGGCCGTTGTTAATTGGTTTCTATATGGTATGCAGGTGAGGTTGATACTTCCATACCTCCGGATGTACAGCGATATGTGCAGGGATATTTGTAAATGACTGCTATCCCATGTATGTCTGTCCCAGATATTTGCAGTCATTGCAGTGGTGTTGGTGTCAGACCCTCTGTGACATGGCTTGCCATCTTTTCATATGGCCATAGTTGGACACTTGCGGGTCACACAGTGGTGTTTACAGGCTGACATATGGCCACGGTCAGTACACAGGATAGCACATACTTTTATCCTCATTACATACCAATTGTTCTTGGTCCTTAACTACTTATCGGTTTGCATGAAACATTTCCGTTTCTTACATACAGACATGAGTATTTCCTGCAACTATTGCATAACATTTGGGACATACTAATGTCCTAAACTTTCGGACAGTTGCCCTTTGTAATGTTTCATGTCAGGACACACCTGCCCAGGGGGGGCTGTCCCTCCCAATGTGGGACAGGTGTTTACCGCATGCCTATGGCTAGCTATACATGCACCTACCATAATCATCTACCTCTGAGTTGCCACCTGCAGACACACGATGCAGACACACATACACACACACACACTTTAGTCACACGGGAACACACATGGCACCCTCAACACACACATACATACACAGGCTACATCACTCACAACCGCAGTTGTACACGGTACCTACGTGGACCGCACTGCCGCCAGTGGTGACTACATGTCCTTACTATCATCATATTGCTCACAGTTCTACTGTTCCAGTACTGTGTTCTTTCTGTCTTTCAGCCTCCTGGTTACGCGTGTCGGTGTGTGACACGTTCCATAGTTGGCGGTATCCTATTTATTTGTACCTCAAAGGTGTTTTGAATGTCGTCGACCTTTCTATATATTTGCAGATGTCAGTGACCCCTTGTATATCGACATATATCACACTATCGCCCTTTCTATCTGCATTATATATGTGTAGATATATATATATATATATATATATATATATATATATCTATGTATATATATATATATATGTATATATATATATATATATATATATATATATATATATACATATCTCAGACAGGGGTGGTGACAGGCACACTACGCCTTTCAGTGTGTGTTTGTCAGTGTATACTGTGTTTCCTGGACTCCGCACATTTGTGAATGTACCTGTCACATTACACACCTACCATAGGTTAAGATTACCTCCCATCCCGCTTTGCGAGGGACAGTCCATCTTTGTGCAGTTGTGTCCTGCAAAATATTTGTGAACATAGCAAATGTCCTGCGACTTTGGGACAAACATATTCCCTATAGTTTATGTCATAGTTGCATAAAGCACTTATTCTGTATCTGACCCACCTACATGTTACAGGACATGGAACACGTACCTGCGACCATTACTAGAATAAGCTTTTTATCTATGCAAAACACTGACGTTCTGGTTTTCGTACTGGCCGGGTGTATGTGTCATCCTGCAGACATCAGGCGTATGTCCCACATTGGTCATTTGAACTGTGGCAACCCTACTGTATGTACATCTTGCCTAGCAATAGTGCTGGGTGATTGTATACATGAATGCCTGTTCCACTCCTGGCAGTGGTCGTTTTACCCTTCAGAGCAGGCGCTATTTGTTCAGGGGTGACTAATACTGGTTTCACCTGTTCTGTACATCATTGACCGTCACCTGCGCAGTGTTCGGTGATGCTTAGCCCTGTTTCATGCATATCCGTATAGTCGTATTTAAACATCGCTTACCAGCTGTAGCCAACGCTTATTCCCGCTAATGTTTGCTACACATATTCTGATGACCTGCATCTGGAATGCATTACCCGTGCCGTCGGGATTACGTTACATCCCTTGCGGGACGTGGGACCAGGAACATGCACGACAGTCACTGCATGTACCACTTGGACATCTGGGAGTTGTACACGAATTATGTCATTTTGTATGTGCAGTACACTACAGCAGTTACTCCACATGACCCTCACATGGATAACGCCGTTAGTTTACAAATTGATGAGTCCAGTTAATGGTATGTCCATGTGATGTTTACTGGCTGTACTCCGACATTGGGTATGTATATCACAATTAGCTACACCCGATAATTTGCTACACCTTCATACGACTGTGGATGCAGCATGCCGGGGTGACAAATGCCTCTCATGGGTACATCCCCTGCCTTGACACAACATCCATGATTACATTTTGTGGAGTCCCTCAGTAATGCAGCGAGGAATCCGTGATGAGTGTGTGTAGGACAGTGCTTACACACATGTGCTCCTGCGATTGCCTCTGCTCCAGTAAGCGACAGTTGCTTACTCAATGTTGTGGTGACAGGAGTCACTGTTTGCTCCGTTTGATGTTTTGCTTCTGACAATCGGGCGTGTACCTACTGATGTACCTGATAACTTATACACACAGCACCGACAGATGCTGATAGGTGCATCTACTGTTCAGGTGTTGACATTTCCGTGTTCCAATGGCTGTTGCGTGTACAATGTTTGAGGGCTGCCTATGTAGGATTCCACAGTGGGCCACCTATACATCACAATTTACAGGTAGTCGGGTTTGTGTGCCATCCATGTTACTGTGTGTGCAGGTGGGGAGGGATGTCAGTCCGTGGGAGCCTACACTGTCAAGGTGTGTGCTATACGTTACTCAAATAATAGCCGCTGAGGACAACACAAGCAAAACAGTGAATCAAGAAACTTTAATGACTTAGCGCTTTCACCAGTACAATACTGGCTTCTTCAGAGTCATTTTCACAATCAATTAAAACACATTTATAACAACTGTCCCATGATAATGAGCTGACATCAATAACACAACAACCAATCGTAATCCTATTCTACTGTTTAAATATGTCCTAATAATACAACAATAATTAAATATTCTGAATGTTGTAAATAATAATAATAATACATAATACACCCAAATATACATAAAAAACATTGAATACTGTTGTAAAAAACAAACATAATTAATAGAACTTCTAAATAATTCATCTACCTAAATCTGATTAGATTTAAAATTCAAAATAGGTTTCAAAGACACACAATCATTAAGCCCAGGAAATGTCAAGGCATTTAACCTAAGTTGCCATTCAGTTTTCAAAACTGCAACTTTGTTGACCAAATCCCCACCTCTCTCAGTCATACAAACTCGGTCCACAACAAAAAACAAAAACTTGTTAAAATTGGGGCATGTAGTGGTGTGCAAATAAAGTGCATTGTGTATATATTTTTTCTTAATTGATCTAACATGTTCTGATATCCTGTCCCTTAATCTTCGAATGGTCTTACCCACATAAAACGCATCACATGCCATACAAGAAGCCACATACACTAAATTTCTAGTGTTACAATTACACTGCCCAGGGCAAGCAATAGTGTATTTGTAATCAAAAACACACAGGTAAGTCCCTTCACTAATAAACCTACACCACTTACATGCCCCGCATTTTCTCATACGCGATTTTTTGTGGTCTAACTTCTTTCTCCAAAATTGACTTAAGGTTCTCACCCTTACTAAAAACAATCAAAGGTTCAGCGCCTAAAATCACCTTGTTTTCATTACTCAAAAAGCACCTCCAAATATTTTTCAAACTAGCACACACTTCAGGTGCCCTGTTGTTATACTTCAATACAAAAAATGTTCCTGTTTTATTGTTCCCTACTTTACCTAATGGAACATTAGTGTTCAAAATTGGCATATAGTGTGTGCCCCTTTTCCTCATCACTTCTTTTCTGATTTTAAGTAGCAATTTGAGAGGGTAACCCCATTCCAAAAACATTCCAATCAACTTAAAAATCTCTTTCCTAAAGGTTTCATCATTACTGACTAACCTAGATGTTCTAACCATTTGCCCCTTCACTATACCTCTTCTCTGATACCAGGGGTGACAACTCCCAAAGTGCAACAGGGAATTAGAATAGCTCTGCTTCCTAAATATACTACTAGAAAAACCCTCATTAGGCAGCTCTCTGGGGTGGCAATGGGTGCGAAATGTGCCCCGGTTTTTTCCAACTTAGTTTTGTTGGCTTGGGAAAGGCTTTTTGTTTTTCCTTCTAGGTTCAATGATAACATTATTTTGTGTAATAGGTTTTTAGATGATTTATTGATTTTATGGAAAGGTGATGAAAAAACGGCAGTTGATTTTGTTGATTACCTGAATGGCACCACAAAATTCCTTAAGTTTACATATTTGTGGAACAATGAAGTTATTAATTTTTTGGATCTAACCATTACCAAAACTAATGAGGGTTTTTCTAGTAGTATATTTAGGAAGGAGAGCTATTCTAATTCCCTGTTGCACTTTGGGAGTTGTCACCCCTGGTATTAGAGAAGAGGTATAGTGAAGGGGCAAATGGTTAGAACATCTAGGTTAGTCAGTAATGATGAAACATTTAGGAAAGAGATTTTTAAGTTGATTGGAATGTTTTTTTGGAATGGGGTTACCCTCTCAAATTGCTACTTAAAATCAGAAAAGAAGTGATGAGGAAAAGGGGCACACACTATGTGCCAATTTTGAACACTAATATTCCATTAGGTAAAGTAGGGAACAATAAAACAGGAACATTTTTTGTATTGAAGTATAACAACAGGGCACCTGAATTGTGTGCTAGTTTGAAAAATATTTGGTGGTGCTTTTTGAGTAATGAAAACAAGGTGATTTTAGGCGCCAAACCTTTGATTGTTTTTAGTAAGGGTGAGAACCTTAAGTCAATTTTGGAGAAAGAAGTTAGACCACACAAAAAATCGCATATGAAAAAATGTGGGGCATGTAAGTGGTGTAGGTTTATTAGTGAAGGGTCTTACCTGTGTGTTTTTGATTACAAATACACTATTGCTTGCCCTGGGCAGTATAATTTTAACACTAGAAATTTAGTGTATGTGGCTTCTTGTATGGCATGTGATGCGTTTTATGTAGGTAAGACCATTCGAAGATTAAGGGACAGGATATCAGAACATGTTAGATCAATTAAGAAAAAAGATATACACAATGCACTTTATTTGCACACCACTACATGCTCCAATTTTAACAAGTTTTTGTTTTTTGTTGTGGACCGAGTTTGTATGACTGAGAGAGGTGGGGATTTGGTCAACAAAGTTGCAGTTTTGGAAACTGAATGGCAACTTAGGTTAAATGCCTTGAAATTTCCTGGTCTTAATGATTGTGTGCATTTAAAACCTATTTTGAATTTTAAATCTAATCAGATTTAGGTAGATGAATTATTTAGAAGTTCTATTAATTATGTTTGTTTTTTACAACAGTATTCAATGTTTTTTATGTATGTTTGGGTGTATTATGTATTATTATTATTATTTACAACATTCAGAATATTTAATTATTGTTGTATTTTTAGGACATATTTAAACAGTAGAACAGGATTACGATTGGTTGTTGTGTTATTGATGTCAGCTCATTATCATGGGACAGTTGTTATAAATGTGTTTTAATTGATTCTGAAAATGACTCAGAAGAAGCCAGTATTGTACTGGTGAAAGCGCTAAGTCATTAAAGTTTCTTGATTCACCGTTTTGCTTGTGTCATCCTCAGTGTCTATTATTTGAGTAATTATTGGTTTTTGCCCTATTTTGGGTTTTTTTTGTTGTTATGTGCTATACATTCCCTCTTTGCTAAGGTGTAGGCATATTGGGCACGCCTCCGTCTGCCTACTGGGGCTGGCACAGTGTGTCCGTGGTCTGGATCCCTCTGTGCCTGTGTTGGCCTTGGCAATTGTGGTGGGCTGTGAGACCCTCCCCCATTTTGACCCTGCTGCAGCTGTTTCCGCAGGATCATATTATGTAGCATGGCACATACTATGAAGATGTGGGCACACATGCCTGGAGAGTACTGCAAGGCTCCACCAGATGTATCCAAGCACCAGAACCGTGATTTCAGCATCCCGAACACACGGTCTATGATGATTCTGGTTTGTGCGTGTGCCTCATTATGGCATTCCTGCATTGGTGTGTGTGCATTTCTGATGGGGGTCATCATCCATGGCTCCAGTGGATAGTCAGCATCCCCCATAAGATGGCCTTGTGGGATGTCCCCCCTGACAAATACCTGATACAGCTGTGAGGCATGCCAGATATAGGAGTAGTGGTAGCTTTCAGGGCTGCCAGCACACACATCCATGATAATGCCCTGGGCATTGCACACGACCTAGCAGTTGATGGAGTGGAATCCCTTGTGGTTTATGTAGCGCCTACCATACTCACCAGGTGGTGACTTGATTTGTATGTGCATGCAGTCTATCGCACCCAGTACCTCCGGGTAGTTTGCCACACGGTGGAAGGGATGCATATTGCTGGCCAACTCCTCCTGAGTTCGGGGGAAGTATATATGCTCATTGGCATGTGGTAACATGGCATCCAGGAACTGGTGTAGTACCCTGGATGCCGATGCCTGTGAGATCCCCATTATATCTCCAGTTGGCCTTTGAAAGGTACCTTTGGCTAGTATTCGCAAGCTTACACATACCTTTGTGTCCATTGGGATGGGTTCCCCTCTGTTGTTTCTGGTTCTCAGCCGTGGCCGGCACAGCTCTACTATTTGCTGTAAGATGTCCCTGTCCACCCTGTAATGCTTTACTATCTCCAGATCAAGTAGCCCCTGGTAGGTTACCCTTGGTATGAACACTCTTTTCCTCCTCCAAGGCCTACGGTGGTTGTCGGCATCATCCTCCACAACACCGTTGGTCTGTAACACATGCTGATGAATCACAGCTATGGCAGCTCCCAACATGTACATTTTAAAAGTTCCCCGTCTGTTTACACCTATGGTGCGGTGTTTGGGAATACACAGGTGTGTGTTGGGTGTTTCACACTTTATACTGTTTTGCTGTGAACACTGATGATGTCATAGGGTGTGTATGTACGATCGTGGCTACAGGGTATCTTCTGTGTTTTATTAATGGAACCACTATTGTGCTGCCTTTGGTGTTGCATTACATTTGGATGCCGTGAATTACCTCCTGCCCTTCCATTTACATTTGTGCACATTACACCTACCATTTGCTGGCATGCATCCAGCTGCATGCTTTCATTTGTACTTTCCTAGACCTGGCTTATCTTGCGTAATGTGTGCTATTGCCGATCTACTGTGGGTTTGCTTTGCTCTGCTATGACAGTTCTCCTATCTTTGCATTCCAACTCCTCCCCTCCTTTCTTTGCAATCATATGCCTCCCCTATCCTGTTTTGCAGGTTTCTGCATGCAGGCTTGTATACTGCCGTCGATTGGCCGCCGTGAGTTGATTGGAGTTAATTGCTCATTAGTACCAATTACCCTGCTTCGGCATTTCCTTCTTTTCTTCCCCTGACCTTCCTGTTTGTGCTATTGTTTGCGGCGTGTGCATCCAATTACCGGGTTTCGGCCACGATTTCATCCCCGTACACATGCGCTTTCGGGCACCATGTGTGCTCTCAGCTAAATGGTTCTATACCTTCCTCCCCACCCCTGTCCTGCAGCTTTGCTTAGCAATGGCCAGGCCAGATTTGCATTGCTCCAATGTGCTTACTGATACGGTGGCACACCCCTCTGCTGATGTCATGTATCACCTCTGATACACTCCTCTGTGTTATAGCGCTGCACCATCAGGTACATCCTTAATCCGGCGGGCCATTTGCGATTCAGTATTACCTGCCTCATTTGCATGGCATTGACTACTAATTCATAGTTACAGCACCGAACACTGTTGCGGGCCCTTAGCAACCCTTGCGCCTTGCTTGTGGTGTGCCATGCCTACCATTGCATATTATGGTGCAATCCTGATTTGTCTTTCATTGCGATTTTATGACATTTGTATATATTTCCTTTGTATTCCTGTTTGCGCACACATGTCCTGCAGTTGTACTGTGCGTTACTGTGGACATGACATTAAATGCTGTTTTTTAGGTGTTGTACATCTTTTCTTGTACCATTGGCTGTGTATTTCACCATTGGCATATGTTAACTTTGTAATACATGAGTCTGGTCCGCTTCCATAACTCCGATGTTCTGTTTGGGAAAATGTAAACCATGTTTTTTGGTTTACATTTCCATGGGCTTGCGCTATGCCTGCACCACTTCGTGAATCGCTGTATGCCTTCATTAGCATGGTGCAACACTGCGCATGGGGTGATTTGCATACCTATGCCGAAGGCTGCATAGATCTGGCATACGCCGTTAGTGCACGTGGAGTTGGTTCGTACCTGAATCGCTCGGCGGACATATTTGGCATTGTCCCGCATACGCTACACCTGCGCCTGGTGCAGGCTTCATGAATCCGGGGGTATGACTATCCTTAGACTCATAGTAACATTACTAAACCTTTGTTTATTCCTCTTAACCTGTATATACTTGAGATACTCTGCTTATTACTTTAATACCTTCTTATGAGTGATTTTTGTTCTTACTACATAAACCTTAATATATATATATATATATATATATATGTATATATATATATATATATATATATATATATATATATATATATATATATATATATATATATATATATATGTGTTTACCTTCAAAAGTTCAGAAGCCACATCTGCGATGCTGCTTCCGCGAACTGTGAACCGGAAAATTCAAAAAACGTGAAAACCGAATTGCTGACTTACAAAATCTTGCCCCTTTTTGACCCATGGTAGCACTTGTTTCAACGGTGGAGCGATCGGGAATGTTGAAGTTCGATATTCTTACAACATTTTAGGATGTTGGCGTAACAGAATTCGGCTAAATATTTCACATATACGGCCATTTGGTAATGTGCCTTCACACAAATGAATGTATATATATATATATATATATATATATATATATATATATATATATATATATATATATATATATATATATAGGTGTACTGCAAATGGTAGGATTCCCTCAATCTAGAACTTCATATGGCCGACCCCATATGATCGAGTTTGTGAATGCTCGACCAGACAATATGGAGATCTGCATACAGTGCGTAACAGAAATATTTCCTGTTACTGCACTGTAGTGGGATTTTGGAGTTGGTATATTTATGTAGGGTGGGTGTAGGGGGCCCTGCAAAATACTGATTTTATCAGTATTTATTTTGTTTTTTGCCGGCTTGGAAAACCGGCTTTCTCGATATTGCACTTTCGCAGTAGTGCAGTTTCGCTCTTATGGGTGTCAATGTTGCTTGTTTGAGATTTTGAGCAAGCAACATAGACCCATATACATATATATATATATATATATATATATATATATATATATATATAAAATCATTTTTGAATTTGTATTGATGATCTTTGCTTGTGTTTATACTACTGTGATATAATGATTTTCCCACAGATTTACTAAACTTCCGTGCAGGACTATCTTAGTCCTGCATGGAAGCGCCCATTTAGGAGCAGGATGGCAGCGCACCATGCATATTAATAAGGCACGCTGCCCAAGGTCCTAGGCTTACATGGAGCATGTAAGAGTGCACGAGACATGTCTGAGAGCAGAGCTCTCTGAATAAACATGCTCTTGCAATGTAGATCAGCAGAAAGGGATAAGGAATGAGTGAGACCATTCATAGGTGTCCGCATATCCCCACCAACAGTCCCCCATGTGTACAACAGCAACAGTACATATAAATAAAATGAAGAAACCCTTTTATTTTTTTTTTTAAATCCAATTAAAGCTAACCGTAGGTGCGCAGGTCAGCCCATTGCTTTGCTACAGTTAAAGCAGCTTAAAAGGCTGAAGAGGATAACAAGGAAGTTATATGCAAATGAAGCAGCAGAGTAATAATGTAGTGGGCAGAACATTCCTTTACGAGCAGGCATTCCTAGTTCGAGTCCCACTGCAGCACATTCCATTTTCCATGGCAAAGCATGTGATGACCAATATTTTTGTTGCAAAACCCACCAAATAACATATATTTGTAAAATGGAGTACTGCAGGAAATTCACATCTGAAGTGTCAGTGTCATAATGAATAAGGCACTAGTAAGCAGGTTTAAGCACAAATAAGCAGTAGTAAGCATATTTAAGCACTAGTAAGTGAGTTTAAGTGCATTTGCATGGGGATAAGCAATGTCTACACTGGCTAAGCAATCTGATGCTAACTCTCTGGAAGCAGATGTAACGGCAGGTTAGCAGTGCTTACCGTCACGCAAACTCACTTACAAGTGCTCAAAAGTGCCTTAATCACTCTGTATCCAACAGCCCTTGATCTGCTCATCAACAAAATAAACAGCCATGCAGGTCTCAAACCCAGGACCCTATACACCATCGTCCCAGTAGTTATCCACCAAGCCATCACAGAAGTACAGAAGAATGAAATAGTAGTAAATATGTCCTCACCATAGTATAACCAAACTGAACCTGTGAAAGGCATCAGTATACAGTCATATGTGCCATACCCCACTACATAACATAAATATGTGAACTGGAGTACAGCAGTAAGCCCAGAAGTGAGGTGTAATTGTAATAGAGTGTCAAAGTCCTCAAAGCAATGCACAGACCCCGCAGAGTGTACGTACACATCAATCAGGGATACTAGGCATACATATAAGGTGTAATGAATAATAATACAATGCCAAAAAGGCATTATAATGAATGTGCAATGTAGGCAACGCTAAACATTGCACAGGCCAGCTTAGGAGGTGTGAGCAATGTGTAGACCAGCTAACTCTTTGTGGCCAGTGATATACCCCTTTAAACAATGCCATCCTTAGGTAAGCAGGTTTGCCCATAGCTTAGCCTGTTCAAAACTGGCCAATCACGGAAAAGTGTGGGAAATCGGCCCTACTTAAACCAAAGAGGTGGGAATACAGCTCATAACTGGTTATAGCTCCCCCTTGCAGGCACTATGGCAATAAGGGGAGAAGGAGTGCACCTCCAGGTGCAGAGCTGGTGCATCCAGGAGTCCAAGGTCATGGCAGGACTCCTTGTTAAAGACCATGCACAGAGACTGCTGCAGGGCCAGTACCAATGCTCCCAATATAAGGCAGAGGCCTGTGACCATCTCACCCACAACCTCACCAGTGCCACTGGCATACCCTAAACTGTTGAGCAGGTCAGGCACCACTATGCCGACCTGAAGCAGTGGAAGGGGGGTGTGAAGACTGGTAGAGAAGAGTGAAGGCTGCCAGCCTAGCCAGATAAAATTTTGCAGATAATTCTGTAATTTGTAAATATGAAGGTAAACTACGGGCTTGTTGTCTTAAAGATAAAGAAATACTGTTACATGTGGAACTGGAAATAAATGTGACAAAAGTGCACTCTACTGACCAAAGTAAAGCATGTAGTGTCCGTTTGAAGTAGCAGCAGTGCCGAAAAGTCTAGATGAAGAAATTCTTTCTATTGTTTTAACCAAGAGTTAAATTGCTAGATTTAAACATGTAAATGCATTTTTATTGCTCTGCACCAGCTGCAAGATAACAAAAGGGAGATGTCAAGAATGTAAATGCAGTTAATGTGTAGCCTGGGAACACCAGGAAAGTGTAAAAAGATGATGTAATGTTTATCAGAACTGCAATAGCAATTTAAACAGAGAGAATCAGAAGGCATTAAGCATTTTTACTTGATCATCCAACTCACAGCACTGCCTCTTGCTCACATGTAAGTTATCTTAGACTTGCGTTTTCTTTTAGGGATAGCTAGAAGCTAGAAGTGTTTTTCTGTGATGTCAGGACTGTACTACTGAATTATTTTAAGTATTTCTGTCTGATCTTCAAACTCTTGACTAGCACTGACTGTGTGGTAGAAAGTATTGTCTTGTGGTTTTAATTATTTATTATTAAATATTTTAAAACCTGTTAACTGTGGCTGGTTTGTGTTGAGATAAGTTAAGCTTTAGAGTACATTGCATGTATATAAGTATCCTGTACCAAGTCACTCTAATAAGCCTTGAGACTTTTTAGTCATACTACCAATTAGATTACAATAAACCCGCGGTGGTGGTGCTGCGGTAGCGTTGTCACCTCACAGTAAGATGCTGTCCGGTTCGATTCTCCACTGGAGCGTCTTCTGCGTGGAGACATGCGTGAACGGGCTTACCTTCGTTAAAGGTTGTGCATCAGGCCTGGCAAGCCGGTATGTAAAAATCAACTGCCAATCATTAGCGGCCGGAATTCTGCTGTGGCGACCCCTAACTGAGAAAAAAACGAAAGACACAAACAAAACCAATTGGATAATAGTATTGCACAGTGATAATTGGACACCTTTTAAGGGCCTTTGAGTAGCTGATAAATATTAGCTGGGTGGTGGCAGGATTACTACCGTATAGTCTGGGTAAAAGGGGCACAGCTGGAGAACATGTGTCAGCTTTCCCCAGAAGTGTCTGTGTGGTGTGTGTATCAGATACTTGGGCAGGGACACGAAGCACTGGTTGGACAGAGAGGGTGTTGGAGATTTTAACATGCCCAGCTAGGCTGAGATCTGGACACTGTAGCTGTGCCAGTGGGGAGTCTTATTGGAGACCTGGAGAGCAAGGGAGCGACCATCCCTGGACTGACTGTGATCTATGCATGCTCTTAAGGGAAATTGTACTTTACTGTGTGTATTTCATATCCTTTCCTCATATATGAGTTGCACTCTCTGGTGTTAATGGTGAGGACTGAGGCTCCTTGATTGCTGGGCCAGGGCATGGGTGTCACAGGAGACCTCTTGGAGGAGTGGATCCAAGAGGCTAGAGCATCAGGGGATGTTCCAGCCTTGTGTAAGTATCATGCAAGAATGTGTGTAATATGTGCCAGCTCAGGTATATCATGGATAGGTGTGGCTAAATATTCCTCTTATGTCCCCCACAGCTGCACCTCAGCGGGCCGTGAACCAGGAGGCCCACATCTTATGCCTGGTGTGGTTGCGACATGAGGCAGGTCAGTAATACTCAAGCTTTTACTGTCATAGGAAATAAACATAAAAGTAGTAGTAAATTAATTGCTAGTATAAAACTTGTATTGTTCAAGGCAAGTACCGCATGCACTAGGAATATGGCAGGAAGAGTCTCATATAGTTTGTATGGCAATAAAAGTATAATATCTTGACAAAACAGGTCTAACTGCTGGACTGCATGTGTATATTCTGGTATCATATGGTAATGTAGATTTCCAATCATGTAATAGTACTGTAGTATTAAGCACTGTTACCCACACCATGCACCATAAATTTAATGTGTAGGAATGCCTGTATATTACAGGTGTATTCCCCAGAGGCCATTTAGTACAACTGAGAGACACATAAACAGTAAACAGGGAAAATGCAGACAACAAAAAACGAATAGCACATGCAACTTAGATGTGATCTGTTGTTTTTTTAGCACACACAGCCACAGTTCGAATCCTGCCAGTGGTAGTAGTCTGCATACAGAATCATACCCCACAACTGTACAGATATGTCCAGATTGTCTATTAAAATGGCCCATATCTAATGCCTATCAACCTTATCCCAGACATATAGGCAGCAAACAGGAACTACAACTGATTGACACATCGATGACAACAAACCTGGCACACTAGCAACTCCCCAATACCTTATGTGACTAAGAAGCCACATATGTCTCATTTACACCCCAGGTTGTTAATCTGTGGTCAGAGTGTGTACAGTAACAGATTGAGATGTATGTGCATAATAGTAATGTAGAACCTGGTACTGTGTATGGGAACATTCAGGTAGTGCTAATAAATATTCCTCCCACAGGTCTGTCAGATACCAACACTGTGCCCAGAAATACAAGAGGGATATGCAGTTGCTCTGAATAATGAGGCATTACACATCACTGTCACCCACACTGTCCTACAACATATAACTGTCTAGGAATTCTGTACAGAGTGTTGTTATACAAGGTCAGAATGCATAAGCACAGGGGATTAATACCAGAATCTGGGAGTATATGCACAGTTAGTCAGTGTTAACAAACATTCCATCCACAGTTATACCAGGTAAGAGGTGTATAGTGCAGTTAAAACTGGATCATGTGTAATGATGTTGACAGCCATATCAGTGTCCAATATAGGTCTATAGGGTAATGTAGTAAGACTTGTAAGGTACAAAAATACAGCAATGACTAGGAAAGTAATGTGGAGTACAAGAATATACTACTTATTAATTGACACCTGTCTCTTCCCCCCACCTTATCTCCAACAATAATAAACATACCCACCCCAACTGGTATGTACTGACTCTTATACTGTCCAATTGTTTGTTAATATCTTAATGGTTCCCATTCATGTGCCATATTGAATTATTCCAACATTGTTAGCATGGTGCCATCAACATACCTGCTTGCTGTTCTTATTAACACTGTGGTCCCATATATGCATGCGTTTTGTTTGCTATGCAACTGTTCTGTATCTGGTGTCTGGGATAATAGGAATATCTATGCATGCTGTTATACCTAACCCTGGAATGTGTTGACTATTACTAACCAATATATGATGTTGAAATCAAAACACTATAGCACGCTTGGAAAGGCCGGTCCCAGTGGACCCACCTGTCCCACCTCAGCTTGCCAAGGCACCGGTCACCAGCATGTCTGGTGCCCAATCCCACACTTCCCTGTCTGTTGGTCCTGCACCACCTTCAGGTGGAACTGCCTCAGAGGATGTGGCTTGCACCCCCAGGGAGTGGGCGCGGACAGGCACCTGTCACCCATCGCCAGGTTGGGGTCGTGCTGTGTAGAGTGATCAATGAGAAGGTTGGTGATCTTCTACGCCAGTTTGAGGGCCATGTGTTGCGATTAGAGAGTCAGCCTGGCTCCGTGGCTCAGCCCTCAGCACAGCCACCTTCGGGTCTGTGAAGGTGCAGTGGTGACTGCCCATGGGTGGAGACCTCAGACCCACTGTTATCCCTAGGGGGCGTGTGGGCTTTTGATATTCCAACAACCCTCCCCATCAAGGTGTTTACCCCCCTCATGTGTCATATACCACCCCTGTATGCATCTTGTGTGGCTTGTCTGTTAACCTACTCAACCTACCTCACCAAATATACCTACTACCCCTCCCCAACATCCCACTCTCACCTGAAAAAAGAAAAAAAGGCAATCTGTTCCCACAAAAAAATCATGCCCCATACATAGCTGTCCATTTCATACATGTGTCCACTGGATACATGTAATCCGGTCTAATTGACAGCACAACTTATTATTGTTATTCTCACCCCTCTCCCAGGGGTTTAAGTGTCCAAATCTATCTCCAAATTCAGGGAATATGCATAGCTGTTGCTGTAGAAGAAATGGGCAGCTATAGACCTTCCCTACACCCTTCCTGCACATCCCTAGCTATTTTCCCTACTGTCTTTCCCTCTTTGTGCCCCTTTTTCACCACTTTCCTATCAACCCTTTTTCTTTTCTTTTAAATAAATTAGCGTGGGGTTAAGCGTGAGTAAGCAGTTTTAAACAGCAGTAAGCCGGTCTAAGTCTGTTTACGTGGGGGTAAGCACTGCCTACACAGATTAAGCAATTTAGAAGCTAACTGAGTTTAAGAAACTGTAACCGGAAGTTAGCACTGGGCCAGATTCACAAAGGCTTGCACGGAGTCTAAGAGTAGAGTAAGACTCCATGCAGCCAACTTGTCTACTGAGCGATCCAGTAACAGCCGGTAGGGTCGTGCAACAGAGCTCCCAAAACAAGTCTTAAATGGACAGGGCTAGGCTATGCAAATTACCTCATTTGCTGCTGAAAGCTATGCAAATGAGGTGAATTTGTGATCCAGGAAACCCGACCTGTCCGAGTAAGAGTAGGGTTATTTGCAGAAATGTACTCAGTTGACAACTGAATACGGTTCTGCAAATAGCAAAACGGAGCTGTGACAGCTCCAAAAAAGGATGCATCCAGTGGAGGAAGCATGCCAATGGCCAAAAACACGGCCATTGGCAATGTTCACCGATGCAAAATAAAAATAAAATAATTTTTTTGTCCCGATCACCGATGTTTAAGCGTAGCGCAGTGCTGCGCAAATGCGGTGGGGTCTAATACCCCAAAAAACTACAATTAAAATCCACAAATGTGGATTTCATAGCAATACCTAAATTATAATGCAAGGGAATGGCAGTCTGAAGTCAATATGGCTACCGAGTAGAGGTTGCTAAGGGGGAAGCTCAGTCTAAGACATGTAACCAAGCATTAGTAGGCAATCCTATGCAAATGAGGGTAGGGATAGTGAATCCCAAGTTTACATAGCAAATGAGCACAGTCAGTGGAGTGTAGGAGTAGGATAAGGGGAGTATCAGAGTAGAAGACAGGTGACATCATGAGGGGGGTATGTATGATAGAAGTGAATCTCATTGGAGCAGAGTGATGTGTATGCTGTCAGTTGCCCATCACTGGAAGAGGTGTGTCAACAGGTATCCCAGCTAAAGTCAAGAAATTGAAGGTGTATGCCATGGATAACACCAAAGTTTCTTGTAGAAGTGCTTGCAATGAGTATGTGAGCGTATGCGTGCGTGTAGAACAGAGTAAGACTGTGTGCGAACGTGCGCGCTTGTGTGCGCGTGTTTAAGCTGGAGTAAGCATGTGTAAGGCTGTATAACATTGTGTAAGCACGCTTGCACCTGTGTGCGCGCATTTAAGCAAGAATAAGCAAGTGTAAGTCTGTGTAAGCATGTGTGCATGAGTGTGAGCTCGTGTGCGCGTGTTAGCGCTTGTTTGCGCGGCGCTGCCCCCTGAGGAAACAGAAAGGGAAAAGGAAGCACAACAAATAGTAGGAAGTTAACCAGGGAGTACTAGCAGAGCTAGCAGGTGAAAACAATTAGAAGCAGGCAATTACACAGGCAGTACACTAGCCCAGCCCAGCCCAGCACTTAAAAGTCTGCAAACAACATTCCACTATGTTTCCCACAGAGACACTGCAACACTGCAGAAAGCTAATAGAAGTGAAAACTGAAAAAACTTTACTGAGAAAAAGAAATGTTAGGGGCTGCCATTGCTGTTATAAGGTGACATATGCAACAAGCTAAGGGTGGTGACAATGCAAATGCTGCTGGACAACCCACAGTGAGGAGACGGAGAAGAGTGTACAGGCCCAGGGTAACCTATCAGGGGCTACATGAGCTGGAGATAGTGGAGCGCTATAGAGTGGACAGAGACCTCATGCATCAAATTGTTGAGCTGTGCAGGCTACGCCTCACACACAGAACCAACAGAGGGGAACCCATCCCAGTGGAAACCAAGGTATGCGTTGGCCTAAGAATAATAGCAACAGGTACCTTCCAGAGACCAACTGGTGATATGATGGGGATATCACAGGCATCAGCATCCAGGGTACTGCACCAGTTCCTGGATGCCATGTCAGCACATGTCGGTGATCATATATACTTCCCCAATTCCCGTGAGGTACTGGCCAGCAATATGCGTCACCTCCAGCAAATAGCGGAATACCCTGAGGTAGTGGGTGCAATCGACTGCACAAATATACGCATCAAAGCATCAGCTGGTGAGCGGGGTACGGTCTACTTTAACTGCAAGGGCTTCCCCTCCATCATCTGCCAGGTTGTGTGTGATGCCCAGGGCATAATACTGAATGTGTGTGCTGGCTGCCCTGGAAGCTACCATGATTCCCATATTTGGCATCTGTCACAGCTGTACCAGACATTTGCCAATGGGGACATCCCTCAAGGTCACCTAGTGGGGGATGCTGGCTATGCGCTGGAGCCGTGGCTGATGACACCCATCAGAAACGCACACACACCTGAACAGGAAAGCCATAATGAGGCACACGGACAAACACGAAATGTAATCGAGCATGTGTTTGGGTTGCTGAAGTCACGGTTCCGGTGACTGGACACATCTGGTGGAGCCTTGCAGTACTCGCCAACTACATGTACCCAAATTGTCATGGTATGTGCTATGCTACATAATATGATCCTGTGAAAACAGCTGCAGCAGGACCAGCATAGATCTGGGCCAAACAGCCCACCACCATTGCCAAAGCCATCACAGGCAGAGCGTGACTCGGAGGAGGAACAAGCTGAGCCTGCCCCAGTAGGCAGAAGGAGGTGTGCCCAGTATGCCCTGGCCTTGGCAAAGAGGCAATGCATAGCACATACACTGGCCCAGTAGGAACCCTGGAAATGATACCTCTCTCCGACATGCACAAAGAGTAAAAGGGATGCCTAACATGACACTACCTGTCCTCAAACACGTATAGGGAGTGTAGTATGTGCATCCAACATAGGCATCCCTGCAGCACCACCCGAGGCATGATTGCCATCTGTTAAGAAATATAAAGCAGTGCTAAACAGCTGTCACCACCAATCCGTACATGTAACCAAAACTGCAAACACTAACTAGCACAACTGTGGTCAATGTTGACCAATATTGCCCAATGTTCAGCAATGTTGGTTAACGTTAACCAATGTTGGACAAGTGTGGTCTACATTGGGCATGTCCAAGCAAAAGCCAACATGCTCATATATGCCCACTGGCCCGTAAGCAGTCATGTCTGCTCATTTTGAAAATATAAAGCAGTGACAGGCCTCAAACTCAGGTTACCGTGCACTATAGTCATAGTACTGAACCACTAAACCATGACAGTATGTCAGTGGTCAGCCTGTATAAAGAAATGTTGATAGGTCTATGCAAAGTATCACATGGAAACCCTGCAGGCATAGCATACTCCCCGTCGAGTTATGACACAAAGGTGAGCCCTGCAGTAAGAATAGAACATGATCTTCAACACACAGATAGTATAAATGTCAGTAATGCACATGCTCACACACAGCTACAAATGTAGTGGACCTCAGACAGCAGCATAATGAAAGGTCACACTGGGCATGCTAACACACTTGAATAAATGAGAGAAATGTCAGGCAACAAAACACTGAAAGTCGGAACTGGGCATACTCACACACTTAGGCCATGACTGAGTACAGCAGTGGACCACACATATCCAGCAGTTGCATGTGTTAACCCAGGAACCTCACACTATCCACCAATCTGACATGTGCACACAGTTAAATGACAACAGACACATATATAATATAGAGGAACCCTGTCAAAACCAATCATGTTCTGCAGATACTCAGGTTATTCATAGAAAGTGGGAAAGCAAAGAAGAAACAAAACCTACAATCAATATAATCCTTAAACAGTGTGCGTCCCAAACAGTATCACAGGTCCAGAGGCTGATATTAGGCTATCCACCCTAGGGCATGTCCAAGCCTATCCAGAGTGTGCTTGGCTATTGCAACCCTGTTAGATTAGTAGACTGCGCCTGTGATGAGTAGGTCAAACAAGATGGTCTATCTACGTTTACTTTAATGTGCCCCTGTCTAGCAGCAACACAGACGATATCCCAGAGGTAAACATACGATCACCCATCCACTTGTCAAGATGTCCCCTGTAGGTAGTCATTGGTGGGCCTTGCGTATGCAGGACTGGGATCCCATTCCACAGTGAGTGGAGCCTCTGGGATAGCAATCTGTCCGTCCTGCATGTCTTATTAACATCCATGTTGAGGTCTACGTCCCTAGAGCATGTAGCTCCAAGGGATGTGGATATCCTGAGGTGGACCATGTCCATGACATCTGTGTTGGACATGTCCATAAACAACAGGCACAGATTGCGTTCCAGTAGGTGTTAAGTGACTGAGTATAGCTGGAGATATGGTAGCCAAAGTGCGCAGGCCATTCGTGTGAGTCCCTAGATGCACTTGGTGAGGTGATCTGTGTCCATTACAGTTGCTGCACATGTCGGGTAAGGTACATCCCAAATGGGGCATTGTATCCAAGCATGGGCCTGATGACTATAGGGGCACAATGACCCACGTGATATAGATGTGAAACCTCATGGGATAAGCTGGGCTATACAGAAGGTCTGTCTAACCACATTGGCAATGTGATTGTCAAAGGTGAGAGTACTAAGTACACATGACCACAAAGCCATAGCAACTCCTACCATACATAATGGATTACCACCATTATGGTAATGTGTGGCAACGTTGTAATCCCCAAAGGGGATGACTATGCATCTAATGGCATTTAGCCGTAGGCCATGGCTCTGGCACCAGTTATCCATCCCTGTGAGACCCCTTTTGAGAATGCCAGTGGCAGCTAGAGAGATGATAATGGCACCCAGTATGCAGTCATCTGCGAACATGGACAGCCATACCCCTCCTGTGATAGCCTGTACATCAGAGACATATCCACTGAACAAGACAGGTCACAGGACTGAGCCTTGTGGGATGCCATGTATAACTGGTGTATATACAGACATGGCACCTGCAATGATTACCATGTGTGTCCAAACCCTGAACCAGTTAGCAATCCATTCTGTGACATATGTGTCGATATCGAAGCTGATCAGCTAATGTAAAATGTCCGAGTGGGGTAATGTGTGGAAGGTGTATGCGAGGCCCAGGTAGGCCATGTGGACATCCTTCTCTACATCAATGGACCTGTTAACTGTTTAAAGAAGTTGAACAAGATCAAGAGGCAAGATCTGCCCACAACTAAGGTGAGAAGTGTAGGATCCACTGTCAGTATGTTCCCAATGTCTATGGGTATGACTGCCATGATGATATGCTCCAAAGCTTTGCAAACCAGGCTAGCTAGGCTTATT
Organism: Protopterus annectens; assembly: GCF_019279795.1. Taxonomy (NCBI): domain Eukaryota; kingdom Metazoa; phylum Chordata; order Ceratodontiformes; family Protopteridae; genus Protopterus; species Protopterus annectens. The sequence goes on along the minus strand of NC_056733.1, from coordinate 808,610,404 downwards.
GGGCGACAGTCTCCATGGTCCACTGTGCCACCAACCCTGTGGAGCAGGAACACTGTTGCAGTATGCCATTCCATGGGTACACAGCCAGTAGTGACTCTGAAAATGAACAGTGACCTAATGTTAGGGTTATGGTCATCATGAAGCTTGTGTAACACGCAGGCTGGGACACTGTCCAGTCCCATTGATGCAGTGATGTTTGCTCTGGATAGGGCAGCACACACCTGTACATCTGTGATGTCTGCGAGGCTACACCCTGTTGGGATGGACAGCAGCTGTGTAGGGGGGATGGGGGTGGAGACATTTGCACCGAACCTGTTTGCCAGGATGGTAGCAATGTCTGTGGGTTAGTGTATGTATAGTCAACATGCAGTAACTCACAGCATATCACTGAGTTTCCACCCAGGTTCCCGACATAACCAAAGAAGGCCTTGTGATTGTCCTCAGTGTCTGTTGCAGATCACTGTTAGCGGCGGTCCTTACATGAATACAGGAGTGACCATAGCCTTCTGCCAGTACTGATCAGAGATGTCCTCCCATGTTGGTTATGTACTCTATCATGTAGCAGCCTCCCCCTCATGTTGTATGGCCTATGAATGTCCGGGGTCCACCAGACAGGTCTACTGCCTTTGGAGGAGTGAGACATGTTGAATCTGTGATAGCACGATCCATGCATTCCAGTAGGTGTCCAGAGAATGCGTACATAAATTAATCAGCGGTCTGAGCCGTACTTACCACTGTCCCAGGGCCTTCATGGGATACAACCTCGGTTTGTAGAAGTGTGATGTCCACTCTGAGAAGTCCCATACAGGGATAACCTGCCATGGGTGTGGGGATGGGATATGGATGTCCAGTGAGATAAATGTATGGTCTGACCTCACCAATGAGGGGCATACCTCTGGTGTGGAACATAGAGTCCCCATGCCGGTGATGAGCATGTCCAATATGTTCTCTCCACTTGTGGGTGTGTTGATCAGGTGTGCCATAGCATTTGAGTGTATATATGCCAGCAACAGTCATGCAAGGGTGTTGGTGCTTGTCTAGTATTCCCAGTCACAGTTACGGTAGTTGCAGTCACCCAATAAAATGTTGGTTGGAGATACTGAGTGTGGTACCTTGGTTAGGGAGGGTGGACTGTAGCAGGCTACAAACTGAAAGGCAGGTATGCCCACAGTCAGTTGCACATGAACAGTCTCAGATGCTTCGTGCAGTACTAATAACCTGGAGGTGTGTGTATCTGTAATGCATATGTATACACCCCCAGTAATGCTGGCCGGTCTGAGTCATGTGTCCGAAACGCATGGTATGAAGAACAACTTGTTAGTGCTGTTGTGTTGTCGTGAGCCTGAACCAGGTGTCTGTCACTGCACAGATATTGACATCCCCATACTGAAGGTAGTTCTGAGTGTGTGCACCTGAGGGTTAGACAGCAGGTGTTGAGCAGCATAACACTTAGTGTCCATTACCTTGTAACGTGTATGGAGGTGGGTTGTGTCATGAGCCTTGCTTAGAAAAGCCACTATGGGGATGGCAAGAGCCTCATCCAGTATACAGTAATCTAGGTGTGACAGGTGCAAGCCGACCATAACGAAGCTACGCAGCATGTCGAGCATGTCATTCCAGGATGACAGACACTGGATCCCCTTTGAATGACACCAATATGTCAGCCAACTGTTATAAGTGATCAGTTTGTCTGTATACTGTGACATCAGTCCTGATGAGGGTATGATGCTACGCAAGGTCAGGGTCATACTGTTCTGGGTGACATGAACAGAGAGCTCATCTAAGTCACATGTCATGTATTCCAGGGAGGAACATCTGAGGTTATCCACACCAGCATCGACAATGATGGAGTCATATATGTACTCACTGTGGAGTGACCTGAGTGCATGTGTCATGTGGTGGATCTTGGCACCCGGCAAACAGTCCAAAGTGACCTTCACCTTGTACAGCCTGTTGAGTGGGACATTAGTGTGTCTGACAATAAGAGTCACCCATGAGAAGTATATTAGGTGTGTTCCTTAGCCCTAAGGGCAGTGACTGTGTGGCACACTGACTGTGTGAACTATGTGATATGTGTGTAATGTTGTGGGGTAGCAGTTGGTAGTGAGACTGCTTTGGAGGTCACCGCTGCTTAGGCTGTGTTTCTGTAGAGCCTCCAACGTATGGTAAGCTATTGTCTGTGCTGTCGCAATAGGTCTATGTGAAACTGTAGTTGTGGTGTGTGTGGTTACCTTCCTCACCCGATAGACCATGCCAGTCACAGGTCATGAGAGCACAGCCCCCTGTTTGTCCATATAGTTGCATCCCTCCCATATAACTGAGTCTGTTTGTTGTGAGGAGTAGAGGGTTGTCTGTGTACATGAGGCAGTTGTAACATTGCGGCAAAAGTCCAATAATCACATGCCGGACTTGAGATTACACAAGGCACCGACCAACGGACATGATGGCATATCAAGATGACATACTCTGTTGACCGTTCACATGGGATCAGTAGGGTGGTAAGTGTGTAAAAGAGCTCAACAGGGATGAAGTGCCCATGTTTGTCTGTGTTATTGAAAGATCATCCGCGAATGAGTCATGACAGAACCATGACACTGCCTTCAGATATGTCATTTATAGCAATGTACACCTATATATGCCATGAGTCAGGGACAACTGTACCTGACTGACAATGCCGACAACCTGTCAGACAGGCCCATACATACATACCCACCTCCCACTGACAAAAGGCCCTATCATACCAGGAGATAACAGATGTGGAATGGGTATACAGCACCACACAAAGCCAAATTCATGGCATCAATTGGATTACATACTTCCCCTATATGTGACATAAGTGAACTACAGAACAAACATACCCTGCACCCGAACAGTCTGTCCAGCCCCCACCCACAGTACTGGATATGAAACCGTTGAATGTGTTACAGCAACATATGGCACACCCCACAGGTGTTGGTGCACACCAGACCATGGGAACTAACGTCCTATAAGCCTATGATGTCTGTACTGCAAGGCCATGCAGTCCATCATGATTGAAGTCATGAACAGAGCTATTGCATGCCGACAAACCCACAACCCTACCAACTGTGGTATGTTCATGGGCAGAACATGGTTCCCACACCTGCTGGGCTGCTTGCAAGGCACCCACCCAGGACATATATCACTGTAAGGAGCTACACATGTCCCACATAGACTCTGAATAGCCCCTACTCAACATACCAGACATGTCGTATCCACAAAGCAACAATATGTGCATAAATATGTATTGTCATATGAAGGAATGGCAATTTGTCCACGGAGAGATCACACAAGGCATGAATAGTGGAGTCCTCTACAAGCTGGTAACACCTGCTGACCCACGTGGATCATTCCTGGGATTGCATTAAACTCAGTGCACACACATTACCATGTCCAGTCTGATGATGATAGCAACCTACAAATATAGCAGGAGACTAGAAGCCACCCAGTAAAGCATATAGTGTGTCGTGTAACTGTGTATCTCACTAGTATCATAACATAAATAGGTAGGGGTTTGAATCCTGCAAATGCTGATTGTATGTGTGTGTGTGGGTGTATGTACGTGTGTGATTCCTTTGAGAGGAGTGTCCTTTTTTGGAGCCTAGCAAAACACATTCACAGAGGTAGATTCCCCTTTGCCAGATCTGATGATATCAGTATCCCACAAATACAGCAGTGGAAACATAAACACCCAGTAAAGCATATAGTGCGCCGTGTTAATGCGTATCTCACAAGTAGCAAAGTATAGTTAGGTAGGGGTTTGAATCCTGCAAATGCAGAGTGAATGTGGGTGTGTGTATGTATGTGTGTGATCCATCTGAGAGAAGTGCCCTTTTTGGAGCCTAGCAAAACACATTCACAGAGGTAGATTCCCCTTTGTCAAATCTGATGATGTCAGTATCCCACAAATACAGCAGTGGAAACATATACTCCCAGTAAAGCATATAGTGTGCCATGTTAAAGCGTATCACACAAGTAGCAAAGCATAGTTAGGTAGGGGTTTGAATCCTACAATACCTTAGTGTGTGTGAGTAAAGCCATTTATGAGAGTGCTGTGGGTTTTGCTTTTACTAATGTATGATATATCAGTAAAACAACAGTATGTGCAATGCACAAGCCAGGTATCTGTGTGGCAAATACACAGAAGTACATGTGACATCAATTGTTAACTGTGTAGCAAAGACATCAATGTACATGTGACCGCAATCACATCACAGGTGTGGAGCCTGCCTTATACACTAATACATCTGTTACCATTGACAGTCTCTGCTGCTGCTTCACAGACCGTAGGTCACATATGTATGTATGTGACACGGCGGGCCACTTTAGGGATCTGTGCCCTAGGACATCTGTATCACACACACACACACATGACAGTTTGTATAGAATAGTGTGGGTGAGGGGTCATGCCTGGGCCATATCACAGACATGTTCAAACACAACACAGTCTGACAATAATGGGCATAGGTGTACAACATCTCTGTGGATATGCATACGGACCCCTCATTGCTTATGGGATACACTGATGGACATCAGCATATGTTAGGGACTGTGGATATCAGAGGACAGATGACATCACATGTGGCTGTACACACACATCTGTACCCCTGCTACATGTTATGGGCTACTATCAATGTGGTACTGTCAGGATACCATGAGTATTAAATGTGGATGACTATGCTATAGGTGGCTCATAGCTTCACAGCATGGGTTGGTCAACAGGTATCTATCTGTATGTTACCCATGTGGAGGATGAGTGTCTAAGCCAGGGAATGCATTGTAGGCCACTGTATGCATTACTAGATGTGGACAGATATATTGCTAGTGTGTCTGACAGTACCTAGGATGGACACATGCCTACAGGAGTGGTCATGGGAATGTGTGGCAGTCAATACCACTGGTAACCAGTATAGTATAGTACCAGAAGGATTCATATGCTACTGTGTACCCTACAGCTGTGTGTCAGTTGTCAAAACATCATCCAACAATTGGTTCAGATCAGGCTGTTGAGAACATATACACTACCAGAATGCAAAACAATGACCAATATCAAAGCTACCACCCACAGCATAGTGTCAAACCATGTCATACACACATGTGTACCCAAGTTGTAACATATGTGTAGTGAAATGCATACCGGCCACCAGTAGGACATACAAAGTGTTAACACTGTGTGATACAGGGCATGTCACCCTTCCCATGTGTCTTCCATGCACATACATGCAGACAGTGCACCTCCACCATGTTCACAAATGTACACCTGCAAATCTGTACAGCATACCTTACACACATACCGGCCACTCACCAACACATGCTGCCAGTAACACACACATCAGCCAAGTGGCACGTGGGCAGACAATCCATGTTTGGATTTAACCCTGGTGTAAACAATACTACATGGATATCCTCGGCTGTAATGTATCATGCCTGCTCAGATATACCTACAATGATAGCATTACACTTTACTGTTGACAACATGCTAACATTGCTACACTGCTATGAGGTCACCCTGTGCATCAAAACCATATTAGCCTGTTCCTGCATCACAGTCACAGATGACAGAAGGTGGCACAGTATCATCATATGCACAGGGTGTGTAATTGGTTTGCCAGAGCACGACATTGACCCATCCAACCGACATGTATTAGTGTGTGTGTGCGTGTGTGTGTGTGTGTGTGTGTGTGTGTGTGTGTGTGTGTGTGTGTGTGGGTGTGTGTGAGGGACAACAGCACAGTATGGGTCAGTGTTGATGTGATGTGTGTGTGTATGTGTTAGCACCATAACCACTGTACAATGGACATGTTGAGCAACGGTATGCCATCAGGTGGACATGCACTACTCATCCCATGTGTATACATTGCATGCATGTGTTAAACCTGTGTCCACATTCATCTGCTGAACACACAGATACTCCCATCAGACATGGCTATCCATGTGACACACAGATACATATCCAGCCATGGTATGTACACCTGTGTGAGATGGTGCACTGAACATTGCAGAGCTTATGACACTGGCCTACACCTCACCTATGACATGCACATTTAATTATCTGTATTAAAGGTTGAACACACTCACCAGCATGGGTCGTCTGCCTTGCTGTCACACCAGAGGGGCCTACAATGATATGAGACACATCGTCAGTGCTAACAACTGTGTGATTGCTACTGTGTGTTTGCAATTGTACAGTACTACAATGGTTGACAGTCACAGGCCTACAGATTGTATTCCTCTTTATCAACATTGCACAACACTAGACACCACATCTTAAATCTACACAGTACACAACTCACATAAGCATGCTGTAACAATTGTGGTAACAGTACTCTACGGCTATGCCATGTTACCTGCATAGCTCCGTGTCAGCCTGCTGGATGACTCCGGCATCCATGATAACACATGTTTGTTGTTGCAGTTGTTGTTGGCCAGGAGCCACCTGGCTCAGGAGCAGCTCCTCCACTCTCGTGAGGGGGGGATGGATGGCTACTCCCCCACCTGTGGCAAGCTGCTGTCTGCAGATATCAGATGCACATTGCCGGACATGTCTAATTAAATCACTGGAGTGATGATGTACCTGCTCATATGTCCGGTTATGCAAGCCTATGTCATTTACCTGACGGACAAGCTCCTGCCACAGCGCAGTCCGCTCCTGCTGGTCCTGGCTGGTTCTGGAGAACAGCAGGGAATACTGCTGCACCAGGCCTGCAGTAATTTCATCTTCCTCCGCCTTGCTGTAGGCGGGGTACCTATGGTGGGACATCTCCCTGGTAGACAATGAAACAAAAAGTGTGACCATGTCATGAGGCACACATATAATACTAATGTACAGTTATCAACTACCCACTATGTTTAGCAACCTATTGGCTTTCAGAGGATGCACACTTTCAACAACGCATGACAGTACTCAACACACAACTGGATGACAGTGCCTAGCACACTCTATATATCTAACCACGTTTTACACAGCATCAATCTTACAACAGTATGTAATACTACACTACAGTACATGGCACACTGTATGCAACACAATGCTCGACTCCAACACAGGAGGTGTATATCATGCTGCTGCATCATGATAAGTGTTATCCATTGCAATGGTTGTAAAGTCCAGTGACAGTCTCAGTAGTGTACCACAGTAGTTATTGGTGGCAGAACCCTGCCTAACAAATGTGCTCATTGATGAATATGGCTGGCATACTGCTGTACTACACCGTACATGTTTCCAGATACACACCTATATCCTGTAACATACATGTGACCAAGGCCATGGTACATGAATACACACACACACACACACACACACACACACACACACACACACACACACACACACACACACACACACACACACACACACACACCTCAGACATGCACACCGGACACAATTATGGTGACACAGGTGACCCTTACCTATGTACCTTCCAGTGCTGTGTGGCAGTAGTTATGTGATCCTTTGCCTGTGGTATGCAATCTCTGAGGACTACAGGGGACATATGGAACAGTGGTACCAATCAGTGAGGACGTGGACCATACTGTGCTGTTTAGGCATACAGCCACAGGTACTATTACAATTCATACAGGGGTTGGAGTCACCAGCAGTAGCACTCAATGAGCATGCATGTACTGCTTTGGCATACAATGGGCACCATAGTCAACAACAAGGGGCTATGTCAAAACATATGGCATACAGCTTTGTCAGCCTAGCAATTCTATACACTGCTTTTGCTGGGATCATGGCTAGGACACATACTACCATGTCAAATAGTTTCACACTATGCTAGCACACATAACCCTAACTCTGACACATTCACCGACACATGCACCATCACAATCAGTCAAGCTCACATAGCCCTTATGGTTACAGGTACATGTGGGTGTGTATCACCTCATAGGTAGGTATGAGGCTGTTGGCCCTAGGGCCTATGGAAGCCAAGACATACGCTACCCTGGCCTGTGACACACAGGTCATTGCATGTCATGTGGCCCTGTCAAGCGGTGTCACAGAGATGAATGTCTGGCCATAATCACTATCTCCCATACAATCTTCAAGATCAAATAAGACGACTGCTGATTGGGAACTGTGTTTGCTATGGACAGTTGTTTTTTTTCCAGGGTATGGGATGTCTCCATGATGGGAACCTATCTCACCAGCATGTGCTGTTTATTGTGGTCAGTTAGTTTGGATTCCCAGAGCGTGTAGCACGTAGGGATTATGATCCAATTACATGTGGCATATCCAACAGCTGTGGTTGTTACATAGCTTAGTATGTCAGGCAATCATCACCTCGGGGTAGGCGGCATACCACACAGTGTAGATGTGGGTTTTTGGTATCGTCTGCCTACTGCATCTGTTTGGGGCTGGTATTACTCTTTGTGAGGTATATCATTGTCACTTCCTGTAGGTCTGGATGTCTTGTGAGGTACTTACCACATGGGGTAGTATACCCTGTAATGGGCTTTATGTGTGATGGGTTGAAGGGAACACTGACCTATATTTCCCTGGATGACACACCTTCTGTGATGAGGTGCGGCAGGTGGACAGATGTCATGACTAGTGTGTCACTGTGATTATCGCACGGGGGTCTACAGTCCACCTGTGTCCCATGGTCTCTTATCACACTTACAGTATTAGGTAGACTACCACCTATGTGCTGGTTCATGTGTGCGGAGCTTTGTCCGGTAGGGTTGCCACAGCAGTGTCTACATTGAAGTGGGGTACACTGCTTTGTCAACTGCCATCTGTCACGGTAATTGTGACCCTGTTCCTCTCTCAATTTCTCCATGTATGTATATATATCTCTATGTATATGTTGATATTTATATATATATATATATATATATATATATATATATATATATGTATGTATATATGTATATATATATATATATATATATATATATATATATATATATATATATATATACACACATATATAAGTGTTTCTGTTACATATGTCTACACACATATACACAGACACACACTGGTGTACCTAGTGATATCCATATAGGCACATACATGGTCCACCTTTCATGGTGGGAATGACACGTATGCAAAGCCTGCGAGGTATACTGTTATGTATTCATATTCCACAGTGTTGTGCAGAATGCATTTGAGGTGTACATAGCACTCGTAACTTTAGCAGGCCTCACTGACTGCAACACTGCAAGCCTGACATCTCATACCCACTGCATTTTACCACAGTTCATATACCAGCACTGTATGCTGACTTGTTCGCCACAAACCTCAACCTACAGTGGAGTATGCACAGAACAGCCTTCAACAACATTTGTATGTCCACCCTTCACATACAGTTGCAGTATGTCCCTTGCTCTATGCACATGTACGGATGCTACTATCTGTGACACAGACAGGTCTCTCCATATGTGTGTGCCATACACACACAAGGTCCACACTGTTCTGTGTCCATGGACCCACAGCTGACCTGCTGAGCCCTGCTGCAACATGAACAGGTGTCACATGTGAGCACACAGTTATATTACGGTCTGTATGTACAGCTGACACTACTTCTTTGCCATACTAGCCTGGTACAGCTGTTGCCAATACTAACCTACATGTTGTTATGACTATCATGCATTTGTTACCCTGTCACATCCATGGTTTTAGTGCTGTATGCGCTATACCCCCAAACAGACATTGTACACACTACTGTACAGGACACAGATGACATGGTTCGGTTGTTTGACTTTAATACTGAGCTACATATGTCACACTTGTGTCCCACTGCACTCAGCTACACACTATCATGTCCATGGCAGTATAATTGCATGGCATCTGTGCATAGACACATGCTGCTGCCACATATTGATGTTTGAACTATGTATTGTAGTCTTCAAAAACATCTACTACATGCCAGTAAATACAAATCTGTTATGTACCTTTCTTTGTATGTGTTAGTAGTTCCCACATTGCTGACTCTTCAGCTGTGGTTGATGGCTTTATTTATTTATTTATTTATTTTAATTTTATTTGCAGTATTTACTTTTTCCACTGGTGTGGGTGTGTGTCCCTCTCTTTGTCTTTGAAATGGTCTGTGTCTGTCTCTGTTTCTGTCTCTGTCTGTCTCTGTCTGTGTGTCTCTCTCTCTCTCTCACTCTCTCTCTCTCTCTGTGGCTGCAATGTGATGGTTGCATGAGTGGCCAGCAAGTACAGCCTGCTTATATAGGTATCTGCACATGTGCATGTGATGGGCTCTGCACCAATTGGTATCCACCATTTGGTGATTGCATGCAGCCTGCTGTGTGGTAATTGCTGTATTCACTGTAATAGCAACCCAGTGCTATAAATTGCTCTGTAAGGTAGGCGTAGCCCTTTCAGATTTCCAGAGTGGGGCCCATGCCTCTTTGCTGTGGAGACCGATGTGTAAGTCAGAAGGTTGGTATGGTTCTTATATCTGATGCTAGGGGTGTAGCCAGTGATATTTATGTTGTAGTCTGACCTGGGTGTTGCCAATTCCACTACACAGTTGTCAGTGTAGCATTGTATTCACCCCTACATTTAATAACACAAGGTACATGGGGTATGTAGTTTCCTCACTACTGCTACAATTTACTGCCATACATAGGTAGTTATTGGGATGTATTATTTTGGCACATGAACAGTTTGTGGACTGGTATACTGTGATGATTTATTCTCCACTGGTATACTGTGATAATTTATTCTCACACACAGCTGTGTGGGGGTTGTGTTGTGCCGCTGTAACTGTGTTTACCGCTAGAATGTCTGGTTCTGTTGTCACAGTCATGTAATGCAATTCCACAACAACTGCTGGTATAGTTCAACAGGACAGGTTTTGTGTTATGGCATTCCTACCTTTACATTATATTCACAGATTCTGGTAGATGATATATATTTTTCAGCATCATCTTACTGTACACATCGCACTCATGTAATGCAGTTTCACAAGTGCTGGTATGGATCCACAGCACAAGCTTTGTTTTATGGCCTTCCTATTTTTCCTTGTCTTTCACTCATTGTAATGCATGATATATTTATTTCAGCAGCAGGTTATTGTATATCTGCTGTGGCTTAGTGGTACTTCATGCAGTCTAGTGTGTCCAAGGTCTGGGGTTCGAGACTGACAGAGGTGTTTTATTTTGCTGCTGAGCAGAACAAGGGCCCTGACATACAAAGTAATTAAGGCACTTTTAAGCAGTTGTAAGTGGGTTTGCGTGGGTTTGTGCGACGCTTAGCTAAGTGCACACTTGCTCAAACCCGCTTACGTCTGCTTAAAAGTGCTTACTCGCACTAACACACATGCTAATTTATTTGAAAGAAAAGAAAATGGGGAGATAGGAAAGTGGTGAAAAGGGGGCACAAAGAGGGTAGGACAGTATGGAAACAAGCTCGGGATGTGCAGGACGGGTGTAAGGAAGGTCCATAGTTGCCCATCTCTTTACCAGCAACAGCTGTGCATATGATGCTAATTTGGAGTGATATTTGGAACCTTCCACCCCTGAGAGAGGGGTGAGGACAACAAAGTATGTTGTACTGCCAATTGTAATTATGTGTTTTTGTGTCCAACGGACATGTGTGCGACATGGGCAGCTATGTATGGGGGGTTTACTATCATAAATTCGAAACTCAGAATAAAACGTGTCTGAATGTTCAAATTTAAACATCGGAAATGAACATTTCCGTATTTCCCTAATGTCAAAAACAGCTGTGTATTGTCGAAAATGTCGCTCGTGACATTTCCGACAATACACAGCACTCCTACCCATCCCGTAACTCCCTACCTAACTAACCTAAACTCACAGTTATACAGGGGGGCAAGCCCCCTGCACCCCCCTGTGAGGGGCAAGCCCCCCTGCACCCCCCACCCCCCCTAACTTAATATTCCAACTCCGAGATCGCACTACAGTGAGGAAACAGATGTATTTCCCTAACCGCACTGTACCGCGATCCTCTCACATGAGCGAACGTTATAATTGCGAATGCATAGTCCATTCGCAATGATAACGTTCGCTCACATAACCTGCCAAACTATGAAGTATTCGAACATCTGTTGTTCGAATACTTCATAGCTGTGCAATTGCATGTCGGCATTGTGATAGTAAACCGTATGAGGCATAATTTTTTTGCGGGCACAGATTGTCCTTATTTATTTTATTTTTTTTCAGGTGAGAGTGGAATGTGAGGTAGGGAAGTAGGTATATTTGAGAAGGTAGGTTGGGTAGGTATAGAGACAAGACAAACAAGATGCGTACAGGGGCGGAGTATGACACATAGGGTAGGTGAACACAACTGATGGGGCGGATGTTTGGAAAACGCAAGCCCATGAGCCCACAGATTGTAACAGTGGGACTGAGATTCCCACCCATGGGCAGTCTCCACTGCACCGTCACAGCCCCGGGGGTGGCTGTGCTGGGGGCTGCGTAGGACAGGCAGGCTCACCCGAGATACGCTTCACTCTTGCCTCGAGCTGGCATAGGGGATCAGCGACTAAACGCTGGATCTCCCTACGCACCACAACCTGGACCCTTCGGAGGGTAACAGGTGGCCCTTCTCCTCCCACGCTTGCAGGGGGGGACGAGCCCCATCCCCTGCAGCGCTTCCACCCGAAGGTGGCACAGGACCAATGGAGGAGGGTGGCCTGGGCTGGGCACCACACCTGCTGGTGCCAGGTGCAATCACCAGCTGAGGAGAGAGAGGTGGGTCCACTGGAACAGGCCTTCCCATACGTTCTGTGTTTTTAGGTGTGTTAATTTACAACATGGACAACAGCATTCCAGGTTAGTTGTAACAGCATGCAGTAATATTCCCATTAACCCAATGCACCAGGGTTCCAACAGTTGAACAGCAAGCATAACACATGCAGATATTGAACGACAGTGGACATTGCAACAGCATGCAGGGATGATTGGTGGCAACAGGCCACCAAGATTGTGGTGTTTGAACAGGGCACGTGCATCAAAGTAGAAATTAGTATATTGAACAATAGGACATATGTCCCAACAAATGTTTTGAGAATACACATACCCATTGAAGTGTGGAATTGCAATGTTCATGCACATGGAATAGGGGGTAAAAAGAAACATCCATTCACATAATATTAGTACCTTTACTCTACACTACATTCCTAATGACTGCACGTGTATATCCCCAACATGTATTATTACACTAGACAACATGCATTAGATTGTGTAATGGGTTTGGCTAGTTCATTATATACCTGACATATATCTGTATTTGTAACTGTCCAGGCTGCAGATGTTACTGCTACATTCTTGCATTTTATTTGTATATTGATGTATATACACATCTGGATGTATTCACATGACATTTTCACTTAATTTTCTACAGCACCCTACATTTCATGTAGCACACTCACATTTCTGGTGAACACCTTGACAAGCTACTCATGTGCCACAATTACCTATGCATGACAGACATTTAACAACTGTTGAGAACTGTTATATGCTTCACAGCTACTGGCACTTCCTTCATCCACTTTATATGTGACTGCAGGACTGTGGGTTGACAGCCCTTAATACAACAGTACTATTTATTGAATGCGAGTGTACAACAACATTTTTTAGTAACTGACACAGACACACTCCAAGTATTAGACCTTTATTATTCACATTAAACACTCTTTTCTACAGGCTCTCCCCTTAATTTGATATTACAGTGCATACAGAAGACATATTCAGGACATTTTATACCTTTATTGATAGGTTCCAACACTTTTTTCCAGGCTCACTCACTTTTTTATGTGACAGTACATGCAGAGATAGTATTTCAGACCTGTTTTACCTTTCTTAATGGGTTACTAGACTATATTCCTGGCTCTCTGAATTCTGATATGTAACAGTACATGCAGAGGATTTATTCAGGAAATTAATGTAATATGCTTCACAGCTACTGGCACTTCCTTCATCCACTTTATATGGGACTGCAGAACTGTGGGTTGAGAGCACTTAATACAACTGTACTATTTATTGGATGCAAGGGTACTACAACATTTCTAAGTAACTGACACAGACACACTCCAAGTATTATACCTTTATTAATTACACTGAACACTCTTTTCCACAGGCTCTCTCCTTTATTTGATATTGCAGTGCATACGGGAGAACTATTCAGGACATGTTATACCTTTATTGATAGGTTACAACACCCTTTTTCAGGATTGCTCACTTATATTATCTGACAGTACATGCAGAGATAGTATTCCAGACTTATTTTACCTGTATTAAAGGGTTACTACACTCTGTTACGACACTTTTGTCATGCTCCCTCACATATTTTATATAACAATACATGCTGAATTTTTACTAACCTGCCTGGTGGTGCAGCCTTAGCAGCCTATCTGCATAGGCTTGCTGATTCATAGCACGAGCACCTGCAGTTGTGGAGTAAATGAAGGGATGTTGAGACATATCTATCCATTATTTAGACTATATTAGCTTGTCTTACATATTGCATTCCATGGCTACCTACTTAGTAGTGGGGCATCATGCATCTGACGGGCCTCCTGGATCCACTGGTTCAGAAGGTCCTGCTTGTGTCTCTTCAGGTCTGCATGGTGGTGATGGACCTGCTCACCAGTCCTTGGGATGCCAGTGGCACTGGTGAGTTCATGAGCCAACCGGTTCCAAGCCTCTGCCTTATACTCCGTTCCTTGGAACTGGCCCTGCAGGAGTCGGGTCTCATGCCGATGGACTAGGAGCCAAACCATGTATCTTGACTCCTCGATACCCTAGCATTGTGCTCTAAAGCGTGTTCCCTCTCTGACACCAGTCATCCTAACTACAGTTGACAGCTACAATCAGTAATGGCGAGTAATCCTGCCTGTGTGGCTTAAATATGCTGCATTTCCCACACTTTTCTTTGATTGGCCCTTTTTGAATATTCTCTGCTGACTGCAGCCCTGCTTAGCAATGGTTAATCTACCTTTTATTGCTATATATATATGTTAACAGGGGTTGCTTATCCTAAGCTGGTGTGCCTTAGTGGTTCAGTACTTTGATTATGATGTACAGTGTCCTGTGTTCAAGCCTTATCATTGCTTTTTATTTTACTACTGTCCAGACAGGTTAGGGGGCGTGACTGTGTTTAAGCAACTTTGCTCCACGTTGCCCGACGGTGCGCAGGTTGGCGCGTCGAGCACCTCAGCGCAAAACGATTGCACTGGGTATAGCGCTATTTAGCTATGGGCAACTATATTGTGCTGGGTTCAGCGCGATTTAGCTATGGGCAACTACATTGCACTGGGTTAAGCGAGATTTAGCTATGGGCAACTACATTGCGCTGGGAAACCGCTGCTTAACTGCGGACAATTATATGTCAGGTTCCTTTATAACTTTACATTTTGTTCACTGATACATAGGCCATTTCAATGCTTTTTAGTAAAAGTTTTATTATATCTGTAAGGACATTTTATATACTCATTTTTAACATAAAATAGGTAGGGGCTGGTGGGACTCGAACAGTGAATGCCTCCTCTTTGTGCGAATGCTCTATCACTGCGCTATTACTATTGGGTGTAATTTGCATAACCATTCCTTATTATGCTCTTCCATGTCGAGATTGCTAACTGCAGCTAAGCAATGGGCACACCCGTGCACACACATGCAAATACAGGCAGCTATATCGGGTATTAGGAAAAAAAAATTAATGTTTTACTTTTTATAACTGTGCTGGGGGTTTACAATGTCAGGGAGTGTGGTGTTGGGTACATGGACATTTGAGCGGACTCGCTCTTGTGTGTTGACATTTTATAGGTCCATAGGTTCATAGGTTGATACGAGGCTATCTGCCCTAGGGCATTTAAAAGCCTAGCCAGAGTGTGTTTGGCTTTCATCACCCTTTTTAGATTAGTTGACTGTGCCTCTGTATAGTAGGTCACAGAAGATAGCCCATTGAAGGTTAGTTTACCAGGCCTCTGTCTAGCAGTGATGCAGAAGAGATCCCAGGGGTAAATTTATGATCACCCATCCAAACGTCAAGATTCTTCTTGAAGAATTTTACATTTCACACACTTGCAGGGGCATGGACATTTACACTGCTCGGCAGTCGGGCATGCCCCCTGCTTGCCTTCACGGTCCGTGTTAGACTTCGGGATGACTCAGCATGCCCTCATGAATATTCATGGGATGCTGATGTCATACCGTTCAACTGCAGCCTCCGACTAAGACTTATTTGGTCTTACACGGGTGATTCGTGAATCCGGGGGAGTGTTTACCTCTGTGTAAACACAAACAAACCCGCTTACAACTGCTTTAAAGTGCCTTCATTTCTCTGTATCCAATGCCCCATGCTCCACCCAGCAACAAAATACACAACCTCTGGAAAGCTCGAACACAGGATTCTGCACACCATAGACAAAGTGATTTACGACTAAGCCATGCCAGATATACATATATCTGATTATTTCAGAAACATATCATCCAGCCCAGTCATGCAACAGTACAGAAATGTATACCAACATCTAGATGTATGTGTGTGTAAATATATTAATATCTAAACAAATACAACATGTCTATATATGTGTATATATATATATATATATATATATATATATATATATATATATATATCTATATACATATATATACATAATTATATATATATATATATATATATATATATATATATATATATATATATATAAATTTAGGAATATATATATATATATATATATATATAAACATATATATACATGCAAATGCCTACATCAACACATATATATGTCTACATCTATATGTCTACACATACACAGCAAATTACATATATGTAAGCAGATATATGTCTATGAAGGTATATATGGACATAGTTATATATATGTAAGCAGATATATATATATATATATATATATATATATATATATATATATATATCTATGTATATATATATATATATATATATATATATATATATATATATATATATATATATACATATATAGCCATATAGGTATATATGGACATACAAGTGTAGATATCAATGGGAGATTAACTAAATCATAAATGTCCACATGGACCATTAATGGGGTTGAGAGGCCCCAAACAATTTATGTCTTGTATGAATAGGTATTCCCACCCCTCTACAGCCAAACACATCCTCCCGCAATACACTACCAAGTGTTGCAGATCCCATAACCAGGTCCTGACATATCATGGGCACAAGATGTTAATAGTATTACATCCCACCTGTATGATGTCAGGCTGGTATTGGTAACACATCATGAAGTACAGTCTGGCTCCCATAGGAAATGCAACATGTAGAAGCTAGCAACATCCTCAGGATACATATACACAGACACATATTTGCAGATACATATATATATATATATATATATATATATATATATATATGTATATATATGGGTCGAGGACATTTCCCTGAATGCACATTTCACTGAAACTCAAATGACTGAACACAAATCACTGAAAGCACAATTCATTGAAAACTGGTATGTACTGACTCTTATACTGTCCAATTGTTTGTTAATATTTTAATGGTTCCCATTCATGTGCCATATTGAATTATTCCAACATTGTTGGCATGGTGCCATCAACATACCGGCATGCTGTTCTTATTAACACTGTGGTCCCATATATGCATGTGTTTTGTTTGCTATGCAACTGTTCTGTATCTGGTGTCTGGGATAATAGGAATATCTATGCATGCTGTTATACCTAACCCTAGAATGTGTTGACTGTTACTAACCCATATATGATGCTGAAATCTAAACACTATAGCACGCTTGGGAAGGCCGGTCCCAGCGGACCCACCTGTCCCAACTTAGCTTGCCAAGGCACCGGGCACCAGCATGTCTGGTGCCCAACCCCACACCTCCCTGTCCGTTGGTCCTGCACCACCTTTGAGTGGAACTGCCTCAGAGGATGGGGCTTGCACCCCCAGGGAGTGGGCGCAGACAGGCACCTGTCACCCATCGCCAGGTCGGGGTCGTGCTGTGTAGAGCGATCAATTTGAAGGTTGGTGATCTTCTATGCCAGCTCAAGGGCTGTGTGTTGTGATTAGATAGTCAGCCTGGCTTCTGGCTCAGCCCTCAGCACAGCCACCTTCGGGTCTGTGAATGTGCAGTGGTGACTGCCCATGGGTGGGGACCTCAGTCCCACTGTTACCACTAGGGGACTTGTGATCTTCTGATATTCCAACAACCCTCCCCATCAAGGTGTTTACCCCCCTCATGTGTCATATACCACCCCTGTATGCATCTTGTGTGTCTTGTCTGTAAACCTACCATACCTACCTCACCAAATATACCTACTACCCCTCCCCAACATCCCACTCTCACCTGAAAAATAAAAAAAAGGCAATCTGTTCCCACAAAAAAATCATGCCCCAAACATAGCTGTCCATTTCGCACATGTGTCCTCTGGGCACATGTAATCCAGTCTAATTGGCAGCACAACTTATTATTGTTATTCTCACCCCTCTCCCAGGGGTTTAAGTGTCCAAATCTATCTCCAAATTCAGTGAATATGCATAGCTGTTGCTGTAGAAGAAATGGGCAGCTATGGACCTTCCCTACACCTTTCCTGCACACCCCTAGCTATTTTCCCTACTGTCTTTCCCTCTTTGTGCCCCTTTTTCACCACTTTCCTATCAACCCTTTTTTCTTTTCTTTTAAATAAATTAGCTTGGGGTTAAGCGGGAGTAAGCAGTTTTAAACAGCAGTAAGCCAGTCTAAGTCTGTTTGCGTGGGGGTAAGCACTGCCTACATAGATTAAGCAATTTAGAAGCTAACTGAGTTTAAGAAACTGTAACTAGAAGTTAGCAGTGTTTACCTCTATGCAAACACAAACAAACCCGCTTACAAGTGCTTTAAACTGCCTTCATTTCTCTGTATCCAGTGCCCCATGCTCCGCCCGACAACAAAATACACAACGTCTGGAAGGCTTGAACCCAGGACTCTGCACACCATAGACAAAGTGATTTACCACTAAGCCATGCCAGATATACATAAATCTGATTATTTCAGAAACATATCATCCAGCCCAGTCATGCAACAGTACAGAGAATGTATACCAACATCTAGATGTTTGCGTGTGTGTAAATATATTAATATCTAAACAAATACAACATATCTATATATGTGTATATATGTATATATATATATATATATATATATATATATATATATATATATAGATATATATATAAACATATATAAATACAAATGCCTACATTGATACATATATACGTCTACATCTATATGTCTATATATACACAGCAAGTTACATATATGTAAGCAGATATATGTCTATGTAAGTATATATGGACATAGTTATATATATGTAAGCAGATATATATATATATATATATATATATATATATATATATATATATATATATATATATATATATATATATATATATATATATAGATAGAGAGAGAGAGAGAGAGAGAGAAAGAAAGAGCCATATATGTATATATGGACATACAAGTGTAGATATCAATGGGAGATTAACTAAATCATAAATGTCCACATGGACCATTAATGGGGTTGAGAGGCCCCAAACAATATACGTCTTGTATGAATAGGTATTCCCACCCCTCCACAGCCAAACACGTCCTCCCGCAATACACTACCAAGTGTTGCAGATCCCATTACCAGGTCCTGACACATCATGGGCACAAGATGTTAACAGTAGTACATCCCACCTGTATGATATCAGGCTGGTATTGGTGACACATCATGCAGTACAGTCTGGCTCCCATAGGAAATGTAAAATGTAGAAGTTAGCAACATCCCCAGGATACAAATACACAGACACATATATGCAGATACAGATATATATATATATATATATATATATATATATATATATATATATATATATATATATATGGGTCGAGGACATTTCACTGAATGCACATTTCAATGAAACTCAAATGGCTGAACACAAATCACTGAAAGAACAATTCATTGAAAACTCAATTCACTGAAACACATTTCACTGAAAGTTATATGTGGCCTTTTCCCCACTGTAGTGTGACCCTGGAGTTTGTATATATAGTAAGGAGGGTGTGGGGGGCACCACCCCCCACATTGGGGGTGTGGGGGGCAGCGCCTCCCACATATTTTATGTATATATTATGTTTGGAAAAGAGTAATATATTGGAATTGCAAGTATCCGTGTATATAGTTCAAAATATTTAAATGTGAGGGGCTATGCCCCCCACACCCCCGATGTGGG
Organism: Protopterus annectens; assembly: GCF_019279795.1. NCBI lineage: Eukaryota > Metazoa > Chordata > Ceratodontiformes > Protopteridae > Protopterus > Protopterus annectens. The sequence goes on along the minus strand of NC_056733.1, from coordinate 808,590,192 downwards.
GGTCAGTGCCCCCACACACCCCTTTACTATATATACTAACTTCAGGGTTGCACTACAAAGGCCATATATAACTTTCAGTGAAATGTGTTTCAGTGAACTGAGTTTTCAGTGAATTGAGCTTTCAGTGAAAAGTGCACACTAATTTGACTTTCAGTGAAATGTGCATTCAGTGAAATGTCCTAGACCCACATAAATATATATATATATAAATATAAATATATATATATATATATATATATATATATATATATATATATATATATATAGATATAGATATACATGTGACTACACATACACACGCAGAGACATGTACAGTAAGAACCTCATGTAGTAGGCACACACAATATGGAACAGCCACTATGCCTACAGTTAACACCCTAACAACTGGACACCGAATGAGCCATCCATACCAATGACATATGTTGCCTGCAACATATACCCACAGAAATGTCATAGGATAAGACACCACACACAGGTTTGCAGAAATGGAATACCTTTATTTGTGTACTATTACAGATGTATATGCCATGCCATATAGCTGTTCAAACACTGACATCCATATAAACAGAGTAATGCAACTGTGAAACAGCTATACTAATAGAGTAGTCTGGAAAGATCCACAACTGTTGCTGTCCAGGCCAAGCTCTTCAAATCATAAAATAGTAATGATAGACTGGGCCACAGTATACCACACAATCAGCAGTAAGTGATGCAGGTGTATAGTCCAGCAGCCCCTATCTACACTCTGTAAACAATCACTAGGTGGTACAGACTTCAGTTGGCCAAATGGGATGTAACTGATATATGACATGGCATAACTGACACCATCACAGGCACACTGGCAAACAGTCTGTATGGCAGGAGGCAGTAGGCCTGCAGTAAACCACTTTATGTAAGTAATGTCAAGATAGGTGAAATGTATGGTACTGTGCATCCAGTTACTTTACGGCAGCCCACCCCTGATATCTCACATTTTGTAACAGCCTAGGTTATGTATGGTGCATCCCACCCTAGACTCAATACTAAAGGGCCATATACAACAGTTACAATACTGGCCTCTGGAGTGCATATGGGCACACATGTATTGTGGAGGTGAAGCCTGCACATATATGGCCCCAGCCCCACTGTATGTGTGGTGGATACAACAGCAGTGGACTGCTGGCAGGAATGGCAGTGTGGTGTACGTATATGTGCATATATATCACTATCTGTATATGTGCAGACATATGATGCTCTGTATATGCATATATCTGGGTGTGTATACACATCTCTATGTACATATACACACCATCTATATATGCCAATATGTACATGTGTAATTATCTATATAGATATCTGGATAATCATATGTACATATATATTCACCATATGTGAGCCATTAGCTACTGACAGACACCTTAAGAACATCATAGTACAATACCGCTGCAGGCACATAATGCTCCTGTGGACTACAGCAGAGATATTGGCCAATAGATGTGGGCATTCTGACACACTCTGTACAGTCCAGAGGATACACAGAACCCCTTAGTGCATAACATGTGGACCAAGCCTGACAATATGGATGTAATCAACCATGCAGATGGGTATAACACATAACGACTGGTATACATTCGCCCCCATAGGTTATGCATTCACACACCCCTGTCTGTCCTGACACAAAATAACTGCTAGTACAGAGGTGCCATGGCCACATACTACCCACTAGATATTGGCATACATCTGTACAGCATCCCACCACTCCGTCTGACATACATGACTGTTAAGGGAGGTCTGGCAGCAGTACATCTGGCAAGTATCTGCACATGACATCTCACTGGGAAAGTACTCTAAGCTGCTAGGCATGTAACAAAGTGCTGTGCAGTCTACAGCCATACTGGCTTAATGCTGGCCTACATCTTCTATTGGGGAATGCACATGTACCTGCATATATAGCAGGCTCTACAGGCATGTCACAGCACAGGGTAAGATACACCTGTGTGGATGTGTATAACCACAACCAATGTGAACACAGCCACAGCCACATATGGTAGGCTAGCATAATATTATGGTATATGGACTATCTGTTCAACACCATCCTCATATTTTCCACTCACACACTAACTCTTCATATACTGGGCCACTACACAGTGTGGCCTGATGCCTGTCTGTGGTATGGGACATGTGTGTGTATTGCTCTACAAACATTTAAGCCAATACGGTAACATACAGTGGAGCAGCATGTAACATCAGATAGGACAGGACCTAGAACAATGACATCTACCGCAGTCTGTACACAGGCCAAGGTACATATTGACAATACACACACTGTCGACATTCAACACAAGTACACAGACCTCAGTACTATACAAACAACCACAGAATGTCCAGGTTATGTCATCAATTATAACCCCTACTGTACATAACATGTGTAGCAGTTTGATATCTCACTGGCTTGTTACCAGATATGATGACACTAATTATGGTGTACAGCACATATGCACCTCTTAATGCATGACATATGTACAAAGGTTGACAGAGTTGTGGCTGGAAGCACATACACAGGGCCAATATTGACATGTTGCTGTGATAACATGTTACATTTACTGTTGTAATAGGGTTTGTCGCAACATATGTCCTATGAGGGATATGAAGTCAGTAACTTTCCTGACTTTCAACATCTACAGACTGCAATCCTTACACTGCATTCTGCAGTTCAGATACATGCTCTGTGGGTAACACATGAAATCAGAGGTACCACACACTGCCCAGTCTGCAGATGACCCTACAGATGGGGAGTCTTCATAAAATAAGACTGACATGACAAGTATTAATACATGTAGGACAGCCATATCTGCACACACTCTGTTAAACCAACATTACTCCAAATGCAGTATAGCAGCACTTACACTCTGTAGTCAGGTCAGGCACATACCCCTCCTGTGTGTTGGGCTTTTTCCACAGTGTTTGTTGTCAGAGATAAATCTCCAATCCATCTGATATGCTGTTTGCCAAACAACAGATTGAGTTCCTGGTCACAGTGAATGGAAAGGCTCAACACCCACATGATGTTCCTAGATATTGGAGTGTGTTTCCATGCAATTGGCTATGGGAATGTTACCACAGCTGTTCCACATGCAATCAGTTAGTGGAGGGCTGCAATTTGTGTAGAGGCAATCAGCTGATCATGAGCATCACTTAAAATGCACATGCTGCTGCCTAAGCAAAGTAGGTGTAGGTCTCTACATCCACCAGTGAGGGAGTGAGAGAGGTAGACAGAGGCAATGACAAGTCAGGGAGGAGTAGGGGAGTAAAACTTAAACATTGTGTCACACACCTACCAGCATTGGGTATCAAACACCTGATAACTATGTAGTGCTATTATAATCCTATGCAGTTATGTGATGTGCCACATAGGTTACCTGTTGTGGAATCCTCAGAACATATATATGATGGTGTGTGACATCTGCAACAGGGATATGGTAGCTATATGATAGGTGAAGTACACCTGCCTGTTCGCATGAATAGGTGCCAGTGTCAACACAGTCACACTCTCACAGGGATGCACACACATTGACACACTTTGCAGGGCTAGGGATACAACTCATCGCTAGTGAGATTGCTACAACACATTACTGTGCAGGTATCACATGCACCACACGGGTCATACGGAGGTTATAGGGGCAAAGGGTATGGAGAGGTGTCTGACATCAGACAGCATGCTTCAGTATGCCACTGGGGGTTGTAGTGAGTGTGGATGTGATCATGCGCATCATACATCACACACACAAACACACAGGGTACCAGTACTGACATGCATGGGTACATTTCTGCATGGGTATGTGGTGGTCGACTGTGCCAGACAGCTATACAAGGCTAGGTGATGGGTATACCTTGGCAACAGGCCACGTGACAACGGTCTGCATTGTTGCTCAGGGCTGTGGTTTCTGCATTTGCCCACACAGGTGGGTATTGTATCCACCATCCAGTCACCTGGGTGACTATATTGCGTGTGGCCAATGCTGTGCATTGTTTGCCATGTATGTGTTCCTTAGTCCATAACATGGTCGGTGTCTGGGATGTGCACACCTCCCACAAGCATGTATAGTGACATGTGGAACTGTACCTAGGGTGTCAGGACCATGTTGTGTACACAGATTATCATCAGATGTGCCAGTCTTGGCCACCTGTGGCAGGAACTGGTAATGGACAGCAGGTTAACCCTGCACCTACATTGATAGCATGCTAATGGCATTCCCTGGTGTCAATGACATCTGTCCATGCAGGGCATGTTTTCAGGCATGGTATGTCCTTTGTTGGTCACATGTGATGGCACCACAGGTGTTGCAGGTGTCCAGTGGGGAACATGGGGAAGGTGCACTGTCTGCATGTATGTGCCTATTGGACAGATGGACAGGGTGCCATGCCCTCTGTAGGCCACTGCAATCACTTCATAGTTAATATCGGTCACCAATATGCAGTGTACTACACACATATTGGCTGTTGCCTCTGCATGTGTGTGTGTGTGTGTGTGTGTGTGTGTGTGTGTGTGTGTGTGTGTGTGTGTGTGTGTGTGTGTGTGTGTGTGTGTGTGTGTGAGACATGGTTTGAGAGTGTGCTGTGGGTAATATTGAGGTTTTTAACTGCGATTGCCTGGCCTTTATGTTACATGTATGAGTATGGATTTGCACCCCAGCCTCTCAGCTATTTCACATCTGTTATCCTTGTACAGTGGACACTGTGATATATACTAGGGCCAACAGGGCCCAGGTGTCACACACACACACACACACACACACACACACACACACACACACACACACACACACACACACTTGTCATGTCTGGGAGTAGAACTCCTATTTAACTAGTTTATTACACTACAGCACTATGCAGTTACAGTACACACCATGGAGATTACTGGAGTACTCGTTTTCCAAAGGTGTATATCACATTGGGCAACATAAGCAGGATTGCCAAAGTAGGCCATTTGACATGCACTGAGTGTGACTAGCCTAAAATGCATTGCTCCTTACACAGAGATTGAAACACACACAAAACATCCACAACAGACATGTGTGGGTATAGAACCCCTAACAGAGGTCTACATCATAGAGCTGTTATAGGATGCACCACAGGGATTATTGGAGAGCTCTTTCCCTAAAGGTGTATTTTACAATGAATGACATCAGCAGGATTGCCAAAGTAGGTAATTTGACATGTACTGAGTGTGACTAGTCTAAAATGCATTGCTCCCTACATATAGATTGAAACACACACAAAACATCCACAACCAACATGTGTGGGTATAGAATCCCTCACAGAGATCTATATCACACTACAGCATGGAGCTGTTATAAGATACACCACAGAGATTACTGGAGAACTCCTTCCCCAAAGGTGTATTTCACAATGAATGACATCAGCAGGATTGCCAAAGTAGGCCATTTGACATGTACTGAGTGTGGCTAGCCTAAAACACATTGCTCCCTATAAAGAGATTGAAACACACACAAAACATCCACAACCAACATGTGTGGGTATAGAACCCCTAACAGAGGTCTATATCAGACTACAGCAGTACACAGTTATGGCACGCACTATGGAGAAAACTGGGCTAAATTCTTCCCAGAGGTGTATTTCTAGGTGGATGACATCACTAGCCTTGCCAAAACAGAACATACGGATTGTATGGAGTGTGACTACCCTAAAATGCACTGTTCTCTATACAGACACACACACACAAACATGCCAAGTCTGGGATTAGAACACCTATTTACCTTATTTACCATACTACAGCAGTGCACAGTTTTAGGATTGTCTATGGAAATTACTGGGCTAAAACCTCCTCAGATGTGTATTTCTAGGTAGATGACATCAGCAGCCTTATGAAAGTAGAGCATTTAAATTGTAGGGAGAGTGACTACCCTAAAATATATTGCTTTTTAAACAGACAAGGACAGTCTGACACACACAGTTGCCAAGGCTGGAGTTAGAACTCCTACCTAATTATTTTATCACACTACAACATTATATAGTTATGGTACATGCTACGGAGATTACTGGGATGCATCCTCCCCAGGGATGTATTTCTAGGTGGATGACATCAGCAGCCTTACCAAAGTAGAGAATTTCAATTGTAGGGAGTGTGACCACCCTAAAAAGCATTGCTCTCTACATAGACAGACACACAGTTGCCAAGGTAGGGGTTAGAACTCCTACGTAACTATTATCACACTACAGCAATGGGATGCACCACAGTGATTACTGGCTAAAACTCTCCCAAAGGTGTATTTCACAGTGGATGACCTCAGCATGCTTGTCAAAGTGGGGCTATGGGGAGGGCAGTGTGTGTGCATGGTCCATACCCCACTCATCTAGTGGTTGATATGCCACATGCAGGCACAACCTGGGTCATATTTTACAGGTAAAACAAACAAATTGCAACAGCTGAACACAAAAGGCTGTAAACCGCAAATGCCACTCTCCGAAAAAGACGATATGGCTATATCGTAAATAAAACCTCTTTAATCAAGTAATATGAATAAAACATGTAAGGGTTAAACGCTTTTCGTCCCACCTAGTTTTAGGACTTCTTCAGACAAAGAACCTTGCAACAACTACAGTTTATATCCTGGTGTGGTGGTGCCGCGATTACAAATACCACAGCTGTTCTTAATGCTCATTAAATATTAAGTAGTTTAAATTGACAAATAAAACCATATAACCATGTTTGCCATTAAAACAGTTAAACCTAATACTTCCCTAACATAACAAAAACAAATCAGAAACCATTGAAATGGTATAAATATTTTAAAAATGTTTTAAAAATGTTTGACATATATTTTATATACGTTAACAGCAGTGGGTCTATAGTAATGAAAATAGCGAATCCAATAAATACATTTAACGCCCATATATAGACAGTGGACGAAAACCTTGTTTAACAAACATAAACCTAATATACATTAGTATGTATAAAAAGGATGTGGGGGGAGGAGCGGGCAGGAATGTCATGAATGACATCATAAGAGACCAAGTTAATACAGAAAATACCTATATATAAGACAGGTCACTGTTGTCAATTTAAAACAAATGACTAATGCACTAAATCACAAAAATAGAGGTCTTCCCTTATTGGGGATAGATCTATTCTGTACATAAAGTAAGAAATATGAATTATAATACATAAATGTGTTAATGTGTCAATACATGAATATAACTACATATAATTAATCTAAGTAATATATATGTATAGATATGACCTCATCGGCACAAACTTCTTAACTTCAATATTGGGTAAAGGGAGCATATTTCATTGAGTCTAGGAATAACACTAGCATTACAGCATATCTAGGGCAGGCTCAGGTTGTTCCTCCTCCGAGTCACTCTGTGCCTGTGCAAGCCTTGGCAATGGTGGGGGGCTGTGTGGCCCTGCCCCATGCTTTTCCTGCTGCAGCTGTTTCCGTAGGATCATATTGTGTAGCATGGCACATACAAGGACAATTTGGGTACATGTTGCTGGTGAGTACTTCAAGGCTCAACCGGATGTGTCCCGGCACCGGAACTCTGACTTGAGCATCCTAAACACATGCTCTACTATAATTCTGGTCTGTGCGTGTGCCTCATTATGGAGTTCTTGTTCGGGTGTGTGTGCATTTCTGATGGGTAACCACAAACGACCAGCAAAAGAGATGGTAAACCCAAGTAGTGACAAATACTTTATTAATCAAAATAACATATTGAAAATATGTCACTAAACCAGACCGGTTTCGGCCTCACAGCCTTTATGAATGGTATACAGAAATAAATTTGTTAAAAAAGAAGAAGAACTGGTTCTGGTTATATTTATACTCCTCCCTATTAGAACAGAAATTATTCGTATAGCCCAACCTAGTGTTTGGGATGTATAAATGCCCAAAAAAACTTATTTTAAATAAATAATCAAAAACAGTTCATACACAATTATGAAACCAACAGTTATACATTAAATAATTCAATAATACTATAAGCAGATATATAAAAAATAATTCCATAATACTATAAGCAGATGTATGAAAAATTATTAGAATGAATTATGTAAATTACATCTTATAATATTATAATGACCTGATTATGTAAATACAAAAATACATCAAAGCCAAACAAGAGCTAATAAAAGTATATTCACTTAATGTAGTAATCATAGAAAGGTATTATAATAACATCTCAGTGCTGAAGTGTAAATTGGTCATCCTAGTTACTAGTATTATATAGTTCCTAGAACATATATTAACAAAACCACATAAGTGCCACCATTCAGAAAAAAACAAGATGTAACAATATACAGCATGTATTAATGTGAACAGATAGACATAGCCTCTGTTATAAATGGTCATTCAGACCAGGCGGAAAAAGTGCCCCAAGCTTTGTAATCCAGTATTGTTCTTTTCTATTCAAAATAGAGTGCCAACCCTGTTGATGGCTACGATCCCCTACAATTTTGTCAATAACCATGAACCTAAATTGTGCATTGGAATGTTTGATGGTGTGTCTATACAAGGCATTAGTTTCCTTCTTATTTCGGATGTCACTCTTATGTTCTGTCATACGTATTCAGAGGGATCTAGATGTTTGGCCCACATAAAATGATTGACACTGACATGTGGCCAAATATATGACCCATGTGGTACTGCAATTAGCAAAAACCCTGGTCTGATACACCTGTTCAGTATTAGCACTTGAAAATTCCTTCAATGTGTAGACCTGGGAATATGAACAACAATGGCCACAAGGAAAGGTACCTATGAGTCTATCTCCTGTTAAGGTGGTTTGTTGATAGATAGCTCCTCCTCCTTCCTTGTGTTTGTAGTGGGAAAACACCCCCCCAAAGTTTTGCCCCTTCTGAAAGACATACGACATGTTGTGCCTAATAGTGTTCTTAATTCATCATGTGCCATCAATATATTCCAATTTGAGTTCAAAATATCCCTGACCAGCTGATGGTTCCTGCCATATGTGGTGACAAACCTTATTGTTGAGCCCTGATCCTTATTATCCAACTTTTTATATTGCAAAAAGGTTTGTCTATCCAGTGAGTTACTCCATTCATTTGCCAAAGAGATATCCCTCATTTTGCATCCTCTGTGTTTAAATCTACAACATAAGTCATTCCTAGCTATTTCAAAATCCCCCCCTGATGAACATATGCGTTTCATATGCATGAATTGTGATTTTGGTATATTGCGGATGGTGTGGTAAGGGTGCATGCTAGATGCATGTAACAAGGTGTTATATTGAGGGTATTTACAAAAAACTTTAGTACTTAAGGTGTGCGGTATACAGTAACATCCAAGAAGTTAATAGTGTTATAATCATATGTTACTGTAAACTCGATACCCCATACATTATCATTCAAATACTGAATGAATTCTTGTAAATATGTAATATCTGCCTTCCACACCATCCAACAATCATCTAAGTATCGTCTCCAGATGTCCATTTCAACAATATAAATATTGTGTGAAAAGTCATAGATTAAACACTCCTCAAAATAGGCCATAAAAAGGTCAGCATATATAGGAGCAAAGGAAGCTCCCATTGCCGTACCTTGAAGCTGTAAAAAACACTCGCCATGGAAATAAAAGACATTTTTAGTTAGTACATGTTCCGCCATGCAGATAAGCAGTGTGTTGAAACCCGGTGGGTGCATTTCACATTTTTCCAACCAGTATTGTAGTGATTGCAGACCAGCCCAATGTGGGATGCTGGTGTATAAAGATTTTACATCAAGTGTGCACATCAACCAATCCTGTTCCAGTTGGGTATCTGCTATTATCTGAAGAAAGTGTGTCGTGTCTTTCAATCTGGCCCTAACCAATGACAATAGTGGCTTGAGATAAAATGTAAGAAAAGCTGAAAGTGGTTCTGTTAATGATCCGATACCAGACACTATAGGCCTACCCGGGGGTTTAGTAATAGACTTATGTATTTTGGGCAAAAGATATAAGATCTGTTTGTGTGGATCTTTGACATTAAGATGTTTGACAGCGTTAATTGTTATGATACCTTGATCCTCAGCTGTCTGTAAGAAGGAATCAATTTCCTTCTTGTACACCAATGTGGGATCTATAAACATTTGCATGTAACACCTACGGTCTGCCAATTGTCTTTTGCCCTCATATAGATAATCCCCTGTATTCATAACCACAACAGCACCACCCTTATCTGCAGGCAGAATGGCTATATCACGATTTTGCTTAAGTTCTTCTATAGCAGTTTTTTCCATGGCAGAAATGTTTTGGCCTAAAATGTTTGATTCATGATGATGAAAATGTAAATCTTTAATGACTGACTGTTGAAATACAGAGACGTATTTGTTCATGGGTGGTTGAAAATCAGATTTCAAAAATCTAAACTCAGATGATCTATGAGAGGTGTCACCTGAAAAGAACAATTTAAGATTAAGATTGCGACAAAATGACAATACATCATTTACTATACTATATTCATCACTAAAGAAACCCGGAATAAAACCAAGGCCTTTATTCAACAATATAGTTTGTGCATCTGTTAATGGTACATCAGATAAGTTTAAAACATTATCAAAGTCAACCTGAGCTACGTCAACAGTGTTCGTATCAAAGTCTCCATAGAACTGGTTACTGCGTTTGTGTTTGTGACCCCCTCGTCGCCTTGGTGAGTGTCTAAAGGGGTATTAGTATTGGATTTCTTACTCTTTGGTGATTCCCGATGGTAGCCACCATCATTATCCGTGTATGATGATTCATCACCGGAAGTACTGGCAAGGGATGCATCAGTGGATTTTAAAATGGATCTAGGTCTCTTTCTGGATTTTGAACCAAGTGTTTTGTGACTAGTATCATTAAACCTGACCATTTTAGATGTATCAAAAGGACGACCCCTCTGATAGTCAGTGCAGTCTCTGTTGAATTTACGAATTTTGCGGTCCTTGGTCAGTTGATCAAAAGATGCCAAATCCTTAGATAATTTTTTAACCAAGGAAGAAAATATGGGCTGAGATTCAAAACGTTTACACTCTTCACAAGAGCTTTTAACCTATGTTAGACATATATCCACCATTCTTTCATAGTATGCTGCCAAAATTTTTACAAACATCATAGAAGATTGAAGAAGAGCCTGGTTCCATTCCTTCATCAGCCTGTCCTCCGACCTGCTCACTAAGGGCTGCAACCTGACCCTCAAACCTCTAGGAGTTATAGCCTTCTGTATATACGCTTTGAATAATCACAAATGCCATATATTGGCACGAAGATTCCTTAAATCTTTGTTAAATATGTTAAAGGCTGAGTCACAACCCTCAAAAGGACCATTATTAGAGCCATTTTGGTTATTGCTTGACATAACATTAACACCAAATACACCTAAGTCATGCCTATCAGCACATAACCCATTCAAAATCTGCTCTAAATCCATAATCTGTCAATAAACAGACTAGCGGACTATGATGAACTTACTGAATGTGAGATATATAGATGTAAAATATGTAAAAAAAAGGATAATTCAACAGAGATCACACCGAAAATAGGAAGCCGTAATGCTAAAGAAAGAAAATGAAAAATCAGCCATATAATATTAGTCACAATAATTCCTAATAATATTATAATCCACTGGTGCATCCAACCATGGGTTATAAAAATTCAGGCACCAGGTCTGACATAAATACTATGGTGTATAATGCACTAATCAGCAGATAACTGAAGATAATACCAATATATTAGTGTACACACCTAACACAGTAATGTATAAGTCACTTTAGTTCAAAAAAAGAGACTCATACTCGATGAATCAAACACTGTTACAATATTGATAAAATAGTATCCTGGCTATCATTCACATACAGTTGTGTAAAGGATTTTTGATTACAATATAAATGCATCTACATAGCCATATTTGGTATACAAAAAACAGCCCCTTAAATCCCGATCTACTAATAGGTTCAAGTATATAAATGTGGTTCTCTTAATCATGCAAGTATTTGTTACTACTTGGGTTTACCATCTCTTTTGCTGGTCGTTTGTGGTTGCTCTACTTGGTTTGACCGTGCAAGCCGTCCGTGCGAAGCATTCAGTTGCATCATTTCTGATGGGTGTCATCAGCCATGGCTCCAGTGTGTATCCAGCATCCCCCACTAGGTGACCGTCAGGGATGTCCCCATTGGCAAGTCTCTGGTACAGCTGCATCAGATGCCAGATGTGGGATTCATGATTGCTTCCAGGGCAGCCAGAACACACATTCATTATTATGCCCTGGGCATCACACATGACCTGGCAGTTGATGGAGGGGAAGCCCTTGAAGTTGATGTAGACCCTACCCAGCTCACCAGGAGGTGCTTTGATGCATATGTGCTTGCAGTCTATAGCACCCACTACATCAGGGTATTCTGCTGTTTGGTGGAACAGCTGCATATTGCTGGCCAACACCTCACGGGTGTTGGGGAAATATATGTGCTCACCGACATGTGCTGACATGGCATCCAGAACTGGTGGAGTACCCTGGATGCTGATGCCTGTGAGATCCCCATCATATCCCCAGTTGGCCTTTGGAAGGTACCTGTGGCTAGTATTCATAGGCCTACACATACCTTGGTATCCACTGGGATGGGTTCCCCTCTGTTAGTTCTCTGTGTCAGGTGTGGCTGGCACAGCTCAACAATTTGCTGTAGGAGAGCCCTGTCCACCCTATAGCACTCCACTATCTCCAGCTCATGTAGCCCCTGGTAGGTTGCCCTGGGTCTGTACATTCTTTTCCATCTCCTCATTCTGGGTTGGTTGACAGCATTCACATCCTCACCACCCTCAGCCTCCTCCATAAGTTGTTGTATGATAGCTATTGCAGCCCCTTTCATTTTGCTGTTGTGAATGTTAAACGTTCCCTGCTTGTTTACACCGATGGTGTAGAGTGTGGGAAAAACCAGAGGGGAAGGTGTTTGTATAGTTTATAGTAGTGTTCTGGGTTGGGCTGGTCTGCTGTCTGTGTAATTGGCTGATTCTGATATATTTCATCTGCCAGCTAAGCTAGTTTTCTTTGATTACCTTCCTACTGCTGTTTTCCCTTCCCATTGCCTTCCTACTTGAGCCCGTGTGTGCGCGCCGTGCAAACAGAGTGCTCAAATGTGCACACTGATTCTATTTCCTGGTTTTACTTCTTTTTTCTTCTTGTAAAACCTGGTGTGTGGCGCACACACCTGCTTACGCTTTATAAGGAGTGCTAGGCAGGTTTAGACACAACCCCTAGCTTAGCTGTTCTAAGCTAGGAGCACACCCAAGCCACAGGACTCCAATCCACTTATAGTATGCCTGAACCCCCCCCCCCCCCATGATGCCACCTAACTCCTAGGCTTGCACCAAGCTATTCCTACTCTTACACTGTTGGGACCGGGCTCACATGCTGGGGAAAACTGTGATTCACTATCCTTCCCCTCATTTGCATAAGATTGCTTGCTAATGCATAGTTAGATGTCTCACAGTGAGCCTCCCCCCTTAGCAAGCACTACTCACTGGCCATGTTGTCTTCTGCCTGCCATTGCTTTGCATGGAAGAATACTGATTTTAGTTAGAATGCTTAATTTAGGTTCATTTTGTTATTTTCTCCCCGATCCCGTTTGCGCGCTGCTGCCCTATGCTTAAACAGCTGAGATCAGCTAAAAAAAAAAATAAAAGTTGATTTCTGTATTTTTTTTTTATGCTTGCAATGTCAATGGCCTTATACTTGGCCACTGGCATGCTTACTACATGATATGCAGCCTTTATTTGGAGCTGTCACAGCTCCATTTTGGATTTTGCAGAAATGTATTCGGTTACTAACCAAGTACATTTCTGCAGATAGCACTAGTCCTGCACGGACTGTTGCAAGCTTCCTGGATTGCAATATCACCTCATTTGCATAGATCTCTCCTGCAAATGGGGTGATTTGCATACCAGGGCTTAGTCCATGCAGGATTAGTGCAGGAGCACTCATGCACGCCCCTGCAGGCTGTTCCTGGATCACACAGCAGACATATTGCCTGCTTGAGCTCCTGCACCAATCTTGCATGCTGTGCAAGCTTTCGAGAATTTGGGGGTTTGTGTTTATCTGGATGCAACTGTTTAATTTCTAGTATCTGATCTGTATGTCATTTTTGCAAATTATGTATCATGTAACTTTTTGGAACTTTTCTCCCCGGGTCTCTGGCCGAGTAGGACACTACCTGGTAATCAAATGTAAATAAATAAATAAAATTAAAGCATATTACAGATGGATTAACCACACACTCTTCATCTATATCAGTAGTTATTCCTACAAAGCATAAAGTCTACTTTACTTTTATCAAAGTATTGAGAAAACAATTTTATTTTCTGGTCATTCTCTTGCACAATACAACAAATCCCTTAGTCACAATCAAACACTTTTCTCCTAGATTATACTATCTCCAGGGTAAGTTTATCTTTCAGTGGATATACACTTAAATCTAGTGCCATATTAGCCTTTCAAATGACACCGTGCCTTTATAAACACCAATAAAAATAAATAACATAAAGATTTAAGAATTGCTTCTATAAATGCTTGAAATCTAAATAATAATTGAACATCACAAGAGGCTTGGCTAATGATACAGCAATCTCATTTAGCCATTATGGAGTCTTGGATGAAAGATGAGTTCTATCCCTTCTAGTATATTTATTACCATTACATTCTTATCAATGAACCCAGACCAGGAGGTGGAGCCTTTATACTAATTCTGTAAACAGCACTATTATGGCTCTTGCCTCCAATAAATCAGGCACTGTGGATAATAAAAGTCCAATTTAGGTCTCATGTCACATTACCTTAGGAGACAACACATGCCCTACCTGACCAAAATCCATTCCCTTGGTCCTGTGACCTTGTTAATCTAGGAGTCTCTTCTGCTCTGGGGTGTTCTGATTTGGAGTTTCTGATCTTGCAGGTCTCCATGGAATCTTAGGCTGTTAAAAATAAATGAGGTCATCAGCTGCATTTTCAGCTTAAAAAATGACAAGCTCGCCCATATCAGTTTTTTATTTTTAATGGTATCTTCAGGCAGATAAGCATTGCTCTGTGTAGTAACAATATAGTTTAGTTTTTTTATATACAATAGAAGGTGGGAATGTCTAATCAATATAATGGATGGATGGATGGATGGATGGATGGATGGATGGATGGATGGATGGACTGATTTAATGGTTTACATATCTGCTATATCTCTCATCAGTAGCTGTTTGAAATGTTGGGACCCTCCCAAAATGTGGAGAATAGATGGCCAAAAGAATGGAGTTACTTATACTAAGTCTGAGATGCAATGTCTTAGAATATCCACTTGTCTCTGAGGTATTGTAATCACCAAGTTGATTTATATAAGTTGGAGAGTGCGAGGGGCTTGCCACAAGTTTTAAGAAGAAGAACACTTTTTGAGATTTGCTCATCTCTGGGTTTTCTGTCTATTTATTCAACTTTTTCGCACTCAGCATTTTGAGTGCCGACATTGCAATAGGGAGCCATTCCTGTCCAACAGTATATTTTCAAACTCTAGTTGTCTGTTCATACTAGATATGTTGCTGCTGCTACTGTGTCTGTGATAAGTGCTCCTGTGCCAAACCCATGAGCTCTCAAAGCCTGGTCATGAAATTAGGACATACTCCATAACATATCTGTGGGAATGTCATTCCCCCTTCTACTCAGCATGAATTAAACTGAGGTGTTGATTGACCCTACAACTATATAGCAACTGAAAGGCTGAGAAAATCAGAGATTTTTGGGGGAACCTCTCTATGTGCAAAAAAGAGATAATGCAGGTACTTGTCATGTTTCTACTTTAACTGGTCTGCCAATGTTCTCAACATGGTCTTAAATGTAGCATTAAACATCTCTATAAGACCACTGCTCTGTGGGTGGTTTGGATCATGTTTAAATGCTTTATTAGACAATGTTTCCACAAACAGGTCAACAAGTGTTTGTTCAGTTAGAACACATATATGTCTTTGCACTGAAGAAGAGTTCTGTCCGAAAGCTGTATGGTCTGCACATTTGTATGTTTTATTAAGGTTTTTACAAGCTATAAGCATTTCTTGGTTTGAACTTGTGCTGTGGTTCATGGAATTAATATCAGACCTCGTTTACCGCAGGAACTTATCACTTTGCTTGTTTAGGCCCTTGATACTACCAGGTGCTGTATAACTACTGCTTTTAGCCCTTCTGCGGCATTCCATTCTCTGTACTATAAGACCTTGTCCTACAGTTTGGACCACCCCCACCCATAAAATAACAAGCCTGCTTAGTTATCTGTCTAACATCATGTAGAATTGAATGTGAGAGCTGAACTTGTTTCAGTTTTTGCTTTCTGATCCTTCCAATATTCCCTTCCAAATGATGTCTGATATTTTTTGACAGTTGTGGCAAAGACTCAGGCTTGTTGTTACTTGCTAATCACCCCCTTAAAGTAACCCCTTCCAAGGGAAACAGATTGCATTTTTACTTCTGCAGCTCAGACTCAGGCTCCTTGATACTTCCTAACTATTAAATTGCCACATCACCTGTCTCTTCTGGAAGTGTGGACACTGACTACGTCTTTCTCTACTATTAACTCTACACACATGTCTGCATGCTTGGCTACATGTAATCACATGTACTCAAGGTACTGTACCAGTAGAATTATATACCATTAAATTATCTACTGAGATATTGTCAAACACTGTGCCACAACCTTGTTTTCTTGTACCCCCACTCTTTCCAGTCCAGTTATACTCAGAATTATGGTACTCAAAATGTGTTCACCTCAAAACCCTGGATGGAGTGGTCACTGACAGTTGATTTGAACCTAGGGCCTTTCTTAAACAATTCTGTAATGTAATGCAGAAAGTAACACTCAGCAGATAGGTCCAGCCTTTGTAATCCGGTAAGGTATGTATATATAGTTACTACCCTGTTCTCACAGAAAAACGTCACAGTTTCACCTTTTAAATCATACTGCAGTCTGTCTGCCTGCTCTTCCTCCCACAAAACATTACAGTTTTACACTTTATTTTTTGTTTTTATTTTTGTTTTTATCTGCAGCATGAGAGTAATCCAGTGCATGCCATGCACTCTTACTGAAGTACCTTTTTCAGTGCTGAAGTGAATAGCAGTGTTTCCACACAGCAAGAGGTTCCTTGGTTTGATTCTCAACTGTGGTGACCTCTGTGCAGAGTCTGCATGTCCTCCCTATGTTTGTGTGGATTCCCCCCAGGTCCTCCATTTTTCTCCCACATTCCAAACACATGCAGCAGGTGGACTGGACATTCTAAATTGGCACTAGGTGTGTGTGTGTGTGTGTGTGTGTGTGTGTGTGTGTGTGTGTGTGTGTGTGTGTGTGTGTGTGTGTGTGTGTGTGTGTGTGTGTGTGTGTGTGTGTGTGTGTGTGTGTGTGTGTGTGTGGTTTGGATGAACTATCATGGCAGGGCTAGCCATCCGGCAGTGTAAACCTTGTCTCTAGACAATTGTCACTGTTGAAGTGATACCCAGACCCCATGTGCAAAAATGGGAAAAGGGGTTGTGGCTGGATGTATTTAATGGTTTACATATCTGCAATATGTCTCAGGAATGCAAATGTGTGCTTTATACAGTTTCTGTACATTTCATAGCTTTGTAGCATCCATACTGAAAAAAATGCATTTACAGGTTTATATATGTATACATCCTAACACTGTAGAATATTTCTCATTCTCTGGCAATGTTGCTGTAAATTGAATGTGTTTTGATAAACAATCTGAAATACTGAATATCAAAACTTTTCTATTAGTATCTTTTGCTTTCTGCTAGCACTAATTTCCTGCAAACACTCCAAACTGACATCCCTGAATACAGTAATGCATGTATCAGAAAGAGAATGAATGCATGAATTAGAAAATGAATTAAGCTATTACTGCAGAGTGTGTGTGTGTGTGTGTGTGTGTGTGTGTGTGTGTGTGTGTGTGTGTGTGTGTGTGTGTGCTTGCATGTGTGTGTGCATATGTGTGTGTTTAGCTTCATGCAAGATGTATAACTGAACATCGATGAAATTGTAGTGTATTGCATACGCTGTTCGGGGGGAGGGGGAGATCGTACACTGTTGCAAGTCATTGGACTCCCTTCAGCTTCATAATTGTGCTGTACTGCCATGTCTATAAAAAGTCTCCATACTCAGTACTGTGTCTATACTCTGTTTTACACACCTATTTTCTGCCTGGTCCAGAGTAGCACATCATTTAAGTCTGGTGCTCAGTTGTTTGAGTCAGGATGTGGACTTTTCCCTGCATTTCACTCTGTATTGACTTTTATTGAGTTTTAGTTCGATTAAAACTGTTCTACAAGATCTCTCAACATCTCATTGTTAAAGCCAGTCTTGCCGTTGCCTTTAATGTACTACCTCCACCCCCTGCTCCCCGACTTGAAAATAGATTGCCCACCATAGCCATGGTTTCATCATACAATATCACCCACTACCAAATATGCTGAAAATGAAACTGTCAGTTTCGTATACCTCTCCAGTAAAATCTGAACACCATTGTCTTGCTCTCAGCAAAGCAAAATGGCTATTTGTAGATGATAAGGCTACACTCTGTGGTACTACACCCACAGTGTAGTAGTACTATCACTCTGTCATAGTGTACTCACTGTGTTGTGGTACACTCACTCTGTGGTAGTACGCTCACCTTCAAACTTCTCACCCAACAGTATTACCTCACAACCTGTTAACATGATAAATCTGGGCAAAGCCAAAACTAATGGGGAGAAAAAGGCCAAAAAATAGGGACAGATTTTAAACATTACCCTTGTAAACGTGCAAAGTTGTTAAAATAACAAGCTTTGTGGTAGGATACATTTTCTAAAGGAGATGAAGTTTGAAACCCAAATATCTGTCAATATTTAGTGAATTTAATCCTCAGCGATTTGCCAAAAAGTCACAGATTTTATGCTGGACAGACCAAAAATTATGATGCAAAATATAGGACATTCTGTGAAATTCTAGAGAGTTGAAAGTTATTATATGTCCTCAGATGTTTAACAACTTGTGTGTAAAACCTCTCCTACTCTCTTTGAGTGGTGGTGCTGCGGTAGCATTGTCACCTCACAGTAAGACGCTGTCCAGTTTGATTCTCAGCTAGAGCATCTTCTGCGTGGAGACATGCGTAAATGGGCGTACCTTTGTTGAAGGTTGTGCATCAGGGCTGATAACTCGGCACGTAAAAATCAACTACCAATCATTAGCAGACCGGAGTTCTACTGTGGTGACCCTTAACTGGGAAAAGCCGAAAGACACAACAACAACAACCTATGCCTCTTTTTAATTTCACTGCTTTCAAGAGATTCTTCTTCAGTTTAGCTTTGGCTTGCTGGACTTCTCTTCCTGAAGCCATAAAACAAATAGGTAACCTTTTTTAAGAATTCTCCATTAATGAAAACAATTGCAATTATTTCAGCAGCATTGGGTCACAAGCTTATCTCATCTCATCTGTCATTATTATATCCAGGTATGTATCTCCCATTTTTGTCTCAAGGCTTAGGAAGCAATGTATAAGTAAAACATCTAATATTATTCCTATCTCACTATACTTGACTCTGCTACTTTGTGTAGTTTCTTTCGAATGTTGATTTACACATGTAATGCCATGTATCATTACTGTATCTTACTTTTTTATATTTGCTATGACTAACAAGTCAATTTCTTTAAAGAATGTTGGCATTTTATGTAGATCTGTACACTAGTAGAAACTGTTTTATTGTGAACTGCTTGTCATCGTGTCTTGCTTCTACTTGTACCCCATTTGCTTTGAATGCAGGTTGTCATAATATGTGTATATATTTTGTACTTTGCTTACAGGTGATTGGCCCAGGTCACAGCTGAAAAGGAACTTGGACTAGACCACTTATCCTGTTAACAAATGTTAACTAACTAAATAAATAAATACCCAGCGCATGCCACAGCATCACAGAAAATGAGTATAATATAATATAATATAATATAGTATAATATAATATAATATAATATAATATAATATAATATAAAATATACCTTGTAATTTAATCCAAAATTATTAATTAATGATTAGGCATGATAATATACTAAGTAACTTATTTTAATTGCTTGATTGCTGCAAGAAAATCAGACAAGAATGTCACAGTGAACTTGCACTAAAAGGCTGGACAGTGATCCAGGAGAAGTCAATGACAATTAAGGAAGTAATGCAAATGAATCAGGAAGAGACACAAAATTGAATATCTTATGACTAAGGCATCTTGTGATCATCTATCTGAAGCCTGTAATTTAGATGAAATATTAACACTCGCAATCAAACCTTTATTCCTTTATTTACACAGTTTTTTCAGTCATTGCTTAAATAAGTAGTTCTGCATTCTAACCCGGTTGTTTTAAAGTACCTCTTCCGAAATGCTTTCATACCAATTATGTCTTCTTCCCACATGTGCATATGTCTCATGGTTGCATTTTATTACAAGTACCAATAATCAAAACACCCAAGGCACAGGCATAATGACTACTTTGTCTTTTATAAATGTGATTCATACAGAAATCAGTTTACATGTATTACTGAGATTTTTACTTAAGACAGCCAAAATGACTGCGACTTAAATAATGCTGAAATGCTAGCATTTGTTGGTTTTCAGTGATGTATCTGACAACCTGTAATAAGCCTTCACAATATTGTACAGATTTGGTAATATATGAATTTCAAATAACTGGGTAAATACAAAAAGTAAAACAAAATGAAATGGTTTGTCACAAAAGTCACTACATATTATACTGTGCTTCTTTTGATAACAGATCTGCATTGGTTATATTTTGTAGAAGGCTAGTGAATTGTATTCAAAGGTAGTTACTAAGTATGCAGTGCAGAACACCATTAAGTTGATGTTTTATTTATTTATATATATATATATTTATTTATTTATTTAGCTAGTAAGTTAGTTATTGGCATTTGATTACTGGGATAGTCCACTGGGCCAGTATGAGCCCATTTTCAATGGAGGCCTGGGAAGAAAAGCTCCACAATAAACAAGTACATAAAGAAAGAATTAGCAATTGCATAAAGCAAATATTTAACAGATGCAAATATTCAACAAATTTAGAACAAATGTCAAATTTTGCAATTATTACATATTCAACAAATTTAGAACAAATGTCAAATTTTGCAATTATTACAGGCTTAAGCTACAGCATGAATAAGAAAGGTAATGAAAAGGCTAGGAATATATGACCTTCTGACAAAGAAGAGCCATTGTTATAATGAGGTCTTTTATGAGATAGTAGTTAAGTGAGTTGAAACAGTAGTATGTATAGGTGGAATTGGAGTAGAGGATGTTAGCATTTAAGGGATGAGGGCTTAATCCTTAATGTTTTGTTGTTTAGCCATATAGTCCACCCTGACTCTTCAAGACATCAAGGATTTTGGCATGCCTGGCCTGTCTGTTAAAAGCTGTTTATTTCTTGCAAATTCATATTCATTGCTATAGTAATGCTGCCTATCAATCTTAGCCTCTGTCTTCCCCTTCTTGTACCTTTGATCTTTTCTAGCATCAGTGTCTCCTCTAGTGAACCATGTCTTTGCATTATCTGGCCAAAGTATATGAGTTTTGGTTTAAATATCAAACATTCCGGTGAACAGTTTGGGTTTCTTTTCTTAAGTACTGAGTGATCTGATCTTTTTGCAGTCCTCAGAACTCATAAGCATTTTCTCTTCAGTTCAAAATCATTAATTTTCAAGCACATAACCTTAATCATAGCCCAAACCTCACAGCCATATGTTATTACTGGAAAAATTGATTACACAAACCTTTGATGACAATGTGATGGCTTTGCTCTTATTCAAATTTGCTTAATGATGTGATATATTTTCTATTTAAAATCTTATCCAAATGTGCTATAGTTTTCCTATCAAAATGCAAGCACCTTTTAATGTCATGGCTACAATCACCATCTGCAGAGATTCAGGCTCCAAAAATGAAGTCTGTTAATGTCTCCACTTCTTACCTGTCCATTTTCAAAGAAACAGTAGGACAAGGTGACATTATTTCATTTTTTTGTGTTGAGCAACAAGCTATTTTTTTGTACTTTCTACTTTCTCCTTCAACAAGAGGTTTTTCAATTCTTCCTTACTTTCAGCCATCAGAGTGGTATCATCCACATACCTAAGGATGTAAAATTTTCTCCCAACAGTTTTGATTCCAACATCTTGTTCTTCTAACCCAGCATTTCATATGATATATTCAGTGAATAAACAGAATAAATAGGGCGGCAATCGTCTTGGACCAGCCAGTCATTCCTTATTCAGGTCTAACTTTTGCTTCTTGTTCTGCATAAAATTCCCCAGGAGGCAAATAATGTGACCTGTTATCCCAATTACTTTAAGAACTTACTACAATTTATTATAGTTAACATAGTCAAAATCTTTAAAATGGAAAAATAAAGCAGACTAGAACATTTTTCTGGAACTTCCTTGTTTTCTCAACAGTGATAATGTGGATCTGTAAAAATAGTCATAGGTCATAATCAAGAAAGCATAACTTGCCAAAAGCAATCTGCCACAACATGTTGGATGTTACGATTTTTGCATGGGGCTGCTCCTTCCCCCATGGAGTGACTTTGTCCCCACTAACATTTTTATCCTAATATGGTAACTTTACAGACATACCATCACTAGAGAAAGGGAAATGTAAGATAAAATTCCAATGATATGTAACATTCCTGTGATAATTTGTACTCTACAATTATGTGGATAAACCACTGGAACATGTTTACCCTTTTATAATATAACACTGTAAAGCCTCAGGTAACAGGTGTTGAACAGGCAGAATGCACACATCATAGCAGCCTGTATACTTTATTATAATGTATCTACACATGGCGACAAAGGGGGCAGACTGTATCATAAACTATATCATATAGTAATGTAGCGATACATGTGAACTACTAGACAGAGGTAAAAGTTTTGGCTGCAGAAAGGGACTGTTTTTCTTAAAGGTTTTAGAGCATTTCACTGATTTATTTTGCTCACAATTGTAAGATTTCACCACTTCTGTTTGGTATCAGGGCTTCCTGTAGGAAAACAAATAGCTGAGTGCAGTGGGAGTGAAGGTCCTGTAAATGTTTTATCCAATTCAAACTCACAGCTGTGAGTAATACTTTTTTCCGCTGCTTGGGAGAAGGGCTGCAAGTCCGAGTTAAAAGTTATTAAATGTTATGCCTGCACAGAGGGACTGTTTTTTTTTTTTTTTTTTTTTTGTTTGTTAGTTTTTAGAGCATGTAGAAAAAGACTAGATCAGTGAAGGAGGTCTGTCTGTAGGGGGTTCTCCTCTATTTAAATTCATGATTTTGACTTTGTGTACATGTTAGTGTGTTTGCATGTTTGAGTGTTGTAGACTTGAATATAGGTATGTGTGGTTTTAATTTTGAAATGTTTTCTACAAGTAAATACACTGCTGTACTTTTGAAACAATGGATTCAATAAATGATTATGCTTTACAATATTGAATAACTCACATTTTTTCAGCATATGCAAGTCATGTAGAAACTATTTAAAGGCCAAGGCAAATAAGTCAGAAAGTGATTGCCATTTCTGTATTACATTAAACTCACTTTGGGATGTAATGAAAATTAAGTTGAATAAAAGAATTTATACATGTACATGTCAGTATAAAAATTCATTAAACACCATTAAAGAGTATGTCAGAGACTGAATGGAAGATATGAGGGTTATAAAGGAAAGGCAGGAAGGTACTAGCAGTTTAAATATTGAAAAGTTGAATATTGTTAGGCAGATTAACTCACCTGAGGACATTTGCATAAAACACAGATGTCGGCTATGGAATAGAAGAAAAGGAAGTGGGGTATTATTACACCTTTGAAAGGTACTCTTATGTATGAATTTACTAGCATAAATAAGAAAGGCAGTACAGCATTCACATTTGGTAAATCAAATAAATAATTAAAAATGGTAAAAGTAGGCAATACATGTGGAGAGGATACTTTATTATCAAATTCTGATCTCAAGTTTAAGGCAGGAGGGAAGTAGTTTTGCAATATACAATGATAATATAGAGAATGTCAGATTATCAAACATAAACCAAGTTATAATAGACTCAAGTGACTCCAATAGAAATAAAGTAAAAACAGTATGCTTCAGATGGAGAATATAGACATTAAACTTGTTATAACAGGTGGTGACATTTTAGTGAGAGTGACAAATTCATTTCACAGAACAATAGCAAACTTCAGGTACATATTTTTCCAGAAGTTATAATTTTAAATGAGATAAAAGCACTCAAGAAGGAGAAATTTATAATGACATAAAAGCAGATCTCTTAGAGACTACTGACTCCATGTCACACATTGTGTAGTCAGATGAGGACTTAGCCCCTTCAGGACAAAGGAATAATAGCATGAAAAGAAATGGGAAGGAGAGAAGATGTCTACTAGAACAACAGATAATGGCATAAAATTAAAAATAAAGGCTTCAGGAATAATTAGCAATTCAATTGACAGATGCAGGAAGTCAAACTCATAAGTGAGTGTGAGAGAGAGAGAGAGAGAGAGGAGATGGCTTTCTAACTTATGTATGCTCAGACAAGCATCTGTTCAGAAATCAACATTGTTTTACAATGAAAAATAATAATTGAGTTATTTGGAGTATATATCCCACTATCATTCTTTAAAAAAGAATATGAAAAAGAGGAGTCATAAACAAGCAAAAAAATAAAACAAAAGATCTACTATAGCCAAAACCTTTGTGTCATAGAACTTGGTAAAGAAGCAGCTGTACCAGTACTTTTCTCACAGACCAAAGTAGTTTGTTATACACTCAAGGGATATGTCATTACTGGACAAAGCTTCAGGATTTAGTTCTTCTAATTTGGAGACACAAAACCATGAAGGCAACAATGATTCTCCTATATTGAACCAGGTCTGGCAAAGCAACCCACTCAGAATACAGTGCAAGATACAGGTACTGTTTCTCTTAATTCTAAACAATCAAGCATACTATTATTTCAATCACCAGCAAGCAAAGATGGTGGTGGTGGGGGGGGTCACATCTACCCTTGGCTTTAAAACTGATTGACAAAAAATGATGTTTTAACAGTTTTTGTGAATATGAGTACAGCAGGCTGAAGAATGGTAACATATAAAACCACAGTTGACATGCATACCTATCAAAGATGGGCTATTACAGATAAACACAAGGAGTCATGAAGCCAAGTATTTCAGCTTACAAAAGAAAATAAAGAACTAAGAGAGAGTAAACCAGAAGCAGACATTAGTACTTTGAAGGACAAATTGTTATTTCTAGAGTCCAGGTCAAGATGATGCAATTTGAGATTTCTGGATCTTTCAGAAACCCTTGTCCACACTAACTTCCTATAAAATCTATACTTAAAGTAAAAAAGCCTTCTATACTTGTATGGCTTCAATTAATACAGACACCGCACATCACTTGGGACCACAGAAATCAGGCATGATTTGAATGATAACTGCATAGTTTTTATCATTGTAAGACAGAGATAAAGATTTTTCAATGGCAACAGAGTTTAAGAACTTAGTTTTTTAGAATTCAACAGTAAATGTTTATCAGGAGTTTCCTAAAAAATTTGCTGGCAAAAGAAAGCAGTTTTCTACCATAAGATGTTCTCTATGATTAAAGGGAATACCCACAATATTTATTTACCCAATAAGTCTAATGGTAAGACATAAAAAAGTTAAATATTGAAATTCAGTACTTTAACTAAAAAAAATGGAACTTGATGGATATTCAATTGTGTTTTGAGGTGTGAGGTGCAACTCCAGGAAAGGAATTTGATCTGAGAATTGTTATTATCTATATTAATAAATGGAAACCTAACTAATGTTTAACATATTATCTCTAAATGTTAATGGCTTTAACTACCCTGTTAAGAAAACTAAGTTGTTAAAATCGATACATGACACTTCATCAACAATAATATGTTTACAAGAGATGCATCTTGTTCCAAATACATTTCATATTTTGGAGAATTCAAAGATGTTTACTCAAATATTCATGAATTCCAACAGTAATATATCTTATGATATGGCAATATATATAAAATCTAAGGCAATGTAAAAACTCAAAACTTGAAAACACAGTGTTCAAGCAGCTCTCCAAATGAAACAGGACACCGACACCTGTTTAGCACGTTCATCCACTTTAATAAATGTTAACTTCTTCAGAAACAGTTCAACTTACCCAACCTTCCCCTTTTATAACATTAAATTATCACGACAAGAAATGACATCATGTAAAACCAATATTTAAAAATAAATTATTTACATAAATAATGTAATACATATGTAATTTATCTATTTGTATAATAAAAAACATTTTAAATTAATAGTTTTTTTGTTTTGTTTTTGTTTTGGACAAGGTAGACAATGAATGTTTTGGTGGAGACAATAACAACAAATTGGAGTGTAAAGAGGCTTTTTGGCAATTATATTTGGGTACAGACCAAGCACCAGGCTTGAATAAAACTATTAATTTAAAATGTTTTTTATTATGCAAATAGATAAATTACATATTTATTACATTATTGGTTTTACATGATGTCATTTCTTGTCATGTGATAATTTAATGTTACAAAAGAGGAAGGTTGGGTAAGTTGAACTGTTTCTAAAGAAGTTCACGTTTACTAAAGTGGATGAAAGCACTAAACAGGTGTCTGTGTCCTGTTTCATTTGGAGAGCTGCTTGAACACTGTGTTTTCAAATATATAAAATCTAATGATTTTCAAGTAATTTGTGAAGTTTCAGTTCAAAGTAGGTAACATATTATTATTAAACGTGTAATATGAAAATCTAATGGTTATAACTGGTTCAATATAGGACCATTTACTGAATATGAAACTAATTTGGATAAACTAACAAAAGGCTTCATCAGTTAAAATCTCATGACATAATTCATGCAGGTGATTTAATGTGCTTTTGCTACAAAAAAGAGAGATAATAAATATGCAGGCAATGAAGCAAAATTAATAGAGCTCTATTAGTTTTTCAATTGTATGATTACTAGATATCCAGTAATTTTTCAAAATTAGGATTTACATATTTTAATCTTAAACATAAAAAGTCAACATGACTGGATTGTTTTAATTTTTTAAATTATTTATTTTGTGTGTGTCTGTGTGAGTGTATGTGTGTGTATAATAAACATATTGTTTGTAAACAAATGGTAATCAAGCTATGAATATCACTGGATCACTAACCTATTATTTTGCACTTAAAAAGTTATTTTGGATATATGTCTATACTTCCAAAAATTAACAAGTTAGTTTTGTCTGAATAGTATGAATAAATAATCAAGTAAATGCATGCAGTTTGAACTTATTTTGCTTATAATTTTTTTAAAGAATTTCTACTTAATGGACCTCATTTAAAGTTCCCATATTTGAAACTCTATTCAAATCATCTAAAAATCATAAAAATAGCAAATGGAACAATACTGAAAATTGGTTTCACAGTAAAAAATAATTTATGCATTATTGAATATTAATCAAGCATATTTTGCCCAGGATTCAACATAGTTTACTTAATCTAAGAAATCTTCTTATTAAATAAGAAAAGAATTATTTTGAAGCAGAAATAGGAGTACCATACTTACATAAAATAATGAATAGGGAGCATTATTCACTATACATAAAATATATGCATTTTTCTGAAGGAATCACATCAGAAACACAAAAATAGACATTTAGCACATTTTATTTAGACATATTTAGACATATTTAGACATTTTTGGAACTATGGAAATACCGACCTATTTGATTCAATTCAGTTTTCAAAGTATGCACATGTTATAGACATATATTTTCCAACAATTGAAATTTCATATAACTCAATATCTAAAATAAATGATAAATTACAAAATAGTAAATGTCCAGATCCAGGTTGACCTCCCATAAAACTTTACAAACAAATTAATACATAATTATTTCCATATTTCTTACAATTGTATAATTTTCACCTACAAATATATTTTTATATTTTGTATTTAGATGCAAGGCATCATTTTTGAAAGTGTTTTTTTGCTGACTTTACATACTGCCATTATAATTTCATAATGACAAGAGATGTTTTAAGGACTGTTTTTAACATGGAAGAATTTTGTCAGAGCATTAATTATTACAATTATTGCAAAAATACAGTTTTATGTAGCAATATATTTATATATTTTTATAGTTCAGGAAATGATGTCAGCATGAGTAATTTTACTGAATCAATGAATAATTCATGAGGATGCCTGCATAAGAGAGGCTGTATGTATGCACACATTTGTATTTGTTTGGTCTGAAGAAGCCTTATAGGTGAAAGCACTTACTATTTTTGCTAATAAAAGTGTTTTTTCAATTATATGGTGTGATTAACAGAATTGTGTTTGCACCAGGAGATTTATACTACAACAGTGGAGAGACTTTTATCATCTAAAGATTGTTTGCTAGTTGTGGTTTGTTCCTGTGGATGTCCTATACCTTCTAAATTGTATAATTTATGCCTTTCAGCCAGCCTCTACAGATTTGTATTGACTATTCTAATTATGCTGAAGAAACCAGAAAAAGATGTAAAGTTTGAAAATGATTGAACTATAGCCCTGCTGAATGCAGATTATAAAATTTTAGCAAAACTGATTAATAAGTATCTGATTCCTTTTTTTGCAGACATTGTACATCTGTTTTAATTTGGACTTTTGCCTGTCAGATCAATAGTTACAGCTAATAAAATATTACAAGCTATTCAATTTAAATCTAAACAGGATACTGTGAACAATAAGGATATAACTAAAGCATATTGCAAATTGGCTGCTTATAAAACATTCAATGTCATACAGAGAAATTATCTCCTTAAATTAATTACATATAACTTTCCAAAATCACAAATAAATTCAATCAAAGAATGATTTACTAGTACTACACTCCAAATTAGATAAATAACATAATTTCTTCCTCACACATTCAATATAAAAATGTGAGGCAAAGTTACCCTTGTTTGCCAACTTTGTTTTTACTAGCTGTTGATCCTATATTAAGATATTTGGAAAAGATCAAAAGAATTGAACTTATGACAATTTTGAACACTATAAAATTTATTGGATACACAAAGTATATTATTTCTATAATATCTAAAAACAATCCATTATAATCTAGGTGTTTTAGTAAGTCAAAATTAATAAAGGAAATAACTGGTTATGCAGCAAATCCTGTAAAACATTTTTTTCAGTTAAATACAAATAATCCAAATCATTATAACACTGATACTGTTAATAAAACACAGATACTTGTGTAGTATTATTCAAACCAAGCCTACCATGTAGCACAAGTACAAATTCATCATATTTATGACATGGTGAAAGTGAGCTTAAAAATATGGCATAATTTGAAATGTTCATTTGCTAGAATGATACAGAATTTTAAGTATAACTGATTTAAATTCATTTTTAGAAAATTTATATAGAAAATGGGGTCCCCTGGATTCAGTACAATGTTTTGATAACTTTTAAGCAGAAAGTAAGTTGACCTGGTAAATAATGTTTTTCAGTTCTGGGTCTATATTTATAACTGGCAGTCAGAAAATGCTATTTATACCCTTATTAATAGTATATGACAATTAAAACTAATGTTAGTATTGGAATTAGTAAAATATAATTTTTCAAAATATATCCATTTTTTTACAATACAAAAACTTGTTAGAAATAATTTACAAATACTACGAAATATATTTTTTTCCATTGATGGACCACCCAATTCAAACCTGGGTATTATTAAACTATAGAAATACATTAAAAACTTAGAACCCCCCCCCAAAATAATGATAATAATAATTATTATTATTATTATTATTATTATTATTATTATTATTATTATTATTTGGACAATGTTACTAAGACTATAGTGAACATAATAAGACACTAGTATCCCACAGTTTATTTTTTCAAGTTTAGAAAAAAAGGACATTTTTGGTGATACAACATATTCACGTTTGTATTTATTACATAACAAAAAGACAAATTTTGCATCTGTGGATATGCAGATGATTGTGAAGTCAGAGCTGGGATTTGACATCTTAAAGGATGTGAATGATTTAAACTTATATCTAAATAAAGTCCATTTGGGGAAATTGGAACAAATCTCAAGTTTAATTATAAAAAAAGAAGGTTTGCAGTTTGGAAACTGCAAAGAATTGAGGTTAAAAATAGGTGGTCAAGAACCTGAAGTGGAAAAAGTAGATTAGGGAAACAGGGACAATCTTTGGTAATGATTTATCTTTCATGTTCCATATACAGGATATTAAGGCTAGATCCATGAGAAAGATTGGGTTGATCTTTGGTTTAATGAATTTGGGAGACTCAAAGATCTTAAAGGCATTATTTATAACACTAACAAGGCCAGTCATTAAGAATAATGCAAAATTCTTCACTTTATCCATGGCAGATATTGAAATAAATACAAAGAAGATATACTAAAAGAATTGCATTTATGAAAAATTTAAAGTTTGAAGAAATATTAAAATAACCCTTATGGCATCATTTGTAGGTTATTAAGAAATAAACTGTGCCTAGCATTTAAAGCTTCTAGTAAAGAAGTGTTAAGGGAAGATCTACATCTTTCATTAAACAATCAACCTGTAAGAATGGGAAAAAGGAGAATTCTTTTTCCAGAATAAAAATTAACCGAACTAAAAACCAGATATTTTTTATAACCCAAAATATGCCAAGATTGTAAAACATTCTTCCCCCAAAGATTATGGAATCAGAAACATTGATAATTTTTAAAAGTCAACTTGAAACTATATTTAAGATAATAAGTACTTCCATAATATACAGGAGACACCCATATTATTGGTCTAGCTGACCAATGGTGACATGACATTAATTATGTAACTATGTAACATGAAGACATGAATGGCAGACAGTGTAGCAGCCTGCCTACCCTATTAGAATGTAAGGTTGTAATTGTACATGGAGAGAGAGAGAGAAGATATCACAGTGGCCAGTGCACTATATAATTATGCAGTGTTACATATGCACATGGGAACACAGAGGGTAGATAACATAGCAGCTCATGTACCCTATTAGAATGCAATGTCACATATACACATGGTGACACAGAGGTATACATAGTATAGCATAGCAGAATATGTACCATATTAGAATGTAGTATTACATATGCACGTGTCGCAGATGGAAGATTACATAGCAACCCGTGTACCTTTAAGAATGGAATATTACATATACACGTGGTGATGCAGACAATAGTTAAAATAGAGGCCTGTGTACCATAATACAATGTAGTGTTACATGTGCACATGGAGTCACAGATATAAGATAACATGGCAGCATGAGTACCCTATTAGAATGTAATATTACATATACACATGGTGACACAGAGGACAGATAACACAGAGGCATGTGTACCATATTAGAATGTAGTGTTACATGTGCACATGGAATCATAGATGAGGATAACATAGCAGCATGAATACCCTATTAGAATGTAGTATTACATATACACATGGTGACACAGAGGTCTGAATACTGTATTAGAATGTAGTGTTGCATGTTCACGTGGAGTCATACATGGAAGATAACATGGCAGTCTGTGTACCCTGTCAGAATGTAATATTACATATATACATGATGACTCAGAGGGCAGATAATAAAGCAGCCTTTGTACAGTGTTAGAATGTAGTGTTACATGTGCACATAGAGTCACATATATAAGATAACATAGCAGCCTGTGTACCCTATTAAAATGTAATATTACAAATATACATAGTGATACAGAGGACAGCTAACATACCATATTAGAATGCAGTGTTACATGTGCACATGGAATCATAGATGAAGATAATATAGCAGCATGAGTACCCTATTAGAATGTAATATTACATATATACATGGTGACACAGAGGCCTGAGTACTGTATTAGAATGTAGTGTTACATGTGCATATAGTGTCACAGATGAAAGATAACATGGCAGCATGTGTACCCTGCTTTAATGTAATATTACATATACATGTGGTGACACAGAGGATAGATAACATAGCAGCCTGCTTACCGTATTAGAATGTATTGTTTTATACACACATGGTGACACAGAGGGCAGATAACATAGCAGCCTTTGTACTATATTAGAATGTAGTATAGCATGTGCACATACAGTTGCAGATGTAAGATAACATAGCCTGTGTACTCTATTAGAATGTAATATTACAAATATACGTGGTGATACAGAGGATAGATAACTTAGCAGCCTTTGTACTATATTAGAATGCAGTGTTACATGTGCACATAGAGTCACAGATGTAAGATAACATAGCAGCCTGTGCACCTTAATAGAATGCAGTGTTACATGTGCACATGGATTTATAGATGGAAGATAACATAGCAACTTGGGCACCCTATGAGAATGTAATATTGCATATACATACATGATGACATAGAGGATAGATATCATAGTGGCCTGTGTACCATATTAGCATGTAGTGTTACATGTGCACATGGAGTCAAGATGGAAAATATCGTAACTGCCTGT
This sequence comes from Protopterus annectens, assembly GCF_019279795.1. Classification (NCBI taxonomy): domain Eukaryota; kingdom Metazoa; phylum Chordata; order Ceratodontiformes; family Protopteridae; genus Protopterus; species Protopterus annectens. The sequence goes on along the minus strand of NC_056733.1, from coordinate 808,557,632 downwards.
GTACCGTATTAGAATGTAATATTACATATACACATGGTGACACATCAGGTAGATATCATAGCAGCCTGTGCACCATATTAATGTGCAGTGCTACATGTGTACATGGAGTCACAGATGGAAGATAATATAGAAACCTGTGTACTGTATTAGAATGCAATATTACATATACACATGGTGACACAGAGGATAGATAACACAGCAGCCTGTGCACTATAATAGAATGTAGTGTTATATACACACATGATGATGCAGAGGGTAGACAACATTGTGGCTTGTGTACCATATTAAAATCTATTGTTACATATGCACACAGTGGCACAGAGGGTAGATAACATAGCAGCCGTTGTACCATATTAGAATATAATATTACATGTACACATGGTGACACAGAGGATAGATAATATAGCAGCCTTTGTACCATATGAGAATGTAGTGTTACATGCGCACATGGAATCACAGATGGAACATAACATAGCAGCCTGTGTACCCTGTTAGAATGTAATGTTACATATACACCCATGGTGACACCGAGGGTAGATAACACAGCAGTCTATGTACTCTATAAGAATGTAATTTTGAAAGTGCACATGGAGACAAAGAGGGTAAATAACATAGCGGCCTGCATACTCATTTAGAACATAGTGCTGTAACAGCCCATGGAGACATAGAAAGCAGTCACCATAGCAGTCTGTATACCTTATTAAAATATAGTATTACATGTGCACATGGTAACACATAGAGTAGATAGCATTGCAGTCTGTGTTCTTTGTAAGAATGCAGTGTTGTAAGTACAGATGGAAACAATTTACCATGCACAAAGAGCATTCAGCATAGTAGTCTGTGCATCATAAATGAATACAATAAGTGTTCATATATAAGTATATTTTATTGCATGATTTTACATGTTGTTAAATGGATTAGACTCAATGAGACAAAGCCACTTGTTATGCTAATGAAGGGTACAAGCCTTAAATGACTTCATCAGATTCACATACTGAGCAAAGGTTAGCAGAGGAAATCAAACCCACAGTTATAGGATGAAGCATATTAGCAGCTCAAGCCTGGATACTCCTTGCTGCAAACGGAGATGAAGGAAACAGGGCTACAGAGCATAGGTGCACATACAGACTGTAAGGAATTACACATTTATGCTGGAAGTGATCACCAGCCCAGTGCTGCATTGCATGAACCACTCTTGGGAAAAGAACATAATTCTGCAATGGGAAAGATTATAATAATGCATGAACAGTTTACTGGGCATTATGGGGTGATCCATTTATGCTAAACCTGCACATAAGAAAATCGCTGTGTGCTTAACAGATGTATCGAGCCAAGACGTTGTGGGGAGATTCTTGCTTTTATGCTGATGTTACACAGAAGGATGGTGGTGTGTACACTCTACATGAATAATGACCATGGCATCATGAGGAGGACATGTTTACAATGAGGATCAGAGAAAAACAGCACTGTGTACTTTCTATATAAGGGGCTGACAAGACATTTGAGCTGTGATACAGTTATGTTGTGGGTACAAAGCAAAACAGTTCTATGCATCCTCTTCATGTAAAATATGCAAGGAATTGTATGAGTGATGCATTTATGCAGCAGGACAGCACCGTATAATGTTCACATGAACAGTGCACATAACATTGTGAGGGTGATCCATTTATTCTGAGTGTACACAGCAGGATAGCACTATGTACCTCCACATAAATAGTGGACATTGCATTATCAGGGTGGTCCAATTATGTTTGGACACAGAAGGACAGCATTAAGCACCATCCTTATGTATTTGGCTCACATGCTCACTTGATATACTGTGGACAACAAGCTGCAGCAGCTGATTTGTCTGGCTTCTTAAAGCAGCTTGAATTTTCTGTAAGTAAACTGTTTTTTTTTTTTCTTTAGCTGAGACAATATTGTTAAAAGTAGAGGCCAAAACACAATTAGCCTTGAATGGAGATTGACTGTATTGTAAAAGATATACAATATAGTTTCATCTGGTTTGTTTTACTGACTGGATTGCTATCCTGGTCTTGTTTAATTAACTCTGTTTATCACCTAGCCATTTTGGCTCATACGCTGATCTGATATACTGTGGACAGCAACTTGCTGTATCTGATTTGAGCCAGTAAAAGCTGACTGCTAAAGTCCCTCCCTCCCCTTTGATTGTTATTATCAGTTGTGTAAGCTAATTAAGTACTTTTCCACACACTGCATCACATAGATCTGTAATACCGAGAGCCTACTCAGCAGACAAGTATTGATCTTGAGTTAATCTCTCCTACTAGAAATCATCATTTTCACAGAGCTCACACCTGCTTAGCATCCCTGCCACACTTTGAGAAGGTCCTGAATTAATCCTATGCTATCCTCAGCAGATAAAATAATATTTTACTATTTTTTACTTAATTTAACTTCTTTATCTACTGATTTTTGCACTTTAAATGTTTTTTACATACCCTGATATTGTACTGTTTGTTAATTTCTGAGAACTGCACTTCTGAAAAGATTTGCTGGCAGTGTTACTGTGTAGGTTGCTAGCTTGTATTTTTTAGTACTTAACTGCGGTATTCCTCAAATCTGGCCTTGCTAAAGGGATTCTACACAGTTTCCTGTGTTTTAAGTGCCTGTATCAATTTGACATATTTGTGAGGCTCTTGGCTGATTCTCACAGTGCTCAGCAATGCTTGGTATCCTCACCTGTGCCTCTGAACTGGTTTCCTGGCATAACTGCCATCTAGGCAAAAGCTAAGTACTTGTATTTAAAAACCACACTTCCAGAAGATATTTACATGATCAGCTACTGACTTCTTGTTTATTTTTTGCATTTATCTTTATTTAAGGCTGAAATTACAGTTTTTTTCTCAAACTGTCTTGTTATTGGCTTGATTGACTTGAAATCACCTTACCTAGCTAGTTTGTTAAAGTTGTTTTGTGTTAGCATACCCTTTTAAGTGATCTTTTTTGTTATTTTACATTAATAGGACTGGGATATTCTATCTAGTGGCATTAGATGGTAGCCTGTTTTCTTTTTCTGAGGTGAAAAACACAGAAGAAAGTTGTAAGCTCATTTCCACAGAGCACAGCAAAAGTTGCCAATTTGCCTTTGCTTCAAGAGTTTTTTTTTCCACTGAATCCAGTACCATCCAGGCAAAGTCAACTTCTTACATTGAAACATTACACTTGTTTTCACTGTTTAAGTGATCACTGCTTGAATTTTGCAATTTTCTGGACACTTAAACCTTTTCTCCTTGACTGCCTGGTACTTGAACTGTTTAGTCATGTAATTGCCTTATATAGGAGTGATTTAGCTACGGAATAAGTTGGTTGTTGTTGCATTGTACTTGAGAGTTATTTTTTGCAGTGCTTTTACATTAAGGGGACTATGTGGCAGAATGTGTTTATCTGGTCTATCTGAGCTGGGATGCACCCCAGAGAGGCTCAAATATAGTTGCTTATTGGCCAGAGGGCTCAGGAGTTAGATTTCACTTTCATTCCTGCTTCTATAAATTAAGCTTGTTTGCTTGCAGATGCTCATCAGTCATCATGCAGCAGTAGTTGGCACTGTCCTGCATAGACGCAAGTGTCCGGACAATCAAACATACCTATAAAACTAGTACAGGAAATAAGTATAAATGCTCACTTGAAGCTGGACAGCAAGGGGAGGAACAAGAAACTGTGGCAACTCTGACACAGTCAATGTTGAGGAGTGATACGCCAGTGATATCCCATATGACAGAGCAATGGATGACACAGGATGAAATTGAGAGAATATGCCACAACGTACCTCTCAATCTGGAAACACAAAAATCTGGACAAGGCCCATGAAAAATAGGTATAAGTCTGTACGCTGATTAACATCACATTTGCATAGATAATTACGTAACCCCACCCACTCCAATGGAACTGTGGGATACGAACTTTCAAATGCAAACTGAAGAACAGACAACCAAAATATGGCACGAGAGTCTACCTGCAGCCATTCCAATGCCCCATTACCTGGCTATTTTGCCCCATTTACCATAAACACTAATGTGTGCATACTGCTTTACTTCTACAATGATTATTTGGATTTTATGTTTACATTTTGCAGCACAACAATGCACAAACACTAACAGATATCTGCTAAACAAAGCAAAACTGTCTCACAATGAAAACAGACTTGGCATTAAAACTTTTCTGCCCTTGAAACTCATATTCTTTGAAACAGCATTGAAGCCCATACCACATCCAAAGAAAATGCATCTGACCAGTGGTGGATAAAGATTACCTTTGGGCTGTTTTCAAATCATTGGCCCCTTGCACACAAAACAAGAAGCATATCTTTGATACACCTTCTGACTTTATTACGTTATATTCCTTGTATAATACAGCACACGTGTTAGACAGAGCACATTTTAAATTTATTGTTTGAACATTTTTCCAGTAGGCTACACTGTAGGCAATGAAACAAAATGCATGAGCCAGTAATGACAAAACTGCCCAATTCAGAACACTTCCATCATAAAAGTCTACCTCCACACCCACAGTATAAATAGAATGACAGTAGTATAAGCCATTAGCATCTTGCACAGCTTCTCACACTTATTTTCAATTTCAGTTTTTTTTTTTTTGGGGGGGGGGTTAAAAACCAAGGACATGTTTTAAACATTGCTTGTATAATTTTGGAAAGTTGCTAGAATAAAATGTTGTGTTACCACCATGCATTTCACTGGCAAGTCCTGAACCCAAGACCCTATATATTACAATCAGAGCAACATACCACTATGCCAAATCAGCAGTTTCCTGAAAAATAGGAAGACTGAAACTTAATGGCTATCATTCAGTGAATTCAGTTCTCACTTCTCACCATAGCTCTCAACCTCTTAGCACAAAAAACCTGGACAAAGCCAATAATGGGGGAATTTAAATTCAGTTCTTACTTCTCACCATAGCTCTCAACTCTTAGCACAAAAAATCGGGACAAAGCTTGCAAGTGTTGGTGGCTAGGGACTTTAGGCTCTTTTTACCCTGTACCCAAGGTATAGGGTTTGAGCCTGAATACCTCAAGCCACCAGGTGTATTAAATGGGGGAATTTTCACTCCCCCACCCATGACCAGCTTTGTAAGATCACCAGTTCAAATACAGCATGGCTTTAGGGTGTGGGAGAAAATAAGAACATCCAAGAAAGATGCACTTGTAGTACACATAAGAAAAGAGCATGCAGACTCAAAACATAAGGGGCACCCTGCCAAGAACCAAATACAGGAATTAAGTGCTGTGAAGCAATGATCCTAATGATATGCACTGTGCCAGCCAGGAATAATAGCAACAAAACTTAAACAAAATAAGAATCCTGTCCTGTTCTTTTTGAGACCACAAGATCATTTGTGTTTTCTGATTGTTCTTTACAAAACTTCACTGCAATAAGCACCACTGGCAAATGACATTGCTCCAATACTACTAGTATCAGTACTGCTGCTAACACTGCTGTTACTACTATTGCTTGTATGGTACACAATTATACTTTCATACATTTTCTAAGCATTAAAAGCAATACTGAATAGTTATCAAATACTGTATCTGAATCATATATCTCAACCTCTTAAAACAATAAATCTGGACAAAGCCATAAATAATGGGGGATAAAGGCCCAAAAACAGGGACACTTTTTAAATATTGCTCTTACATACTTAGAAAGTTGATAGAATAACATGTCTTAAATTAGCATGAATTTTCAGAAGGATATGAAGTCTGAAACTCAAATGTCTATCATTATTTTCTGACTTCAGTCCTTAATGATTTGCCAGTAATTTGTCAGAAAACCACAATTTTATGACAAACAGACCAAAATATTAGGCAAAAATCTGGACATTCTGCGAAAATCTGTACAGTTGAGAGGTATGATCAATGCTGAAAGAGCTGATATATGTGCTATGTTGATGTGAAGGTTGGATAAAATACAAATGCAAGAAACAGTCAACTAGACAGTGACCTTATTGGTAGACAGGTAATAAATAAAATCCTGCAGAACATATGCTAGCAACTAAAACAAAGGAAGATGAGTACAACTATAAAGTGCAAAAATGTAATTTCTAGTCAGTTTTTCATAATCAAGACTTCTTTGAAAAACACTGTTGTGCAATTTGTTTGTTGCTACTTCACTCCAGTGCACACATATGCACACACGCAAAGACAGGAGGAGAAAGGATACTGTGAGTGAGGCTGTTTCCATCCCTCCCTTAATTTTCATTGACAGATAAAAATACAGCCATACACCTCTTGTGACACAGGCTACTCAGTATGGTAGTGCACACGAGTTTATACAAGAATGTTGTGAATATCCCTACGCATTCCCACTACAGAAGGTAAGTCTGTTTTATTAGCATGTATACCAGCCACAAGGGATTAATATGAGACCACACAATTCTTACAGCTGACAACCTCAAACTGTAGGCAAATCTGCAACCTCACAGCCAGAGGAAATGAATACACCACTGAGCCAGTTTAATTCCTACCCCTTCATATAACATCAAGTACCCAGCTAAAAAAGCTTGTTTATGAACACCCATGAGCTATGTCAGCTACTGACTTAAACATTTCTAAAAAAAATCCTTCTATAGCTGACCTAACAGCAACCTAACATGCAGCCAATAAAAAAAAAATTCTTGACAGCCCAGAAATTATTTTCAAAGCTCTAGGTACACAATAACCATGCCGAAGACAGTGTAGGGGTTGGCTACCTCTATCCAAAACTGCATATTACATACACTATTGAATGTGAATATTTTCATTTTATTTAATTTAATTTTTGAATGTCGACATTAACTGTTTTGTTGCTGCTTCCCTTGTTTCCAACCATCCTAATAAATAAGATTTTCCAAATTCAGCATTTTTGCATGGAGACTTTTTCATATAAACAAGTTATAACTGTCCAGCATGGTATTACCGTTGTATGTTGTAACCTGAGTACATAACGGCTATCTCCGAGTGACAGATTTCATCCGGATGCATTATTTATTTACATGTTTCAAACTAGGAAATAATTATGCAGACAAGGCTATCAGAGCAGAGCACAGTCATGCATTCAGTACTGAAAGACTCCAGAGATGAAACAAGTTTACAGATAAGTGGCTTTTTCTCTTAAACTGGCTGTCTAGGAAGTACCATAACCATGTATCAGTATATACAAGGAGAAGGTCTTTCTTTATGCAAGAGCCAATATGTTTTGTGCAAAAATACTTTAGAAGCAGTTATAACCATCAAGAAATTATTAATAATAAATAAATAAATATAACTATGTTTTGGAATCTTAGAAATATTAGAGTGAAGTACTTAACTACTTGTACTGGTTACCATCAAGGGGTGGAGGCAAGTTTTGCACAGAAACCTAATGGGACAATAATAACAATTACACCGGCTAACGTATGCAAAAATGGACCATATTGGTCAAATAAAGATACCCCACAGCAGGTCATTTGATGTTGAGTCTCCCAAATTTGTCTTACAAGAAAATGTAAAAAAAAATAAAAAAATAAAAACGCTCTTGCAATAGGCATATATCGTTAACTATACCCAAAACATTCAATTTCACTACATTCTCATTGTAAATAATGGAAGAATGGCATTGCTGTGCTTCAAAAATAAGTTCAGACAGTGGAGTATTAGATTAGAAAATTGAAACAATTCTTTGGGTAAGCCCACACACACACACACACACACACACACACACACACACACACACACACACACACACACACACACACACACACACACACACACAGAGTTATATTTTTTCCTTACTTGCAGAGTCTTCATTCTTCTAGGCTGGACCGTTTGATTCCTAGTTCCCTGAACATAAATAAAATAATCCATTACTGCCACCGTTCACCGATAATCCATTAGAAGAGTGCCGTTCTCGCTCGCATTTGAACAGCCAGACCAGCCGTAAATGTGTGCATGACGTGAGCTCCTTGAGCTCAATTCTGACAGGCTGGTAGCCCTGATGGAGCTGACGTCATTGTGCATGTGAGGACATCAGCTCAAATGGCACGAAAATTAAAACAGCAAAAGAAAAAAATTGGAAATGAAGGGGTGCCACTCGGGAATCATGGCACCCCTTCATTTGGACCCCAAAACTCAGTAAAAACTGAGTAATTTGGTATGGTTGAGAGGTATGTGCCACAGGAAGATGCTATAGAATATTCTATAGAATGCCCGCAGTAAATAGAGAACAAAAAATGTGCCCTCAGTTTAGAAAAAAATGAGCTAAGAGAAGAGTTGCTTGATTTAATAGAGATAGGCATATTAAGATATATGAAAGAAATAGACTGCAGAAGGTCAATAAAACCCAAAATGTCAGACGTTTGGTAAAACAAATGAACACAGTAATTAAGACTGTGCATAGAGATCCATGCAATATAACAGAAATAAACAGGATATATTATTATGCAGTTAAATTAATAATCAATAAATTCTACCACAAGAACACAGGGTAGGAAGGGAAAGGAAAGGAAGCAATCAAATACCATCATTTAACTATCAAATAGAGGTAACTGTAAAGCAATTAGTACAAGAAGTGTCACTGTTAGAAGAGTATAGAAGAGGGAACAGATCAACAAAAATACTCAGAAAAATAGATGTGATAAAAACAGTGTGCAGTATTATAATGGATCAGGATTTATCATGCACTATTGCAAATAATAAACTAAAAATATCAGCACAGGCAGAAAAACTTCAAAGATACACAGATAAAAATAAAAGAAACACACAAAATAAGCAATTTATTTATGATCCAAAAAAGTTTTATAGAGGATTGGGAAGCAAGGTAAAATGACTTGAAAGACCACCAAAAAAAAAAGAAGAAATGGATATATTTTGGAGAAGTATTTATGAAGATCCTGTGGAGTAAAAGAAAAATGCTAAATGGATACAAAAAGTAAAAGAAAGAATAAGAAGTTCAAAGGTACAGGATTTGAAATGTGATGAAGTAACAGCCAGAAAGATTGAAACAAAGTTAAGAAAAACCTCTAGTTGGAAAACCCCAGGCCCAGATGCAGTACCTAACTTCTGGTTAAAAGTATTAACATCTTTGCATGAAGATTTAGCCATGAGTAAGAACTATTTATATGTGCATCCTGAACAGACATCAACCTGGCTGACACCAGGAAAAACAATGCCCCTACATAAGAGAGAACCTGCAAGCTACCCTAAAATTATAGCTCAATAACTTGCCTTCTGACGACATATAAACTATACACTGGAATTGATGCTAACAGAGTTTCTAGTTATTTAGAAGAAAACTCAATTATAGCAATAGAACAAAAGGGCAATAAAAGAAAGTCATAGGGTGTAAAGGATCATTTGTTATTACATAAAGTCATAGTGGAGAACTAAAGGGAAGAATCTAAATATGGCATGGATTGACTACACAAAAACATTTGACAGTATCCCACATTCATGGATAAATGAGTGCTTAAAAATATATAAGATACACCCTACACTGATAAGTTACATCACAGTGACCATAAAACAGTGGCAAACCATTTTGCAGTTAAGCCATGATAAAGGGCAAATTATTATTCCAGGTGTAATAATCCAAAGGGGGATATTCCAGGGTGACTCTCTGTCACCGTTTCTCTTTTGCCTTGCCCTTAACCCATTAATCTGTCTGCTTAACAGATTAGGTCATCGCTATAATTTGGCTCCCAGGTAAGCAACAAAGTGTAAAGACTTCTCATCTTCTCTTTGTCGATGATTTAAAACTGTATAGGTCATCAGATGAGGAGCTGAAAGCACAACTGCAAGTAGCCAGAATTTTTTCAGATGATATAAGAATATCATTTGGTCTTGATAAATGCGCAAAAGAAACCTTTAAAGCAGGAAATCTGCAGCACCAAGAAAACATCAGTTTGTGACAATAATGTAATATAAAATAACTTGAGCAGGAGGGATTGTATAAATATTTGGAAATTGGTGAAGGATCAACAATAAAACATGAACAAATGTGAATAAAACTTAGTAAGGAATATTTTAGAAGACTTAAATTAACCTGAAAACAGCGTTGACATCTAGGAACAAAATTCAAGCTATAAACCAATATGCTATTCCTGTCCTAACTTACAGTTTTGGAGTGATTAATTGGCCCCAAAATGTGTTGGATAGGTTAGGGAGCAAATCAAGAAGCATGCTTCATGCTCATCAAATGGTTTATAAGAATCAGTGCATGCCAAATTTATATATTCCCCGTTCCGAAGGATCTCCTTGAAATTGATTACGTCTATAGATCTACAATCATGGGACTGTATACTTATCTGCTGACCTCACAAGACTCAAAACATAGTCAAAGTTTTGAAGCACTAGGAGAATAAATCTAAGATAGCTTCCCTTCTTAGTCTAGCAGAAGCATATCGGCGTCAAGCGGGAATGGAAATCTGGAAACCAGAAGTAGATAAAAATTAGGCAGCAGCTAAAGGCAAGAAATGTGGAAAATGCATAAATATAGTTGCAAGTATAGAAAACTCCTGGAAGAACCTCATGTTGATCAGGAGCAAATGCACGAATGGTTAAGGACAGGCAAATTCAAGCCATAAGATGAAAGGTTAATACTGGTGGCCCAAGATAGTGGGCTATGTACACATTGGTTTACAAAGTCCATTGAACATGTGGGAGAAACAGGCAAATGTTGGTTTTGTAATACAGAACTGGAAACAGTTGCACATCTTGTTGCTGGTTGTGACATACTAATGGCAGAAGGCTTTTTACTAAAAGGCATAATAATGTGGCAAGACTGTTGCACTGGGGATTGTGCAAACATTATAATATTGAAGTAGATGAAAAACACTGGAAACATAAGCTATGATGCATCACAGAAAATAATGAAGTCTACATCACATGGGATCACCCATTACCAACATTTCAAAAGATAGATGTGAGAAAACCAGATAGAGTGGTCCATGAAAAGAAGACAAAAGTAGTGTTGATCATTGAAATTGCTGTATCCAGTGACTACAGTGTTTTATGTACAGAGGGGCACAAAGTCATAAAATATCAGGATTTGCAGGCAGAAATGAGAGCACTGTGGAAGAAAGATACCCAGACAGTTCCAATAGTAGTAGGAGCAATGGGACATAAAAAAGAATCTACAGTTGTATTTAGCTATGTTACAAATACATGTAACTCCATACGAATTGCAGGAGTCATTACTGGGCACATTGTGGGTTCTGCAAAGAGCACTTTTGGCTGCCATCATGGGGTCCATTCCCGGTATGGTATTAGGAAACCCCCAAAATTTGGAGAAATTAAAAAAAAAAGAACAAAAAAGTTTCAAAAAGATTCCCTAAAGTTCCTTTTTTTGCAGACTAACCTTACTTGATAATGGTGATAGGTTCTGGTTTAGACTTTTAATGACTCAAATCTAAATCTGTTTATTGTTAGAAACATTGACTTTTTGCATTAATTGTTTATTACTTTGTGTGTATTCTCTTATTATGTTTTTAAGTTGCCATGCTCTTTACTTCAAATCAAAGTGATAAGTTAAATTTGAATTTGAGTAGATGGGTTACTGTGGTGTATTTTAAAGTAAACATACCCATGGCCAGAGACATAAGCATGTATGGATCTGAATTCTACAATACTAACAGTCATGTATTACGATGCAAAACTGTCTTTAAGCACATATGTTACTTTGCCAACTTTGTCAGTGTTGACACAAGGTGCAGAAAATACACAAATTATCCATAGTAAGAAAAATCATACTCTTAGTTGAAGTAACGCATATCATGTACAATGCAGTTGTTGCCAGGTTTTGTTACTCTGCTTCGGATGTACTCTTATTATAGAGGTAAATACTGCAAACATCCTTGATGAGTTCAGTTTAGTGGAACCTTTTAATTAAATTTGTTTTTTAACACACACAAATCAAGTGCATGACTAGTGGGCCAAGCCCAGCTTCAGTTGTTCCATTCATTACTGTTCCACAGGGTTGTAAATTTACAGTCTGAAACCTTAACATTTTGTAAATGCATTTTTTGTAGTTTCCATTCCTCTGAATGAATAATTTGACTGGTCATTGATTAACAGTGCAGAGCAGCTTCACCACAATCCAAAAATATGCATTCTTCACTATGTATCAGACAGTTTGTCACTTTTAAATTTATTATATCCATAGTTCCATTAGGATGATTGAGGAATTCTGCACTGCAATGTTTTTGAAATTAGCTTCACATTGGCATAAGATGGCAGGATTAATGCTTAAGTTAAGGTTTTCATATTTTAATGCAGTATTGGGGTAAGATCATACAGATGGCTTAAATTCATGAACAGCTTTTAAAATCATACTTGAAGTACATCTACAATGTTTATGTCCCATACACAAGGCCAAGACATTGCAAAACAGAGGACAAAGCTGGTGTTAAAAACAGTACATCTCAAATATGTCCCCAGTTCCCAGACTCTCAATAAAATGTAGTTAAAAGTTAAGGTTAAACACCATTGCACATTAGTTGATATGGTTTGCATATTCCAGAAAGTCATTGTAATGAATGATGTAGCATGCAGACTAACAGGACTAGCACTGTGGTACAGGGATAATATGGTGGGTACAGACATTCATCCAGGTTGCGGTATAGAGAATGGTTCTAGCTTCAGCACAGCTGCATCAGCCTTACCAAGTCTGAGCTCCTAGATCAGTACATTGATGATTGCATCCCTCTCTCTCTCTCTTGGTCTGAATTGCAAGCATGATGTGCATCATACCTCTATCAGTAGGAACACATTTTTACATCATTATACATTTTGACCACAGAAACTTTCCAACACTGTGCTAGGGTCATCAAGCTACTTGTCAGTTTTTCATATCCAGGATACCAGATGCACGTGTTTGCTTTATCACATCAGAGAACACCTAATATTCCCTGATACCATGCTTGAAATGGCACACTACTGTGCAGTTATTCTACAGGGCAGCATGTTTGTCACTAGTTCTGGGTATAATACACTGTACCCTTCTTGCAATCAAGACACTATCCGAGCCACAGGGGTGCTAGACATGAATATTAAATGCTATCACTTCATGCCACATAATGTACAGAAAAACATTCATATTCAGAAAAGTTTGGGTCTAACAAACTCGGTTGTGTATGTGGCATACACACACTATTTATTTATTTATTTATTTATTTATTTGACATTTGTTAACCAGGTTAGTCCAGCTGAGCCATATGCCCCATTTTCAATGGAGACCCAAGGAGAAAAACTACAGCTTACATAAAAATGAGTCATTTACATGAAAGTATATAGACAAATAAATAAAACAACATTATGATATGCAATGTTGGACTAATATAGAATATAGATTATACATCCAGTGGAGAACAACAGTAATATTGCACAATGTGAGAAAGCATGGTCAGTGTAAGTATATCTTTTACATGGTAGTTTAAATGTGAGGAAGCAGAGTCAGGATAAGCATACCTTTTACCTGGTAGTATAATAGCAATTTAGAATTTTCTACAGATTGAGTGATGTTTGCTTTGTACATAGGCTAGAATATTCAAGGATGAGATAGTGAATTTTACATATGCTAAAAAGGAGAGAATATGAACAAAAACACCCTGAGAAAGTAGAAGAGAGGTGGAAGTAAAATGGAGTGGAAGTGGAAATTAAGGGGGAGTATGGCAAGGGCAGGATGTTGAGTTCAGGAAGCAGTTTTTGACTTCAGTTTTGAAGAAGCTGGTATTGTTAATGCTATGGCTGTCAGGAGGAAGCCTATTCCAAGCTTGTGATACTGAGTTTTTGTAGAGGAGTTTGCCAATATTTTTATTTGCTTTATATATAGGTAAGAGGTTCTGGTCAAAGCTATCACTTCAGCTGCAGCATAATGTACAGAAAAAAAAAGAGTTGGCATGGAGGCAAGGGAACACTATAAGAAAGGAGATTCACATGTCAGATGAAAGAGACATACTTCATATATATCCAGGGGTAGACACCAGAAGGCCATCTTTTTTGTGTATGCAACCATGGCCTCCATGCTACTTTGAAAGGAACATAAGACAAGATTAGGCAGGACAAAGTAACAACAGTAGGCAGGATACATTTGAGAGAAAAAGAGTTGACATGGAGGCAAGGAAACACTACCTTAAAGGAGATGCACATATACGACATATAACAGATGCAGCCATCCATTCTACCGGCATTGCCATCTGCAAGTTCAGCTGTGCACAACAACCTCAATCTAGTATATGCAAATATATGTGAGCAGCATGAGCAACAGAGTGCAGAGAAATACACTACATATGAGATACTGTTTGATCTACTTTAATAGGGTGCAACCAAAATGGACAATATATGACACAGTTTTTGATCTACTGAGTGTATCAGCTATCCATGTAGCTCTGGTTATGAAATAGATCACATCAAAGAGAAGACCAGTAAAATATTCCTAAATGTTACCATGTTGCATAGTAGTTGGCTGTGGTGGTGCAGCGGTTAGCATTGTCCCCTCACTGCAAGAGGTTCTCCAGTTCGATTCTCGACTGAGCACCTTCCGTGCAGAGTCTGCATGTCCTCCCTGTGGTTGAGTGAGCTTTAAAAACATGCAGGTAGGTGTGTGTGCCTTCTGTGAAGGTTGGGTGCCAGGCTGACAACTTGACACTATAAAAACAGCACTCTGACAACCAGTGATCCACTGTTGCGACCCCTAAGTTGGAAAAGACAAAAGACATTGCTTTTGCTACCATGTTGCCTAATATTGTAATACATGGGGACAGCCAGAAAAAAAAAACATTTGGTCCTCTTGACCTGTAAGATTACAGCACCATTAATGATATCATAGAGGACAAAAACTACAAAACACCACAGTATGCAAGTGATGCAGTGGGCAGTTCTTAACTGGGCTGTGACACACAGACAATGTTTGCTGGACCTGGACATACTGTATGAAGTGGCAGATGCATAGACAAAATACCTGTGACAAGTGCTAGGTTTATAGCATAGCAATATGACAAAATGCAGTCACCCAATTATCTGCAGACCATAGTGCGTACTGGACACTAATCATGTAGTATATCAAAGAGGACAAAGAATAAGCATAGCCATAGAGCATCACCCTATTTAGGACACACATATAACATGACAAAGACATGACAGCCAGGCAGAACACACTGCTGAATCAATAAATGTGCTGTTGATCAGTGTTCAAGAGGTGAGTATTTGATCACAAGGCACTATGTCATGGTGGAAGCTAGTCAGTGGCATTATTTGATTTGTGAGTTATTAAGTATTGAAACAATATAAGTTAGGTGTTATTTCTGACACTGTGTACCCACAGAGAGTAAAAATGTACTGCGGTTGTCACATAAGGTTGGATACCATTGCTACCAAACTCAGTATCTCTCAAAACTATGTGGGCCATAGAAAGAAGATATAAAGCTTGCAATGAATGATTATGCCACACAGACTGGTCAGTGAGGGATTTGAAGTCCATGCTGGCCTAACAACTCCAGTGTGCATAGTGTCACTCTGCAGAAAACTGCTGCAGCAGGACAACATTTACAGAAGAAGCTTTACAGAAGAGGTCAAGAGATAGTTGCACATTCAAGACTTATTGCAGCCACACTGTACAGGAGAATGCAGTGCTTGTCCAAGTTAGGTTTCTATGTAAAGGGTACACGGGGGTTAGCCGTGTGTGCATATGGCTGTGCCTGTTGCAGAGTATTGCATAATGCAAATGTTTTGGTCACACCCACTAATGCACATGGGCTGTCATTGAATGGCTATTTCCTCCAAATTCCTTTGAAATGTCTGGTAGGCCAGCACTATGCATGTCCTTATATGGCATGGTCCTAAATACCAAGCTATCGGTCACCACCGAAATTGTCAGTCATATAGGGATATGTTATTTGATTGCCGCAGCCTGTATGGTCTTCGTAATGGGTATGTCATGTAGAATACTATATACAGTATCATTTATGCCTGTTTCCCATGACCAGTAAGTAAATTCATCTTAACAATGGACATTGCAGCCATTACTGCATTGACCATATTATGAAACATGCATCACCAAATCAGTGCTATTAACCTGGTGGCATTCTGCCACAGTGGTGGAGGGCCCAAGACATTTGCAGCTGTAAATTCTCTTGAAACTGTGATCCTTACATGTGAAGCAGTTGATGTGGCTAATTCTATAAACACATTGCTATACATCAACCATATATGCCACTGTATGTGCATTTTAACATAGACTGGGTGCGAATAACTTTGGCATTCTTGCTTGATGATATGAAGGGGGACATGGCCAAGGTTACTTCCTAGTTGTCAGGGGACTAGAAGCAGCTAGTCTTTAGCAAAATCCTGTCTTCTCTCTAATGATGCTGCAACATAGTGTAAATTTAACTAAGTTCAACAAATGCCTCAGTAACTAATTTCATTCCAGGGAGGGGAGGCCCAAGACATAGCTAGGGTGAGGTGAAGGGGCATTTGTTTGGGCACAAGGTGTTAGAGGACAGGAATGGCATAACTGTTGCTGTGGTAAGTTTTATGTTATATTGTGCCTTTTTATTCCAGGAAAAGTCAAATCCTATACTTTCCATCCTATGATAATAATAATAATAATAATAATAATAATAATAATAATAATAATAATAACAATAAAATAACAATGTGGCACTGTTTATAGCTAGTTGCTTGGACAAAAAGCTGCCTGCAATACAGGCACTTATGATACTTGAAAAGCTTCATATTTCTTCAGTTTGTAAACAGAATTACTATCCAGTGATAGCACCTCCTTCTGATGTGGGCTTAATGTCTGCTAGTCATTTAGACCATTCACCAAGTGAAGCTGTGCCAAGATATCTGTTTGTTTGCAACTCCAAACCTTGCTTTTAGTTGTGAAAGACAATGAGCTTGGAGTCCTAAACATTTTGGTATCCATGAAAAAGTCATCATATTACATCTTTGTCATCTAGAGAGGCACATCCATGACCCCCATAACTCACATCACCTATCTTATCACGCTGCATTTCCTAAATATTGAATCTAACATACTTCTCATGAATGATTTATGTTACCCATCCATAAATTGCCAGTTGTACACAATGAACAACAAGTATATACAACTCTTCCAAGACTTCATCAATGCAAACTGTCTTGAACAGTAAGTTGTTATCCCAACTAACTCTATGTATCTAGACAACATATTAGGTTGTTTCCCTGTTAATAGTAAATAGTACTTCACTGACCTCCTCTCAAAGGTAGTCACCTCTAGTATTCCACACGTTATGTACCAGAGGCCTAGAGAGTCTATTTTATGGTACTCCTGCAGAATGGTGACCCAACCACTGACCCTGAAAACTACAGACCAATTAGACTTATGAGTATCATTTGTAAAGTAATGGAACGTATAATCATGGAACTTATAAATGAGGACATTAACAGTACAAAATTTGGCCATTGGTAATCTCATGAGAATGAAATGGCCCAAAGAGATAAAGCATGGAAAACATGCAACCCCCCCCCAAAAAAAAAAAAACAAACAAACAAGAAAAAAGATAAATCTTCAGCTTCTTCACCATTTTTTAAATCTCACAGAAAAAAAGAAAATACTCTATTCAGACTGAAAAGACAAATAACCACATTCCGAATCTTTTCTGTAACTACATCAATAAAGATTTCAAAAATATGCAAAATTACCCAACAAAACCTTTTACTTCACAAGATGAGCTATAATACTTATTTTACATTAGTTGCTGGTCGTGCATTCCAACACAATTAGAATCAAGCTATAAATATGAGTTGTATAGCTGTTTCAATGTACTACATGACTAATACTCCAGCCAACATCCTACAATTTCTCTGTGTCCACTCACATGTACAGATATGGGCAAATATGCATAGACACAGAGACACATAAAGACACACAAAACATGTGATGAGATAGCTGCTAAGTCTTCCTGCTGTGCTGGGGATGGTCTTCACCTCTCTTATCAAGGCTTTCACATTCTGGTTAAAACCTTTGCTGTCCCCTGTGCCACTTTTAGGCAAAGTGCATCTGATGGACTTTCCAGTCTAATCAATTCTAATTTGGATCACATTAATTAATGTGTCTTAACAAAAAAAAATGCCTAAACTTAAGGCTCTCCTGTAATGTGAATATATTCATATATGTATAATTACAGAAACATGGTTTCATGGCAATAAAAGCAATCCCTCTGTTCCTGGGTATAATGCCTATCACATCTTAAGACTCACTGGCAATTGTGGGAAAGTATTAATATTTGTCAAGGATATCGTCACCTCATGACAGATTCCTTGTGACACCGCATGTAAATTCCTAGAAGTCCAAATCACTCTAAACCAAACTAATTACCATGTCATAGATAGCTATAGAACACCTTTTATATCCCCTTCTGAGCATGATTTCTATTTTAACACATCAGCTGAAATTCCTATTAAACCCAAGACCTTTCTACTCGGGGACTTCAACTATCTATCAGTAAACTTGCTGACCTACACTGCTAATGGTTAGCATGCTCAGCATTTCTTTGACATTATAAATGCTAACCATCCTATAAGGGCCTCAATTCCTTGATCTAGTCCTAATAAATATGGCTCCTTCTTGCACAGCTGCATATATTAAATGTTAATAATGTTAAATAAGACCATCACTTCTTTATCTTTTATTTTAAAGGCACTCCTTTCTCTTCTTCACAGAGATCTACTTCTTGCCTTTTGTGCCATGAAAGATTCAACCTTATTTGATCTCCTCTTCCTTTGCAGAACTATTGGTACGTCAAATACTCAGTTAAAGGAACTAAATCTTCATCAGCAGATAAATTCATGTTGGTGTGATAGACATACTAATGCATCCCTCACCTCTGAAACAAACTTACATTACATGTTAGGCAGAGTAGGACCCTTGCCACTTTCAAGATAAATAAACTTAGATATTTGGATGGGCAGCCTCATATTCTCTCCCCATCTATTTTGTCTTGCCGTCTTTGAACCTAGAGGGAAATTTTGGAGAAAGTTGTTTTTTTCTTGGCTTAAAATGGTCTGCAGACCAATTGCCTAGTGCTAACCCATGAACCTATAAACCTAACATACTCATTCATTCATGCAGTCACTCCTACACTTGAAAATATACTAGTAGTGTCTTGGAAAAACAAATGTTATTAAAGCTGAGTTTGAAGCTAGAAAACCAAGCAGTTTATTCAGAAGTGCAAAATGTATTTGACATTTCTATCTGATACTGAATTCAGTTTTTCCATATACAGTGAAAATACTCCAGTAAGACTTTCTCTTCTGTATCTGAGCTTACAGCTGACAGTCATATGTCTCCTGAGAATGATTTATCAGGTGCTAAGGTTAATGTTGTCATACTTATTGAAGTCATGAACGTTTCCTACCACTTAATAATACCATAACCATAGAAATCTAGAGGACAGGCTATCACTGAAAGTGCATTAAGAGCAATTTAGAGAAGAAGCTTATCTAGGAGCACAGGAAAATGCAATCGATCAAAATGTAGCTGCAAATGTTTCTCATACACAAGCACTTCAGTAACTTCCATTCCTTCTTGCCATTTCTAATAAAGTCAAGAAAACATCACATCTAGCCACTTAACATATCACTAAGATTTATATATTATGGAGGAAATGTTAGGGAAAGGAAATATTATGAAGTATACAAACCTATTTTATTTTATTTTTTTGTTTCTTATGATGAACACAGTACTCTGACCTCATGGCCTAATATACATACAATAGCAAATAAGAAAAAAAACATACCGTGTTTGAATATAGGACTTGTCACGAAGCATGCAATATGAGCAAATGCATATCACTTAGGCAAAAAAATAAATGAAAATATTAGAAATTAACAGGATGATTCTTAGCATTACAAAGAATATGATGTATATGTATATCTGTGTGTGTATGTGTATTTATACAGATTCAGATACACACACACACACACACACACACACACACACACACACACACACACACACACACACACACACACACACACACACATTAATATGGGCATACTTGTGCAACAGCTATACTAAGAATGCTAGTGGTATTTAAATAACATTTATAAATAATACTCATAAGTGTATACTTCCAGCTTCACTGAAATGTTATGTGCGTGCTGCAAACTTCATAAAACATCATTTATATACCTTCATACAGAAAGACAGCTTTAAGCATTTTCAAGTTTATATACCTTGTAAACAAAGGAGCCAGCCTTCTGACACAAAGGAGGCCTCCATATGATCCAGTGACAATGAGGCTCAAGAATCAATCTCAGTCACTAGATGGACCATTTGGAAGGGTTAGAATTAAGCAGACAGTGAACTTCTCTCATGTGCCTGACAGACAATGTGAAGATCAGTGCCATTTGCACAAGTAATGTCTGAGACCAGGAGTCAACCTAGTCTGTCTAGATGTATGAAATAGTGGAGAATATTCTTATGGAAACAGGTTTAGATTCAGAGGCTGAAAAGGATCATCAGGTTGCATATTGACATTTGATGCTAAAAAGAGAAGGGCCCGGTTTGTAGCAAAACAGCAGGAGCACAAGTTAATGTTCCACTAGTGTTATTGTAAACTAACATCTGCGTGTGTGATGCAGGGATGCTGCACTTATGAGGTGTCTGATACCACAACATAACATCTGTGTGTGTGATGCAGAGATGCATTTATGAGGTGTCTGATACCAAAATGTAAAATCTCTATATGTGATACAGGGATGCTGCACTTATGAGATGTCTGATATCACAATGTAAAATCTCTATGTGTGATGCAGGGATGCTGCATTTATGAGGTGTCTGATACCACAATGTAACATCTGTGTGTGTGATGCAGAGATGCTGCATGTGTCTGATACCAAAATGTAAAATCTCTGTGCGATACAGGGATGCTGCACTTATGAGATGTCTGATATCACAATGTAAAATCTCTATGTGTGATGCAGGGATGCTGCACTTATGAGATGTCTGATATCACAATGTAAAATCTCTATGTGTGATGCAGGGATGCTGCACTTATGAGGTGTCTGATATCACAATGTAAAATCTCTATGTGTGATGCAGGGATGCTGCATTTATGAGGTGTCTGATATCACAATGTAAAATCTCTATGTGTGATGCAGGGATGCTGCATTTATGAGGTGTCTGATACCACAATGTGAAATCTCTATGTGTGATGCAGGGATGCTGCATTTATGAGGTGTCTGATACCACAATGTAACATCTGTGTGTGTGATGCAGGGATGCTGCATTTATGAGGTGTCTGATACCACAATGTGAAATCTCTATGTGTGATGCAGGGATGCTGCATTTATGAGGTGTCTGATACCACAATGTAAAATCTATGTATGTGACACAGGGATGCTGCACTTAGGAGGTGTCATTCATCGAATACAACATTAAGTCACTGTTAGTATATTAGGTGGACATGAAATAGTCCATGGCACTTAGTTTAAACAGTCAGTTTAACTTTTCATTAAAGCAATACTATAAGTGAACATGAATAAATGAATACACTTAATTACACATAATTGCAGTTCCACAGTAGCATTTCAAAATGGAAACATTAAAAATAAAGAGAATAAGCCAAAAAAAAAAAAAAACTCTCCTTCATTCAGCTAAACAAACCTTTTTCAGCTTTTTTTCTTATTACTTTCTGTTTATCACTAGCCCCCTCCTGAACGATCAACCGATTCATCCGCATTACCTGGGTAAGACTCAGACAGGAGAGGCCATCCTTTTGGTGGCCATCAGGAATGGTACAGCTTTTTGCATGCTGTCCCTCACTGCAGCATGTACTCATCTGTTTTCCAGGGGAAGTCGTGCAATTGGCTTCCACAACAAGTGTACCTCCAGGCAGCTCCATCAACCCCCTGAAGCATGAGTAGTGGCCTCGCATAGTTTCTACTGGAGGAAATGATACCTACGCATGTGCTGTTGAGTGTGTACAACTCTTCCACCCTCTGCAGAGGTGAGTGGGTCACATCTCTTCACTCCTCCTCCCTGTCTGGCTCCTATAGTGCCTGGACCACTTATCAAATGTTTATTGCCCGGATTTCTATAAGTGCTGCATCCTTCTGCATGACAGAGCCAGGTAAACCTATTATTATAAATTGCTTGCTACATAACCGACAAGCACTTATACATTACCTATTTGAAGGAAAAGAAAAATAATATTTACCTCCCTTTATCAGAAATCCCCTCTTTTGCTTCCTTCATTTTACATTAAATTGCATTAAATAATTAAGAAGGAATACACGTTGTCTGTCCCATCTGCTTCAGTTATGTAGCGAAAATCTTCCAGTTGGCTGTCTTATACCCATCCATTCAGCCTGCTTCCTATAGCATGCATTTGTCAATGATGCCATTTGTCACAGCTCAGTACCCATCCATCTAACCTGTATGTACCATTTCGCAATTGTTATTTCTTTCCTTCTAAAGAGAGTGCTTTCTAATGCCTCTGTTAAATTTAGTACCTTGGTCTGATAGGTATTCCCTACATTGAATATGGTACCTTGATCAGGTAGACATGTCCATCCTGTCTTCATTATCATTCTGGCTGAGGTGCACACTCTTCCCTCAAGATTTTCATCATCATCATCAACCCCATTTTTCCAGTTTTTTACATGGGGTCAAGGTGTCAAGTGAAATGTGACCATCTCTCTCTCAATTCAAAGCCACCCTTCTACCTTCTTTGAAAGTCATGCCTGACAGTTACAGGTTTACTCCAGCAAACCATCTGTATCTTTGCTTGACAGCCTCATTTCCTCTTCTTCCTGTCTGTCCCAAACCTTCCCCGCCAGATTGTCTTCAGCTGTTCTGCACATATGCCTGCACCACTGCAATCTCTTCTCTTTTACCGTCTCTATAATTGAGGCTACTTTGGCTTCTGCTCTGATGTCATCATTTATCTGTCTGTCCTGTAGTGTGCATTCTATCCTTGACTACCTCATTCAGACTTCCTTTCTCCTCAACCAACCCACCCAAATACTTGAAGCTGTCAACTTGTTCAACTATTCTCCTCTGTCATAATTCTCAGCTTCTTCTGATTTCCCAGATTTGCAACAACTACCACTGTCTTATATGTACTCATGTGTCTTCTATTCCCCTATCCTTTGCTGAAGTTCTTGCTCAGGGTTTGCCTGTAATGCCACATCATCTGCATACAGCAGCATTAACGATCTGTACCCTCCTACCTGTCTGCTGATATAGTCCATCACCAGTATGAACAGCAATGGGCTTAGAGATGAACCTTGATGCACACCCACTCCCACTGGAAACTCCTCTGTGAGACTGAATACTCTTTGTACTTGAGTCATTGGGTCCTTCTGTATCCATCCATACATCTTCAACCCCTTTTCCCATTTTGCACATGGGGTCAGGGTGTCACTTCAGAAGTGACAATCATCTTGAGCCAAGGTTTACACCACCAGGTGGCTAGTCCTGCCATGCTAGTTCATCCATACCACTCACTCACACACACAGTCTCACCTATGGCCAGTTTAGATTGTCCAATACATCTACTGCATATCTTTGGAAAGTGGGAGGAAATCCACGTGACCACAGGGAAGACATGCAGACTCCACACAGAAGGCACCCCAGCCAAGAATCGAACCAGAGAGACCCTTGCTGTGAGGTGACAATGCTAACTGCTGGACTACCATGGCCTACACAGCCTGCACTAATTCTACTAATGTTTCCAGTATTTCAAAACACTGTAGGACTGCTCAAATCACTTTTCTTGGGACCTTTCCATATGCCTTTTCCAAGTCTAAGAATGCTCAGTTGGTCTCTTTTCTTATCTCAAGCTTCTTCTCAACTGTCTGTCTCACTGAAAACATTAGGCCATTTGTGCTGCATCCAGGTATGAATCTGATCTACCCATATCCCATCATACTTTTCTACTATTCTCTGTGTATATCAAGCACCCTCTCCAGAATTTTCATGTAGTGTGAGAGGGGTTTAATGCCTCTGCACTGCCCACAGTGAATGTCCAGTTTGTTCCTGTACACTGACCCTAGTTTTATTTTTCAGTCATCTGGGAAATGTCTTTCTCTCTGTAGTGCTATGGTCGCCCTCAGAAGCTATTTTTCCTCTGTTTTACCCAACATCTTGATCTTATCTGCTATGACCTCATCTGAGCCTGCTGCTTTCCCTGCTTTTATTTTTCTTAGTGCTGTTCTTAATTCATCTAGAATGGACTTCTCCTGTTCTTTCATCATAGGCTGTGTCTGGAGCAGTAAAGTTTCTGTGAGGCTTTCTTCATTCAGAAGTTGCTGTAAATACTCCTTCCATCTGTCTTTGATGTCCTGTGGACTTGTTAGTAGGTTGATGCTGGCATCCCTTGCAAAGGGTGACTGACTATCTTCTTAATTTTTCTCTCTCTTTGCCTTGCAACCTGATAGAGTTTCTTTGTGCCATCTACTGAGTCACTTTCCAGAAGATGGTAAAGTGCCTCTGATGCCTTGCAACTCCTCTCTTAGCCTCTTTGTTAACCAGTCAGTATTCCTTCTTAGTTTGATCCTTTTTTTATCTCCCACTTTTTTCTGCACTCCTTTCTTCTGATGACTTTCTGGACTTCTACATTCCACCACCAGTTCTCATTATTACCTTATCACCATGCCGTTCTCAGTTGCATAGCTTTTCTATAGTACTAACACACGCTGTTCTGAGACACCGCCATTCTTCTCCAATTCCACCTTTCTCCTCTTCTTCCTGAGGTGCTAGTGCCCTGAGTAATTCCATGAACTCTTGTGCTTTCTCTACAGTCATTGTCTGGGTATTCAGCCTGGTCTCTGTTGACCTTTGAGTCTTCTCTACCATTGCTTGCAGCTAATTCTGGCAACCAATGGTTTATGCTGCAGGCAGACTGCTTCACTGGGGATGACTTTGCTACCCCAGTGCCCTTTTCTTACTAGGAGGAAGTCTACCTGAGTTGCATGTTAGACACTATTTTATGTGATCTTGTGACTGTCTCTCTTGCTGAGCCATGTGTTTGCCACTATCAAGCCATTTTCCAGGCAGAAGTCTAGAATAGCCTCACAGTCCTCGTATCCTGTTCGGTCTGTCCTGATATGTACATTCAGGTCACCCATTATCTATATCAACTTATGTTGTCCTGCTTTATCTAGCAGATCCTGTAACTGCTGTTTGTATGCATTCTTCTCCTCACTGCCACAGCCCTGCAGTGGGGCATAGGCTGAGATTATAAATATTTCCCTATCCTTTCACTGGAATCTGACACTCATTTTGATGACATCTCTCACTGTCTTCTGAAGCCTCTCATCACCATTTCCATACAATTCTTAGTCTGTCCTCCTGAGTAGGAGACTCTGGATCCCAAGTCACATGACTTTGCTGCACTGCCCCTCCAGCTTGTCTCCTGGATATTTATGACATTCAGCCTCCTCTGTACCATCATGTCATCTGCATCCCAGCTGTGTCCTATCAATGAACTTACATTGAACTAACACTTCTTAGTTAATGTTTGATAGGTTGATTGGTTTTACATCCAGCTTTCTGTCAACAGAGCTACCCTAGTAGCTTATTGATTCAGGGATGCTAGACTTTATGGTGGGCACACACTGGCCAATAGGGGTACATACACCACTCCCACCAATAGCATGAATCCCTGGTATAGATTAGAGTAGCCTAGGTCCTCAACCCACTTATCACCAGCAAATACCCATGCCCATTTGGTGTCATTAGTCAACATGACTGAATCATGTAGAGTCAATTTATTTAGCCCTGATATGGGATTCAGTCTGAAATCCATGTTGTCACATTTAGAGCTACTTTATACCATGGTTGATGTCCAAAACAGTTGGTTTGTGCAAGTCATCGCCCTATAGGGCATTGCCTAGAGACTGTTCTACTACCTACACCTCCATTTTGAGATAAGTTTGAGGTGGAAACACTTAGCATGTTTTGGAGAGGTGGCATGGACCCCAAATAAGCACAGGTAAAACATGCAAACTCCATACAAGCACTGGTTAGAGATCAGGATTGAACCTTAGATCCTGTGCATGGGAGACAAGACCTTATCCATTATGCCAGCTGGGCCCTACCAGAGAGCCTTGTACACTCATTTTATGCCTTTTCTTTCTTGCCTGTCCTGAAATAAGAATGCAGTCAGTTTTCCTTACATAGCCTTGTACCCATATATGCTCCATGTTTCTCTAAAGATTCAGTCCTTCATCTTACTGGCCTAGACTATAGCTTTCCTTCTTTGTATCTGGTATCTCATTTCTGCTGTTATTATCAAATTAAGGATTTTTTTCCTCATATGTGCTTTTTAGGGTCGCTTCACCAGGCGAACATTCCCACTTTGGCATTGTTAAGGCTCAGATGAAATACTCTAAACTTCTCACTATTAAACATTAGCTGCCAGCTCCCAGCACTCTCTGCTATTCTCCTCATGTATTTTTGAAGGCTTTCTCTCTAATTAAACCTTAGCTATCAGTTCCAAGAGCACACTGCGAGTCTGCTCCATATTTAAATTCTTGCTCTCCTGCCTTTCACTCTCATTTCTACTTTAGTTATCTGCTTAAAGATAAGGCATGAGGCTATCTACCCTTGTGGGCCATTTTAAGCCTAACCAGTTTCCCTTTTGGGCTTGAATCAATCTATATCATTTGGTGGTCAACTGATGTTACCCATCCCATGGTCGATAATGATATTACTCCTAGTGAAAATAACTGGAATCATACAATAGATAATATGGGGGGACTCATGCATGGGATAAAGCATTTAGGAGTTACCTCCATCCTTTAGTAGTACAGGGGCAGACCTGGGGTGAATTTTCTATTACCCATCCAAGTTTTCCAGTTATATATTACTTCTAGTGAGAATAACTGAGATCATACAATAGATAATTTGAGGGGACCCATACATGGGATAAAGCATTTAGGAGCTGCCTCCATCCATTGGTAATACAGGGGAAGCCCTGTGGTAAATTTTCTATTTCCTATCCCATGGTCGATAATTATATATTACTCCTAGTGAGAATAAGTGGGATCAAAAAATAGTTCATTTAACATTTAGGAGCTGCCTCCATCCATTAGTAGTACAGGGCTAGTCCTGGGATAAATTTTCTATTACCTATTCCATTGCCGATAAGTATATATTACTCCTAGTGAGAAGAACTAGGATCATACCAAAGATAATTTAGGAGCTGACTCCATCCATTAGTAGTACAGGGCAAGTTCTGTGGTAAATTTTCTATTACCCATCCATAGATCGAAGTTGCACTTAAATATGGACAAGGATGAGCTTTGTTAGACATGAGTGAGTCAGTTCCAGAGCAGCAGTACCCTCTATGTGCTATACCTACCCTTCCAAATCATTCTGATGATGTTGCAGAAGAGGTTTAGATCCCTAGACAATATATTTCTGTTGCCACTCAACTTGCTGATGTGCAATAAATTATTCAGTATTGGGTTGGAGGATGCTTTGCATGCCAAGCAAAGGTCACCTCTTAGCAGTTTGTAGGAAACCGAGTATAGTGACAGAGATTTGATTCGGTCCACAGAGGACATACTGTTTAGGCTCTGTATCCGTTTAGTCAGGTATATCTGTAGCCATTCCAGTTTCATCTGTAATTAGTCTGATCCTTCTCTCTGTGCCCTTTTTTATGTGTGATACAAAGCTACATTAACCATGGGTCCCAGAATGGGATAACATCAAAAGATCAACACCAATTTATCTGAACTCAAAAGTCTGACAGTCAGAGTAAATATTTGATTTTGAATAGGAGGCTGGTGGCTGAACCCCTTCTGAATTTAAATATAGCTATTCTGAGGTCTCACTCAGAAAAAAAAGGGAATTTTCCACTATTGTCAAAACTTCTTAAAGTGAAGGATATTAACAGAGAAGGCAGTGAACTAAACTGACTGACACACTGACAAACTGACAAACTCCCCCAAGGACTTACTCATATATATCCCACTACCTACTGCTCTTAGCTTTGAGACTATCTTCCAAATTATTACTGTTGCTGTATTGCCACCCAGCTGCCCATTTATGTCACATCTGTCTTAGTCCAGCCCTTTTTTGTAAACTCATCAATCTCTACTGAGAAAATAAAGTTACATGACTTAAATATATTGACATAAGTTAATTTATTCATTCCATATGAATTGCTACATTTGGTGTAGGTTCACTGACAGGACGCAGCTAGGCAGTGGATAACAGGATAGTAAGGAGGAGCAGACTGCACAGGATATCATCCATGTGTATGTCATGACCAGCACAATTCACAGAGAACAAGCTGACCCCCAGATCCGCAGTGACAAGTAGTACTGCAGTGCCACAGAATTTTACAAGCAGCAGTAGGATAATATATGCCACAAAAGTGAGTGAAGCAGTACTCAAATGATGTGAGTTTTACCAGCAGTGTGTGTTCGTGTGTACATGTGTCTGTATATGAAATGCCCCAGTTAGGGGCATGTCTAGTCAAGTGACTTTGCTCAGGGTCAAACCCTGAACTTTAACTATTTGCAGCAAGAGCCTTAATCCTCCACATCAACTGCCAGACTTCCTTTTTATCTTTCTAAATCACCAATTGCAGTCTGTCAGTGTCAGTCATAGAGTTTCATAATGTTGTGCCTCATTGTGACATTGGTGTAACAGATAACACATTTGCCTTTGGTGCAGAAGGCTGTAGGTTCTATTCCTACACCAAGCAGGTTGGTTGTTGACACTAACTGCAGTGCACCATAAGGAGGGTGTTGCATTCCTGATTGTGTCAGCTCCAGTGAATGTAAAAGATCACATTGCACATACTGAAAAGAGTAGGGGAAAGCTCTCTGATACCCATGGACAAGTTTCCCCTAGAAATATAAATACCACCTTGGGACTCCCCTGAAAATAGACTACTATCCTAAGGGGGACTAACCTGGTTAACAAGGATAAATAAAATTAATATAATACATGCTGATGCAAAACCTGTTATTCTTGTTAACTTTTAAAGTGATTTAGACTAATCTGTTCCTTTGTGTCCAGTTTTGCTGAACATCTCTGATTTTGTCTCATATTTATGCACTGTCATTGACCAAGTCACTTAATCAGACAGTACTTTGGGGCAACTGGAAATCTGGGATAGTCTCCTCAATGGTCCCCTGGACCTCAAGCCTAGTAACTACCTATGAACCAGAGTACTTGTGGTATAAAAGAAGAAAATTGATTGTAGTGAATAGGAGCATCATTAGATGAGCCATGGTCTTTGGGTTGTTGTTTTCTTGACAATTTGTTTATTTGGCAGTGAAGAAGCTGGACAGCATGTAGTCTATGAGTTTACAGTTAATATTTTAATTATGACTACACTTTTAATTTAGCTTGTTTTTTGAAAGGGCACACATGAAATGCATCATGTTTGGGCTACAACTTTTTGCCTAGCACTTAGTGTAGATGAGTAAGGCTATACACTGTTAAATGGCCCCTTTGTGTACTACAGGATTTGAGTCCATCAACCTTCATTTGTCTTTTGTTTAACTCTGAACAAGTTACTTCACCAGACACCCTCTTATGGATAGGTTATCCCCTATACCTCCCAAACTTATATATGGGTCCTAACACTTTAAATGGTTACCTAATGCTTCATTATATTCTACTTGATTATAAATCCCAACACATTTCTTGTAGTTTAATGGGTTTTCAGGTGTATTTTCACTAAATGTGGGTTTCTAGGAAAAAGAAGTTTACTGTTTCGCATGCTACATTTGTTTTCATTGTGAGAGCATTTTGTTTTGTTTTGTTTACAAAATAGCTTTGCATTTTTTCTGTAAAATTAAAAATAAAAGTTTTAAATGAATTCCAAATGTCTGCAGTAATTGTAGAAGTATGAAAGAAAACAGGTTTGAACAGTGTTTATGGTAACTGGGGAGAGATAGCCAAGTAATGGGTTATTGGCATAGCAACAACTGGCCTGATTTTCAGGACCAGCAAAAACTAAGAAAGAGATATTTAATGACAGCACATCCACTGGCTATGTTAACTCTAGAAAGGCATCTTCAGAGTCGGTTAACACATACCAAACACCCTATTTAAACAATTGTAACAAATTAATTAATGACATCAAAATTCAAATACACCAATGAGCCAAAACCCCACTGCTTACATATTTAAAAACACATAACCTAAAATTAAACAACCACTACATTGACATATGAAATTGCCATTCTAAAAACACCTTCCCCAATATGATTTATCTACACATTTGATTTATTAAATTTCCTGGCATTAATGACTACATATCTATTAAGCCAGTTTTAAAGTATAAAGCAAATTGTATATAACATGAAGTATATAATCACAAGTTTTTATATGTATGTTTTGTAATGTTTAATGTTATTTATTGTATAAAGTTTATAGTATGGATTCATGTTTTAAATTTAATAAATCAAATGTCAGGTCGTAGAGTTTGCTTTATTTGAAGCGATGATCTTCAGCATCCAATACGTAGTCATTGCTGTATCAGAATGTAAAGGATTTCAGCAGTCAATTAAACACTGTTACTCTGGGTGTTGGCACAATAGACTAAAACTCCAACTTGTTAATGAGCTGCTTCTTGTGCCAAGGGTTCAAAGTTTGAATCCTTCCACTTTCATTTACCTATTATGTGGCATGGTGCAAGTCACTTAACTTTTCCAGTTTTACCAAAGCAATGTTTGATTATTTGAACTAGGTTCATTAATGGTCTCCAGGACTGCAGGCCTAGTAACTATGAACCTTTTGTCATTGTTTGGCAGCCATTCCCTATTGCATAGCTAATATTCTTTAGGAAATGTCATGGCAATATCATCAACAAACCATTTTTAATGTAACATAAGTATTTTATTCTTTAAGAGTACTGCTTTTGCAGATGAATCACTGAAATGCAAAGCTGTTTGCTAGCAACAACCTCTGCATTAGTAATAGTTCTCATTAATGTGGGATTATTCAGATGACTTTTACTTCTGCAGAGATTTTGCATATTGATTGATATTGGTGAATTATAATCACAGCAGTATGAATGGCCATTTATTACTGAAATGTATTGAAATGGGTAGTTTTGTTATTATTGGTTTATATATTTTGTTTCATTGCTTACTGGAAAAAATATTCAAAGCTACAAATCTAAAACACTCAAACAAGTGCTGCTCTATTAAACAAGGAATATAAGTGAATACAGTCAGGAAAGTGAATCAAAGAACAAATGCATTAATGCATAATCGTAAAAATATGTGCAGAGTGCCCAAACTTTGAAAACAAGCCAGGGCCCAAGGAACACTTAGTCCCCCACTGGGCAGATGCATTTTCAAAGAATGTGGGTTTCAATATATTTATAAAGAATGTGAATTTCAAAGGCAGAGAAGTTTACTGCTGCTAATCTATTTCTAATGTAAAACTATCTTGTTTAGCAAAGGCAATGCATGTTTGTGCTATAAAATTAAAAAGTTTTAAATGAAATCCCAATCTCTGTAATAATTGTAAAAGTAAAGAAGAAAACAGAATGCACATGAACAGGTTTGAACAGTGGTTATGGTAACTGAGGAGAGAGAGTCAAATAATGGAACACTGGAATGGCTGGGGGGGGGGGGCATCACCCTGTCTAGAGCCCCATTTGACCATGATCCACCTGTGCCTACACATACATAAATCTCTGATGGTGCAGTATAGTAAATTAGGCCATCATAATTATAGTAATCATGAAAGATATTGTTACAATAATTGGGAAAGCATGCATAAAAGATGTTAACATAGGAAACATGCCTATATATACATACATACAATTCTTGATGTGGAATACAGTAAAGTAGACTATCAGAATTATAACAAATACTAGAGGTTTTGTTGCAGTAATATGGGAAAGATTAGAGATATTACAGCTCGGAGGAGAATCAAATTATGGGGAAAGGAATGTTTATAATAAAGGCAGGTAAGAAAGACAGAATAAGCTAAAATAAAAAATGGGCACTGGCCAACCAAGGCTCAATGGAAAAAGGCTTTGCCTGTTATCTATCAAAGATGTGACAGTTTATTAGATGTGAATATTAGCATAGAGTCAACTACTAGCTGTTCTAGTATTAAGGCACATTCTCCAGGGACCCTGCCTTTTTTGATGTCATATTGGAAAAGTGTAGCCTCTAGAGGTTTTCTAGAGAAAGCTATAACTTCTTCTTTATATATCCATACAAGGAAGGACATACTGGATTTTTTATTTAGATCTAGGACTGGCATTGTAAGGACCACTTTCCAGGGGTTCCTGGATCAATATCCTTCCTCCTCCCAAGCTGAATAAGCTATGGTATAGTACCCATAGGCAACTGCAGCAATAAGAAGTATGACCATAGCAATATCGTATGAATTGCACTTACTCATAACAGTAGATGTTTGAATTCTACACTGTTGCCATACCCGCACTCACCCACCATTCCCCTAGTGGTGTATTGTGTTGTTTCTATTTAGATTAGTTCAAGATGAGTATGCTACTTTTTATATGTTAGGCAAGAAAGTCTTTAAGCTTTTACACTTTGACTACTGATTTTCCCTCCTTAAATCTGTCCAATCAGCAGTCAAAGTGGATCTGTGTTGGGGGGAGTGTGGAGAGCCAGAGCTTTTGGAAAGTGACCAATTGTTTTATCTTGGACAAGGCACAACCCACAAGCAACTGCAGCATTGAGGAATTTGAGCATCTACTGCTATTGGAAAGTAGAAGGTGGCCATGGTAGTGCAGTATTTAGCATTGCCACCTCACAGCAAGAGGATCTCCGGTTCAATCCACAGCTGGGGTGTCTTCTGTGTGTTGTCTGCATGTCCTCCCTGTGGTTGTGTGGGTTTCCTCCGGGTGCTGTGGTTTCCTCCCATATCCCAAAGACATGCTGTAGGTGGATTGGACACTCAAGAGGTCCCTGGTCAGGGGCACAGGAAAATAATTTTATTGCGTGGCGAAAGCAAGGGTACCTTTTTAGCTAGGGTTATATAGGCCCTAGGGCCAATAGCCAAGTACTTACCTATGAACCTATGAAAAGAAGAAAAGTGAAGACTATTGATGAAAATATTGACGAAGACAGGACCATGAATGGATCCTTGAGAGATACCTGTAAGACTGGGTAAATATGGAGAGAGAGAGAGAGAGAGAGAGAGAGAGAGAGAGAGAAAGATAACCTTGCCATTTTACACATATTTGTGTACTGGATAGGTAGCTACAGATCCAAGTGAGACTGGGGTGATAGTCCCAAAGTGGATAGTCATAGTAGGGGGTTAGAGTGAGAGACTGTATCAAAAGTTTTAGAGAGGTCAAGGAATAAAGAGGAGACAAATGTGCCTGAGTACCTTGCTTTATTCACAGTTTCTGTGAAGGATAAAAGTGCAGAGGTTGTGCTGTGCACAGGCTGGAAGCCATACTGAGTACAAGAAGTTGGGTTTGAAGAAGAAATTGAAGAAGCTGTTTATGGATGCATTTTTCTAAGACTTTAGAGAGATGGGGCAGTATTGTGAATGGTTGGAAACTGGCTATATCAGTTGAGTTACCCCCTTTATGGAATGAGATGAAATGGGATATTTTCCAAATGGAAGGAACACATTCTTGCAAAACAGATCTATTAATCAGGATGCTTACTGTGTAAGCTATAAGGCCAGCAGATAAACTAAGGTATTCAGGTGGTAGGCTGTCACTGGAGATAGAGCTCAGTTAAAGTTTAAGTAGTATTTTTTTTTTAATTATGGTGATGGAGGCTATAGTAAGAGTAAAGGATCGGTGAGCAGTGATATTATGTTCTGTGACCACACAACAAGTAAAACAAAAAATAAAAATGTAGATAAAATAAACGACCCAAAGAAAACAGGATCCACCAATTGAAAATTAATTCCAACATCTAGCGCCGCAGTAGCCTTCCAAGGAGAATACAAACAGAAAAAAACACTACATATTTATACAATAAAATTAATCAATCAATCAATTAAACAATTAAAACACTTATTAAATTAAAATAAAAACACTCCAATTGCATTCTACATTAATGCCACCAGGGGCTAAAGGGCTATATTTTAGTATAAAAAGAGTTTGCTTGTACAGACGTTTTTTTTTTATATTAATTCTACATTTACTAATAGGAATATACTGTAAAATTGTGCCTAACAATCCCTGTGAGTTACTACTATGATATGTTTTAAAGTGCATTACAAGTGGACTTTCTAACTTTTCATTTTTAATATCCCTAACATGTTCCTGTATCCTAGTCTTAAAGGCCCTTTTACTTTTACCTATATAAAACATCCCACGTGGATATTTCAGTGCATACACAATGCTTTCAGTATTACATGAAAACATAGAATTAGGTAAAAAAATAGTCCAGTAATATACCTAAATGTTCTACTAACATACTGACATGTATACATCTACCGCAGGGATGGGTTCCCATCACACTAGGATTACTATTTAAACATGCGTTAGGTTTAGAAAATCTAGCATGGATCAGCATGCCCTTTATATTTTTACCTCTTCTAAATAAGAAGTTCAAATTCTTATCAAAAATTCCACCAGGTCCCTGTATTTAAACAAGGTACTCCAATAAAATTGAATAATTTGTTTAACTTCTTCTGTTAATAAATCTAAGTCATAACTAGATATATATTTATTAAGCTAATTAATGCATTCCTAATTCTACCCTGATATTTATTATAACTATTATTAGACTTATAAATAACATTCTTAATAACTTTATCTAAAGAAAGTGACACTTCAACAGCGTTATAACCGCTCTTAATAAACAACTGTCATGTTTTCTGTAGTTCATTACTTATTAAATTTTTATTATTACATAACCTCCTTACTCTAGTAAGTTCATCATAGGGTAAAGATTTTAAAAGATGCGGAGGATGGCAGCTGGTTGCATCCAAAAAACCCAAACCAACTTCAAATTTACGATATCCCTTAGCCACAGTCTTGCCATTTTTACCTCCTTCAAGACAGATCTATTAATTAGGATGCTTACTGTGTAAGCTATGAGGCCAGCAGATAAACTAAGGTATTCAGGTGGTAGGCTGTCACTGGAGATAGAGCTCAGTTAAGTTTAAGTAGTATTTTTTTTAATTATGGTGATGGAGGCTATAGTAAGAGTAAAGGATTGGTGAGCAATGATATTATGTTCTGTGACCACACAACAAATAAAACAAAAAATAAAAATGTAGATAAAATAAATGACCCAAAAAAACAGGATCCACCACTTGAAAATTTATTCCAACATCTAGTGCCTCGGCAGTAGCCTTCCAAGGAGAATACAAACAGAAAAATACACTACATATTTATACAACAAAAATGAATCAATCAATCAATTAAACAATTAAAATACTTATTAAATTAAAATAAAAACTCTCCAATTGCATTCTACATTAATACCACCAGGGGCTAAAGGGCCATATTTTAGTATAAAAAGAGTTTCCTTGTACAGATGTTTTTTTCTTTATATTAATACTATATTTACTAACAGGAATATGTTCTAAAATTGTGCCTAACAATCCCTGTGAGTTACTACTATAATATGTTTTAAAGTGCATTGCAAGTGGACTTTCTAACTTTTCATTTTTAATATCCCTAACATGTTCCTGTATCCTAGTCTTAAAGGCCCTTTTACTTTCACCTACATAAAACATCCCACATGGATATTTAAGTGCATACACAATGCTTTCTGTATTACATGAAAACATAGAATTAGGTAAAAAAATAGTCCAGTAATATACCTAAATGTTCTACTAACATACTGACATGTTATACATCTACCATAGGGATGGGTTCCCATCAGACTAGGATTACTATTTAAACATGCGTTGGGTTTAGAAAATCTAGCATGGACCAGCATGCCCTTTATATTTTTACCTCTTCTAAATGAGAAGTTCAAACTCTTATCAAAAAATCCACCAGGTCCCTGTATTTAAACAAGGAACTCCAATAAAATTGAATAATTTGTTTAACTTCTTCTGTTAATAAATCTAAGTAATAACTAGATATATCTTTCTTAAGCTATTTAATGTATTCCTAATTCTACCCTGATATTTATTATAACTATTATTAGACTTGTAAATAACATTCTTAAAAACTTTATCTAAAGAAAGTGACACTTCAACAGCGTTATAACCTCTCTTAATAAA
Organism: Protopterus annectens; assembly: GCF_019279795.1. NCBI lineage: Eukaryota > Metazoa > Chordata > Ceratodontiformes > Protopteridae > Protopterus > Protopterus annectens. The sequence continues at coordinate 808,521,495 of NC_056733.1, read as the reverse complement.
CAAATGTCATGTTTTCTGTAGTTCATTACTTATTTAATTTGTATTATTACATAACCTCCTTACTATAGTAAGTTCACCATAGGGTAAAGATTTTAAAAGATGTTGAGGATGGCAGCTGGTTGCATCCAAAAAATCCAAGCCATTTTTAAATTTACGATATCCCTTTGTGACAATCTTGCCATTTTTACCTCCTTCAAGACAAATGTCTAGAAAACTGACTTTATTACCCAAATGAAAACTATCAAATTTCAATAGAAATCTATTCTCTTGAAGACCATTCATAAAATCTCTGACTTCTTGTTGGCCCTCCACATACAAAAATTAAATCGTCAATATATTTATAGTATTTCACCACATATTTTTTTAAAATTTCCATCTGATAAAGAAACTCTGTCTCAAAAAATCCCTTCATAATATTAGCATACATGAGGCAAAGGCTGCCCCCATGGCTGTACCTTTCAATTGGTGAAATATTTGACTGTCAAACTCAAAATAATTATTTTTTTAAACAAAATTCTATTAATTCAATTATGTAATATGTAAGAGGACTATCCCCCAAAGTATTCCATAATGCTTCTAACTCATGTTGGTGGTTAATACTTGTGTATAATCTTTTGATGTCAGCTGTCAACCAGTACATATTATAAGTCCATTTCAGGGGTAATACCTGATCTAAAAAGTCAGAGCTATCCTTAATAAAGGATCTTTGTCTAGTAACATATGGCTGAAGGAAACTATATAAAAATATACCCATATTATTAAGAAAATAATTGCACGCAGTCACTATAGAATGACCCGGTGGATGTTGCATATCCTTATGTATCTTGGGCAAATAGTAAAATTTAATCTATCTGACAGTTATCAGTTTTAAAATTTATCTACCTCATCTAGTGTAAAATATCCTAAGCATTGTCCCTTTTGTAATAAATTTCTAAATTTCTCTATAGCTTCTTCATATTCTTTAACAGTACATACTCTATAAGTCCTACAGTCATTTAAGTGCTCTTGGCACATCTGAACATATTGTGAAAAATGCATTATTACAACCTTATTCCCCTTATCTGCTGGTTTTATAACCAGATCTTTATTTTTACTAAGTTGTTGCAATGGCTTCCACTCTAATTTAGTTCAATTATACTGAATATGCTGTTTATTATTTACAAAATTAGAATATAAAGATTCCAATTCAAAATCAGCCATAGCTGCAAAATTCTGGATACCTTCGTGCAAAAACGATGGTATAAATTGACTTTTAACTGCAATTTTACATGCATCCCAGCTTACAGTATGCATTAGAAACTTCAGAATCTTCATCTTCAGAAACAATGGAATAAAAACTATCTTCCAAATCAGTTGAAAAAGACACATTACTATCTAAACTGTTGTTTAAACTATTAACATTGTTTTGTTTGTCCCTAAAAAACAAGCTAAATGCAATTTACTTATTAAACAATACATGTCCTTCTTAATAACATGCTATCTTGACAAGACAGTAGGAATACATTTTAGACCATGATTTAGAACAGAAAATGCAGCTTCACTCAATGTATAACCAGACAAGTTAACTACATATGTATCACCATTATTTAACCGTCCATCATTAATCATAACAGTCTCTAAATTAGCCATTTGTAAGTCAGTTCCACTAACTCGTTTATACCTTTCCTGTGCAGGTCCTTCAAATGGTTGCCTGTCTCCCATTCCTGGGGCTGTTTTGCCCCCCCCCCGGTTGTCTCTCTGTCTGAAGACTCAGGTCTATTATTCTTCTGAAATGTCCACTGTAGATAGCATGAATCCTGGGCTGCTGGAAGTCCAGGGTAATTGCCGGATTTGCTCTCCCACTCTGTAGAGACATCTGAGCCAACACTTGAGCCACCATTATGTCTCTGGTCTTCTTCCTGATCAGCAAACCGAATGCCTCTCTGTCGTCGCTTTTTATTGGTCAACCAGGAGAAGGCAGAACCACTACCGTAAGAATGAGAGACTGTATCAAAAGTCTTAGAAAGGTCAAGGAATAATAAGGAGATAAAATTTCCTCAGTCCCTTGCTTTATTCACAATGTCTGTGAAGGATAGAAGTGCATAGGTTGCGCTTTGCACAGGCTGGAAGCCATGCTGAGTACAGGAATTTGGGTTTAAAGAAGAAATTGAAGAACATGTTTATGGATGCATTTTTTAAGACTTTAGAGAGATAGGGCAGTATTGTGAATGGTTGGAAATTGGTTATATCAGTTGAGTTATCCCCTTTATGGAATGAGATGATATGGAATATTTTCCAAATGGAAGGAACACATTCTTGCAAAACAGATCTATTGATTAGGATGCTTACTGTGTAAGCTATGATGCCCACAGCTAAGCTAAGGTATTCAGGTGGTATGCTGTTACTCGAGGTAGAGCTCAGTTAAAGTTTAAGTAGTATTTTTTTTTTAATTATGGTGATGGAGGCTATAGTAAGAGTAAGGGATCGGTGAGCAGTGATATTATGTTTTGTGATCTGGAAGGAGAGAAACATTAGGAAGCATTTTAGTATTTAAGGATTCTGGGAGTGAAGAGTTGGCTGGGGTAGGTGTGTTATTGGTTAAGAAGTCAATGCTTTCGATGAAGTAAGTACTGAATTTAGTTGCAGTTTGCAATGGTGAATTATTAGGTGATGGACTAGGTTCTTTTCTCATTACTGAGTTCAGTAGGGAACTTATTGGTGATTGCAACTTTTTGGAATTATGTTTGAGCTCATTTTCTAGGCATGCATTGAACTGCTTCTTGTCATAAATTCTGTTTCATTGCTTATGGGAAAAATGTTCAAACCTACAAATTTAAAACACAGTCTAGCAAGTGGTGTTATATTATATAAGGAATATAATTTAATACAATCAGGTTGGTGCATCAAATAAAACTTGCATGCGTGCATGGTCCAAAGAATGTGTGCAAGGGGCCTATGGTTTGAAAACAGCCCAAAGATAAACTTAATCTATCACTGGCCAGCTGCATTTTCTTTGAATGCGAGTTTCAATGCCATTTCAATGAATGTGTATTTCAAGATAGAGCTTACTGCTCATGGTAAGTCTGTTTTTGTTGTGAGACTGTATTGTTTTATTTAGTAAATGGTGATTCAGTGCTTGTGCTATGAAATTTGAAATAGTTTAAATATCTGTGATCATTGTTGAATTAAAAATGAGAATAGCGTGCACACGAACAGGTTTGAACAGTGTCCGTTGTAATTGGGGAGAAATAGCCAAGTAATGGGGAACTGGAATGGCCAGGGGGTGCTGCTTGGAGGGGCTGTTGTGGGGGCCCTGATCCATTACCCTGCTTAGGGCCCCACTTGACCATGATCCAGCTCTGGTAGTGAGGCAGAGGGTGGTAGCTATGTAATGAGAGGGGGTTAGGAGTGTGAATTAGCAAGTGATTTGATGTTAAGTCTTAAATCTTAAGGTTATTCAGAATATATTCTTAAATAAAGTAGAGATATGATTCTCTTTTCTGGAACTGAATACATTGAAATAAGTAGTAATGTTAGGCAAAAAGTAATGTTATATCCAGTGCTGGAAATGATGCTATATTGAGAGTTAAAATGCACTAAATTTTCAAAAAAAAACTTTATAGATGAAGAGAAGAAATATGGGCTGCATTATAATCTGATAAAAAAAATGAAAAAAATGTTTCCAAAATATTTTGTTTTTTTCTTATTACAGAGCCTTTAATATTGATGAAATGCTACCATATAAAAAGTCTTTTGAATGAGTTAATGTCTCAGAGGAAATGTTTGAACGTATGTCATGTAATGTATATTCATTTGTATACAGGACAAAAGAAGCTGTCTTTAATGATACGAGTTTAGATATTCAATATTATTACTATAGCTGTTAGAAACATTGTATGATTTATGGGATTGTCTTGTAGCTGCACATCTCCACTATGGTATATTTGTCATATTAAAAGAAAAATTAAATTTAGATTATAAGAGAATCTGTCAGATATTAAGAAGAAAAATTATGTTAATTCTATAGAAGTACATGAGGTACACAATGGAGATGCTAGTTGTTTTTTTTTTAAGTATTATTTTTTAGTGCATGTCCATTTGGTTTGTGGCAGTGATATAATCATTCCATTAATGGTTGGAATCTAGGCTGATTTTAAAATACAATACATTGAAACAAGGAGGTTAAATATTGATATTAACTGGCAATGTGTGATTTAAATATGGCTTCTGTTAGACATTGCAATTCTGTGGTTGATGTAACTTTAAATGTTAATTGATAACTGATTCTGATTAATAAGAAATTGTTTAAATGCTGAGCATAGTGAATAATTTACTGTTTTACTCAATGAAGGCTGAAAGTTGAGACACTAGAGGAATACAATTACATTTAATTTACAGAAATGTTTACTACATCTGTGCTGTTGTGTTCTTAAACTCAACTGTCTTTCTAGTTGCCCACCCTTTATGTTAATTTGACCACATAGCTCCTTCCCTCTCCCCTTTCATTGGTTGTTGTGAGTAGGCACAAAACTATCATTCTGTGAAATCACCCCATCAGCTATTTAAACTTATTGGCCATCCCACTGTATTCCATAGAACTAGAAAACAAAGTGGCCACCCCCTTTCAATCCATCTTGCTCTTTTAAAATAATTAGCTCTCCACTTAGACAGCTAAAGCTTAAGTTACCCCCTTTTTCATATCTAACTGCTTAGTGCACACTGCAATGCTTAGGATATTAACACATTGTTTTCCATCTTACCTTTAAAATTTGCAACATTTATTGCAAAACCACCAGTTATTGGATATCCCACTTTCTGCATCTCAGTCTTGGAATTAGTACTTCTGTTTTCTCCTGATGAGAAAAGGAGCACAGGGACATTATTTCCTGTTGACTGCTGATCATTGGAAAGCCTAATAATTGCTTCATAGGTTACAACTTGGAATTTGTGATTATATTCTGCTCCTGTTGAGACAATGCACTGATTCCTGATTGTTTCTGGTTGGGAATTGAGTGTGTGTGATTGACATTCCTGATTGGTCTGGTTGCTATTCAAGGTGTCTACCTGGAAAAGGCTACAATAAGACCATATACCTTCCCATCATCTGGGACAAGACTTGGATCACCAAACAGGCTGTGACCTGCTTCTCATCTTGGGATTGGTGCTAATGTTTTGCTTCTGGTAAGAGAAGAAACAAAGGAGCATTGTATTCCAGAAGAGTGAAGCTGTGGTGAGACCAGCACTAGAAGTAGCCAGGCAGTAGCCATTCACATGGCGCCCCTCATTTCATCATTCTTGACAAGCAAATTCTTTGTTTTCAGTAGGTGCTGCATGATTTGTTTCTAACCTCAGAATATCTGGCTAAATGCTTAGGTAAATAGGTTCATAGGTGTGTACTAGGCTAATGGCCTTGGGGCCTTTACAAGCCTAGCCCATAGAAGTGCTCTGGCATTGTGCCGCCCGTCATTAGTTCCCAGTGCCTCTCTCATGTAGAGCCACTGGAGTGATCCCTAGGGTGAACTTTCTATTTCCCATTCACTCATCAAGATTTCTCTTGAAGAGGGCTAGTGAGGTGCTCTGCCTGACATGCATGGGAAGTCTATTCCAGAGCATGGGCAGTCTCTGGGTTATGAACCTGTCCCTCCAGCATGTTCTGTTGATTGTGGTAATGAGGTTGAGGTCTCTGGAGTTTCTGGTGCTGAAGGATTGGGATTTCTTTAGATGTACCATTTCTAACAGAGCTGGGTCAGTCATGGCTTTGTAAGTCAAGCAGAGATTGCCTTTTAGTAGACGATATGAGACAGAAAATAGCTACAGTTTTTTGAGTCTGTCTGTGTAGGACATGTGCTTAAGGCCAAGGATCATCTTTGCAAGGTAGTTTTGTGGCCTCTCCTGCTGTTGCAGGTGTCTAGTGAGGTACATGCCAAATGGGACATTATACTCTATGATTGGTCTAATGAGGGAAGAGTAGAGAGAAATGATGACCTCTTTCTTCCTGGATGCAAAAGCCTTGATAATGAGATGTGCCACATAGAAGGACATTCTGACCACAGGGGCAATGTGGTGGTCAAAGGAGAGGTTGCTGTCAACCTGTGTCTCCAGATCTCTTATAATGCCTTCAGTGTTCAGTGGGCTCCCATCGATAATTAGTGGGAACTGAGTTTTTCCCAAAGGGAATGACAATGCATTTTTTGGCATTAAGCTTGAGGCCATGGTTTTGACACCAGTCATTGGTCTCAGTGAGGCCTTTCTGTAGGATATCTGCATCACTTGCGGAGTTAATAATTGCTCCCAGCTTGCAGTCATCTGTGAATTTAGTCAACCAGAGTCCCCCCATTTTGGCCTGGACTTCTGAGAAGTAGATGCCAAACAGGAGAGTACCCAGGACCAATCCCTGTGGGACTCCACAAGTGACTGGTCAGCAGACTGACTTGGAATCCGCTACTTTCACACTGTGGGCTCTATCTGTGATCCAGTTTGCAACCCACCTAATGACATAAGGGTTAACGTCTAGTTTGCTGAGTTAATCAGTAATTCCTGAATGAGGAGTAGTATCAAAGGCCTTGGCCAGATCAAGGTAGGCTGTATGAACTGCCTTACCTTCATCCACTGCTCTGGTGACTGAATTAAAGCAGTCAACCAGGTTGGGCAGGCATGATCTACCTTTCATGAAACCAAATTGTGTGGAATGTAGAGTTTGGAAATTCCTTATATCCTTGTTAATTAGGTCCATGATGATGCGCTCCATAGCCTTACATATCAGTGATAATTTCCAGGGTCTGTATTCACTCCTCCTTTATGGAGAGGAATGACTGTAGCAGTGCACCATTCGGTAGGGACAAAGCCTGAGGTGAGGCTGCGAGTGAACAGATCACACAGATGTGGTGCCAGTTCACTTTGTAATTCATATAAAACACAGCCAGGAATATTGTCGAGTCCCATGGAAGTTGTATTCTTGGCCTTAAACAATGCAGCTTTAACCTGTGCTGCAGTAATACTGGGTGCCTGGCATTCTTCCGGTATTGTGATTAGTCCTTTAGGGGGGGAGAGAGGGGTAAAGTTGGCACTGAATCTGTCGGCCAGCATGTTGGCAATATCTGTTGGCTCAGTATAGGAGGTACCATTATGCAGTATCTCAAAGCAAATCTGGGTATTGCCATGGAGATTCTTGATATAACTATATAAGGCCTTGTGGTTGTTTTTAGAGTCTGCCGGAATTCTGCCTTCATAGCTGGTTTTGGAGGTTTTGATCAGGGATCTCAACTTTTTGTTGAGGCTAATAAGGGAATTTTTTCAGTCTTGGGACTTCACCGTTTTCTGCAAGAGTTTCTTCCTTCTGTTGTATAGTTTATTAATGGCAGGGGACCACCAGACTGGCATTCTTTTTTTAGAGGAGAGCATCTTGGTTCTGTTGGGTATGGCTAGTTCCATGCATTTATGTATGTGTTTCTACAGTGCATTGGGGGATGATTCGGTAGTCATACATTTATTTTTCATTGGCATGGGTGCCGTGAAGTTAGCCACCTCTGTTTTTAGGAATCAAAAGTCAGCTTTGGAGAAGTTTTTATGGTGGATACCTTTGTGGCGGGTGTGGATGAAATGTGGATTTCCATAGTGATTAGTTTATGGTTGGATCTAACCAGGGAGGAATTGACTATTGGTGTAGAGCACCGGTTGCCCATGTTAGTAATAACCAGGTCAAGGATGTTGCTTCCTCTAGTGGGGGTAAGAATGAGCTGGTCCAGCACATTGGAATTGATGAATTCCAGGAAGCGTTGGGCCAGTGCATTGGTGCATGAGTAGTTTTCCCAGCTGATGGAGGGGTAGTTGAAGTCACCTAGTATAAGAGTGTTGGGTTGGATCTTAATAGTTTCCAGGTTGCTTAGGAATGTAGAGTGAGAGTCTTGGGACATGGTTGGGGCCTATAGCAGGCTATGACCTGAATCGCCATCTCATCCTTAAATTTTTGGGGTCTAATTTTTAGTTTCCCCTCAAGTGTTTGACAGTGCCCTTTATATACACAGACACCTTGAGAGACATTTTTCCTGTAAAAGCAAGATTGAAATTTCACCAATGTCTAGTTGCACACAGGACAGCTAGTTTGCAGTGACAAGCACTGTCCCCAGAGTTGCAAACTGGATACTCCTGACATTGCTTTATAGTCTCACTCCAGCTGTTTAATCAATAAAAAGGGGTCTGTTGCCATGGATATAAATTTTCCCACTATCTGTTACCAGCTTGGTGGATATGGGCATCCTGAGGCAATGTAGAAATTGCAAATCCAAAAAAGGCTAGCACTCAAGTGAGAGGTTAACACAGACTTTATTAAGCCCAAAATGACATCCACATACCGGTTTCAACCATAAGCCTTTTTCAATGTGCTACACATGAGCTTAAACTCTAGCCTTTTATATAGAAATTATTTTTATCCAATAATTAGCTAGTTCCACCCATCCAATCAATTAGCAGGCATTAAAGATATTTATTCAACCCAGAGGAGAAAAGACCCCCCCCCCCAGTTTAACAACCCTTGTTTTTTTCTTTTATATTTAAAATATTATGCCAACCAGCTTTTAAGTTTCTATTGCCAAGAACTTTATCAATGACAATAAATTTGAATTGTGCAGTAGTGTTTTATGGTGTGCTTATACAAAGCATTAGTTGAACATTTATTTCCAATATTACTAAAGTGTTCAGAAATATGTAATCTAATAAGTCTGGAAGTCTGACCTATATACAATGCTGAACACATACACATAACTAAATAAACCACCCAATCTGTACTAGAATTAGCAACTATGTTAATGTTGAATATACAAGATGCATTTTTATTGTAAATTCCTTGGTTTTGCATATGTGCCTACAAAACGAACAGTGGTAATGTAGAAATTGCCTCATGTTTGCTGACAACCGCTTGATTCTCAAACTGATACTGTATTTGAGAGATGTATTTACACAATGTCACTGGAGGTAAAGCTCTCACATAAAAGTACTCCTAATGTTAATAAGGTTGTCAGTAGTACACACACTGCACCCATCACACACAATTTAAAGCAGACATATACATCCACATATGCTGAGGCACTTAAGTGTAACCTTCCTAAACCCCAAAGACCTCTCAGATGAATTACATATAACAAACATCCACAACAGCCCCAAATGCACTCTTTTAAAGCAACACCCACATAAACACATACAACCACATCTAATGGAGCATCTACTTCTAAGCCTATAAGGCAAGCCACCACACAATCCAACATTCTTGTCAATGGAGACTCCATCGTTCGACACACTAATGTCCCTCTCACCAGGCTGAGTAAGGAGAAAGTAGTGGTCAGTTGCTTATTAGGGGGCTAGGATCCATCACATTATGCATGCAATCAGGTCACTGAACCACACGTACTAGTATGACTCAGTCATAGTCCATGTGGGTGTAAGTGACCTAAGACATACCTCCCTAGAATATATGAAGAGAGAAGTCATGGAGATCTTGGAATGTGTGTCCCAGGCTTGTATGAGCCAAGCATCAAGCAGTATTTTACCTTCTCCAACAGTGATGCCACATTACAAACAAAGGATGACTGACTTCAATAATTGACTTATTTTCTTGTGTCATTATAAGGGGATGCAATTTTTGTCAGCATGGAATGAGATGATCTACAGACCATGCTGCTTTTCCAGGGAAGGTCTGCACCTCTCCCCTTTAGGCTTTCAGATATTAGCTAAAATATTATCCTCCCCCATACTGCACAGCTTTTTTAGGTGATGCTAAACTGAAAGTAGTTCTGACATAGCAAATCAAAAATAAGAAAATCTAGAGGTATTACTGCTCAATCCTAGGAGTCTAAACAAAAAACTCCACTCCTTAGAAGATTTCTTCACCCTAGAGAATGCTGATGTCTGTGCAGTCGAGACATGGTTTAAAGCCAGGGAGAGCACATAAATAGTACAAGTTTATAATGCCTTACACACGTTTAGACCAGCCACTACAAAGAAAGGGACTAAAGGTGGAGGTGTCTAAATTTACATCAGTAATAAATATACCTAAAGTTGGTCAAACAGGACAATGCACTTGAGCTACTCCATGTTCAAATCACTGTAGGCAAAATCCAATACCACTTCCTTGCAAGTTATAGGTTCCCCCTCTATGACCCAGGAAACCCATACCATGTATTTAAACTTAACTGAAACACTCACCATCCAACCTAATATCATATTCTTGGGCAACTTTAATTAACCCATAATTAATTGGGAATCCTATATGACACCACATGTACAGGCACAGAGATTCCTGGATTTGTAAACAAAAGCTTCCAGGACCATTTTGTCAATACACAAATCAGGTGTGCAATCATACTGGATTTGGTCCTCATTAATATGGCAAAGTGCTGCACATCCCCTAGAGTAATGTCTTCAATGGTAAGGTCAGACCATGAAATGGTCTCCTTTCAAGTAAAAATAAAACCTGGACCCCCAGCTAACCTTAAGTAGTCAGGAGAAACGCTAAGTCTAGCCTCTGGCTATAAAGTGATAACCTGGCAAAATTTCAAGCCCCCATAAATCCTGTGAACACTGCCGCCTATACAGAACTGTTTATGGAAACCTTGTGCAAAATGTTAATAGCTGTATAGAGGCAGCTGTACCCACCAGGAAGAAGTACAGAACTTACTCAAAAAACAAGCCACCTGGTGGAATCACAAAATCAATAGACTGTATAACAGGAGGAAGAAAATCATGGCAAAAATTAGGAGGTGCAGCACCCAACAGGATACGAGCCCTCTCATCAAACTAAACTAACAACTCAGGGGACAAACAAAGTCTACCAAAGCCAAATTTTAGGTAAATGTGGCCTCCCAGGCCAAGGACAACCCCAAGGCATTATTTAGCTATGTCCACCATCTCAAAGGCAACACACAATTGTGTGCAGAGCTCATTGTAAATGGAGCCATCTGTACTGAGCCAGAAGATATAGCAACTCTACTGGCTGACAAATTTAGCTTTTGCTTTACCCATCTTTCCTCATCAACCTTCCATCAGAAAATACCAACAAATATAACTACCCCTGCTATCACTAAGCCAAGAACACTGCATCCATGGGCCCAGACAATATCCCAGGATGCCTTTTAAATAACTTGAAACAGGAACTATCAGGGCCTCTGGAATTGCATTTTGATTATAACCTTCAAACACGCTTTGTGCCTCATGAATAAAGAACAGTAACAGTCATCCCACTACACAAACGTAGGCCATCTATAGCCCATGGAAACTACAGACTCATAAGTCTCACTAATTTTATATGCTAAGCCAAGGAAAGACTTATGGAAATGATCAATAATGATACCATAAACCTCCAGACACTGGACCCAACACAGTCTGGTTTCATCAAGGAAAGTTCATGCCTACTCAGCCTGGTGGACTTCTTTGAGAAAGTCACCAAATCCATGGATGAGGGAAAAATAGTTCACACTGCCTACCTTCACCTGGTCATGGCATTTGATACAATACCCCACTCGGTCATTGCTGACAAACTCAGGAGATTAGGTACAAACCCATATGTTATGCAGTGGATAGCCAACTAACTCACAGACAGGCCCCAGAAAGTTAGAACTGGAGAGTCCACCTCTACAAAGAGGTCAGTCACAAGTGGAGTCCCTCAGGGATCGGTCCTTGGACCACTCCTGTTTGGCATTTACTTCTCTAAAGTCAAGGCCAATGTTAATGGTCTCTGTCAGACTAAATTTGCAGATGATTTGGCATTGAATCCCCCACTGACACTAATGTTCTCCAGCAAGGGTTGACACAGATAAACAACTGGTGTCAGAGCCATTGACTAAAACTAAATGCCAATGAATATATAATAGTATCCTTCAGAAAGTCATCCACCCCTGGTAACTATCATATTGAGAACACAAAAAAAATGCAGTTGTAGGCGCTGTTCTCCAGTAACAATAAAGGTTTTCCTCTTAATAAAACGTGGAAACTCAATTTCAATAAATTCAAGGTCCAAATCCAACAGACCACTAGGTAAAATGTTTCAAGACACCAATTTATTTGACAAAAAAAACAGATTAAGCGCTTTCATCTGCCATGTGGAGACTTCATCAGAATCTGTTACACATACAAATCTTCAGTTTAAATACATCTAAGTAAAACACACTTAATTAATATTGACTTCTAATAGGCTGGCCATTAATTGACACTAATTAACATTGAGGTAATGCTGAATCAAACCTTTGGTAATTTACACTTGAATGTTAATACAAAGTTGTAGAGGTTCATAGGAATTCATGATCTTAACTATTAATAATGGGACCCCTTTAGAGGAGCAGGGACCGAGAAGGTCCAAAAGGATAAGGAATTTAGACCAACAACCATCTTACGCAGTAGCAACGAGGAATTATTATGTACCACTACAGAGGAGGGGGAGGGGGGTGTCAGGGAGATTCAATAGACAGTAACATTTGTACTACCATGTCTCAACAATGTGTTAATGTCAACAAGAATTGTATAAACAATATAGAGAGAAATGTTGGGTCTAACATAGTTATTTTATCTAAAGACAATTTTTTTATTTATAACTACACAGATGTTGAGGTAAAACAAGTACATTTCAATTTGTTTACAAAAGGTTTCACATTTGTCCCAGTTAAAAAACCTGGGATTGATGAAATCCTATTAGATATCAGGCTATTCACTAGGAAGTTGAATTTATTTCACATGTTCAAAGAAAGGAATACTAAATACAAAAAAAACTAATCTCAAGAAAGCCAGTACTTTTAACCCCCCAATACACCAAGACATATTGAATTTTGAAAGATGTGTCATGGGTACAATAAGGGATGGATACAAAAAACATTTACCCACAGGACACAATTTGACTAAGAATGAAATTTGTACTCTACAACAATAAAGTGACAATGTTAATTTGTGGGTAATGAAACCTGATAAAGGTGGAGGGGTAGTGCTGATGGATACATGGGACTATACTAAGAGAATATGTGATATACTGGACAAAGACAGTAGGTATAGCCTAGTATCTAGGAATGAAGTGAATATTTCTTACAGAAAAATAGACATGATTTTAGAAGACAATTTACTACAAGGTCTAATAGACAATGAATTATACAATTTTTTAAGAGTAACAAAACCAGTTATTCCAGCAATATTTGGTATACCTAAGGTGCACAAGGACAAAGAAAGTCCACCTTTAAGACCAATTGTGTCCTCACAAGGTTCAAAAACACAACCGCTTGCAATTTTTGTGGACGTTAAACTAAAAGAATTTTATAAGAAATTTCCACACATTTTAATAGATTCATGGGATTTCTTATCTAAAATAGGTGGCACCCAGTACAGGGATGGTATTGTTTTTTTGACAATTTATGTGAGAGATTTATTTTCGGTCACTCCACACCAAATTGGGTTGGAATGGTTTGAAAATATGATAGTGGAGATGAAAATTCTTACAGATGATGATTTTAAGCTAGTTGTGCAAAATATGGAACTTGTTTTGAAGTATAACTACATTTATTTTCAAGGAGATTTATACCACCAAACAGATGGGGTTGCCATGGGATCTGCCTGTGCCCCCATTTACGCAAACATTATAATGTTATTCTGGGAAAAACATTTTGTCTTTAGTTCTACTTTTTACAAACATATTGTAGGCTATTATAGATTCTTGGACGATATATTTATTTTGTGGGACAGACCCGAAGATGAAATTAATAAGTTTATTACACACATTAATCAGAGTATGGAATTTCTCGAGTTTACTTACGATTCAGACTCAGAAGAAATACATTATTTGGATGTTAAATTAACAAAAGATAGAATAAATAAAAAATTCAAATCTAGAATTTTTCGGAAGGAATGTTACTCAAATTCTTTTTTACATTTTAAGAGTGACCATCCCTACCACTCAAAGATGAATATAATAAAAGGACAAATGATTAGTGTAGCTAGAATGACTTCTGACAAAACAGAACTGATGGAAGAAATGGAAATACTACACAATATGTTCAAGGAAAGGGGATATACTGACCACATGGTTGAATCAAACAAAAAAGTTGTAACAGATAGATTGGATACATTATACAAACCCCTACTAACAAACATAGGTACTATTGGGGTAGAAAATACGTTTAGCACCAGAAAAGATGAGGAAGAGAAACTTCCTTTTTTGGTTTTGACACACTTTAATGGTGTCAGATGGATTAAAAAAATGCATCAACGATGCATGGGGAATGTTTAGTAAAATGTCTAATAAGACAGATGTTTTCCTATTACCACTTAGATATGCTTTTAGGAAGAACAGAAATTTGAAAAATATACTTGAGAAAAAGAAAAACATTCCAAGTGGAGCAAGTAGTAAATATGGTACTTTTAGATGTGGTAGGTGTGCACAATGTGTTTTTATAGCAGATACTAAAGAATTGGAACTACCAAATATAAATTTGAAACTGATAGGTAGTAAATACTACAGTTGTTACACAAAAGGGGTGGTATATTTGTGTTACTGTAAGAAATGTCTGAAATACTACATAGGGAAAACTGAACGTAATTTAAGGGCACGTATATATAAACACAATAGAGATATTATCAAAATGAACGACAACAATGCCTTATTTAGACATACCCGGATATGTAGAGATGCAGATTTTAAATTTTGGATATTGGAAGAGGTGGTGAAGCAAGAGAGAGGGGGGGATTGGGAAACCAAACTGGAATTTAGGGAGATGGTTTGGCAGTTAAGGTTGGACGCACGTGGAAATTATGGATTTAATGACCACATATCCATCAATCCAGCCCTTAAGATTCTCGCTGATGATCCAAAGAGACATCAATAGATGGTTAACTGTTGTAACTTATGTTAACAAATAAATAAATAAATAAAATATTCAGATTCAGTCCTTATGGAGCATGTACATATAATATATTTTATTTTTATTAAGAGTGTAGCTTAAAATATAGTTGTTAACACTATTTAAGGTACAAGAATAAATGTGGTTTTAACATACAATATTTTTATACTATATATATATTTTACATACATTTTATATATTTTTTTTATATTTTTATATATTTATTGGTATTTATACACCAAACTAATGTATTAATAAGAAATGAGTATTTCCTGTCACAATTTCTTTGATGATTTTACTTGTATTTAATTTTTACAACATTTATATAAGTTGGAAACAAAATTATGAAATGTTAAGATCATGAATTCCTATGAACCTCTACAACTTTGTATTAACATTCAAGTGTAAATTACCAAAGGTTTGGTTCAGCATTACCTCAATGTTAATTAGAGTCAATTAATGGCCAGCCTATTAGAAGTCAAGATTAATTAAGTGTGTTTTACTTAGATGTATTTAAACTGAAGATTTGTATGTGTAACAGATTCTGATGAAGTCTCCACATGGGAGATGAAAGCTCTTAATCTGTTTTTTTTTGTCAAATAAATTGGTGTCTTGAAACGTTTTACCTAGTGGTCTGTTGGACTTGGACCTTGAATTTATTGAAATTGAGTTTCCACGTTTTATTAAGAGGAAAACCTTTATTGTTACTGGAGAACAGCGCCTACAACTGCATTTTTTCTATATTGAGAACACAACCCTTAGAGTTGACCCAGTAATCAAGGACCTAGGGACACACATAGTAATCTAGCCTTTGACCATCATGTGTCTACAGTAGTGAGGAAATCATTCTATGTTGTGCAACTTATAAACAGAGGTACCACATCTAGTTACTAGGAAGTCATTGTTCCACTGTATTCAGCATTCATCAGACCTATCATTGACTACACTGTCCCCTTTGATATGTATCTAAGCAGGCATATCTAGCAAATGTCCACATAGGTTCCTCACTAAAAGAATGCAGGGTGTAAGTAAAATGTCCTGTGCAGACCACCTAAAGGCCCTATCCCTGTATTCTATCTCCTGCGAGCTGTTGAGGAGAGGTCTATGCTTGGCATAGAGGGCATTGTCAGACCCTACTCTTATGGACCTCTTGCATATCCACAAAACAAATAGCACCAGAATTACCTGTTCTAAAGACTTAAACCTTGCCTGTGATATAAATAGGACTTACTGGAGAGACAGGTATGTATCCCAGAGACTACCCTGTCTCTGGAACAGTCTCCCCATCCATATGAAGCAGAGTTCCTCTCCAACCCAAATCAAATGTAATTTGGACAATTGGATGGGGAACAAGAAATTCATTCCTGGCTTGGCACTTATGTTTCTAATGGGCACATCTACCAGTTCTCTGCTTGTAAATATTTCATCTCCAAAGCCTCTGTTAACACTTATCAATGGTACCAGAACTTCTCAAGAGATTTGGTGTGCACGGCTAGGCTTAAAAGGCCCTTGTTGTCATTAGCCTGGTAAACACCTATGAACGTATTCCATCTATGTTTGCGTGCATTATTTGATATGGTTTGATTTGAACTGTGTTATATTCTCACCCATTAATCTTGTCATCTTTTCATCTTTTGGGACTAAAAATAAATGCCCATTTGAATTTTTCCTTTCTCACCTGAAAGGGGAAATTTCAATATCTCCACTTTATTTACAAATAAAACTTTACTCTTCAGTTACACGTATCCTCATTTCTTCTGTGGAAAAAAAAAAACTTTTGAGTAAACCTATCATTGTCATAATAAACTTTCATCTCATAAAATGCTATTACGTTGTTTTCAAATAGAATATTTTCATTCCCTTTTTCTCTCCCAGCTGTCTCCTTAGTCATATTATTTGTCTTTTTTTTTTCATAAATGATCACTAACAAAATATATGTTTTGCACCCAGAACATCAGTGTAACATCTAGGCCCCTGATTTCAAAACACTTACTCTCAGTGTAAGTGGCAACTTACACTGAGAGCAGGTTGACAGCAAGTGTTTTGGAATCTGGTCCCCATAGTAGGCTTGTTTATATATAAGCCTTTTACCAAAGTGAGTCACTCACACTGAGAGCAGGTTTTTTTTTTTTAATTAGAGCAGACTTGCACTGAAAGGAACTCTTTTAGTATCTGTCCCCTATTTTTCTTCTAAGCCTATAAAGTAATGGACATTTTTACCGTCATTTCAGTCCTTGGTGTCATCATATATAATCTTAATCAAACTCTTTTTTAAATGTATTAATTTATTAACCAGTTAAGTGAAGTGGTCATCATGCATCCTTTACAGCAACCACCTGAATCATAAGGCCAATGGTAAATATAATATATATGGACAATTTAATGTAGGCAGTAAACCAGGTTGTCTTTGAAAGGTAGGAGGAAATGAAAGAAAACTGAGTAAGGCAAAGGGTTGACATGCAAAATGTCCAGAGGCAGTTATAAGAGAATGGGACCGAACTGTATAGCTATCATACAGAAACCTTAGCCACAGAGATACCATGCTGACATGTATAAACATTACTTAATTTCCATATTTTCTAATGTGTTTCTGATTCCATTAACATTAATGCATTCACAAGTCTATGTAATACTTTTCTAAATCATTTGCTAATACATATTGCTTAGCTTTATGTTTTTTCAATCCTTCATAAAAAATCAGTTCATTTTCTTATCCTGTAACAGGTTATATGTTCTTTATGCAAATCACAGTATAATTTATTTACTTTTCAAACAGCAACAAAGCTAAGTTCATGTAGTCACGTATTATCAAGCTCCATTATGCTGTTTACTTAGAATTTATTTGAAGAGTCAACCCTAAAAAGATTTCAGTTTAAGGACCATTTATTACAGATATTAAATTGTCATCATATTTAACTCTACATTCCACTGCCAGACCTAAATCTCTGATTTTGCCCTTATTACGTTTAACAATCCCTGGGATTCAGTAAGGTTCCGTGCAGGAATAGCTTATTCCTGCATGGAAGCGACTGTTTAGGAGCAGCACAGCAGCATGCCATGCATAATAATGAAGGCATGCTGCCTCAGCTCCTAAACAAACACGGAGTGTGGACGAGTAAAGGGGGTGTGTCCGAGAGCAGACCTCTCACAGTATACATGCCTTCCCGTAGTCAAGAACTGCTGTTTGGCAATTACATTTTATCTGCTAATATTTATTTAGAAAACGTTTTACCATTATTATAAACATCACATATTTGACTGAGTATTATTAGTTTTGCTTTTATTTGTAATATAATGTATAATGGTGGAAATTATATTCCAATCTCAGAAACTATCTGGAAGTAGGAGCTGATAAATGTGTATGCCACTGTTCATTTTCACTGTGAAAATTATAAAGAGCGAGACTGCTCATAGGGGGGGTTGCATACCTCAAACAGCATAGATCAATGCAGAATGTCCAGATATGTTGCACATATGTCTGGCCTGTCCCTCATTTACCCTGCCAAATCACTGGGATGATCTCATCAATGAAGTCTAAAATAATGCCAAACATATGAGTGTCAGACTTCAAATCCATCAGCAAATGTACATTAAAAACAAATCCCGTTACCCTAGCAACACCCCAAGTTTATAAGAGCAATATTTAAAATATAATAATATAAACATTTTGTTTATCCAACACATTAAATTTAACCATAGGTTCTAGGGTTTGCCCATTGCTTAGCTACTCATACTGTAGCTTAAATCGCACAAGAAGATAAATATCAAGATACATGCAACGGAAGCAGTACTGCAATAGTGTAGTGGTCAAAGCATTCAACTTATGAACAGTCATTGCTGGTTTGATTCTCACTCCAGTAAATTCCATTTTCCATATCAAATCACTTTATGAACAATGTTGTTTGTTGTATAACTTACGAAATAACATCTATTTGTGAACTGGAGTACTGCATTAAATGCAGATGTGAGGTTTCATTGTAATAATGTTGTAAAATCCACAGATAAACACAAGTTCCCCATACAGTATAAGTACACATGAATCAGGGATAGAAATCGAAGGTATAATGTGTAATGAATGATAAAACCATAGAGTGTCCAAATCCACTACCTTCCCAAGAACCATGTTACATTTCTGTCTAAATTAGTGCTGGGGTAAACAGGAGTAAGCACTTGTAAGCTGTAGTAAGTGGGTATAAGCCTGTTTGCACAGGGGTAAGCAATGTGCACATAGGTTAAGCAATACTGAAGCTAACTCTCTGTAAGCATATTTAACTGGAAGTTAGCATTGTTTACCGTCTCGCAAACCCGCTTACAATTGCTTAAAGTGCCTTAATCACTCTGTATCCAACAGCTGCTGTTCTGGCCAGCAACAAAATAAACAGCCCTTGCAGGTCTTGAATACAGAACCTTGTACACTATAGTAGTTAACCTGTAAGCCATCACAGCAGTACACAAGACTGAGGTATCACCAAACAGATCCTCACTATAGGAAAATCAGAATCAACATGTGAAAGGAATCTATATGCAGTTTTATGTTGTATAACCTACTACATAACATAAATATGTGAAATGGAGTACTGCATTAAGTTCACCTGTGAGGTGTCATTGTAATAAAGTGTTGAAACCCCACGATAAACACAAGGACCCCATGCAGTGTATATACACATGAATCATGGATACCAAACACATATATAACATGAAATGAATGATAAATCAATGCCAAACAGCAAATAGTGTGCAAATTAAAAAATAAGTAGTGCTAAGCATTGCACACCTCTGCTTACTAGGTGTAAGCAATGTGTAGGCCAGCTAAATCAGTTTGCCCATTGGTATACCCCTTTAAGCAATGCCAACCTTAGTTAAGCAGGTTTGCCCATAGCTTAGCATTTTCAAAACTGTCCAATCATGGCAAAGTGTGTGAAATCGGCCTTATTTAAACTCCACAGGCAGGAATACATCTCATAACTGGTTGTAGCTTCCTCCTGTAGGCACTATGACCAGTGTGAGTGAAGGAGTGTGCTTCTGGGCACAGCAATGGGGCATCCAGGAGTCCAAAGTCATGACAGGACTCCTTGTTATGACCATGACCAGACACTGCTGCAGGGCCAGTACCAGGGTTCCCATTATAAAGCAGAAGCCTGGGACCGACTCACCTGTGACCTCACCAGTGCCACTGGCATCCCTCAAACTGGTGAGCAGGTCAGGCATCACTATACCGACCTGAAACAGAGAAAGAGGGCACTCTTGGATCAGTGGATCCAAGAGGCTAGGCGGATGGGTGATGTCCCAGATGTGTGTAAGTATCAGTCTACTACCTGTTTAATAATTGCCAGCTCATGTATATTATGTGGCTAAATATTCCTCTATGTCTTTGATAGTGGCAGACAAGAGCGTTGTGAACCAGGAAACCCATGCCTGTAGATTGCGGAGGTTGTGTAGTGAGGCAGGTTATTAATAATTTTGCATGTACTGTCATAAGAAATAAATCTAAAAGTAGTAGAAAGTTAATTGCCAGTGTAAAACCTGTATTGTGTATGGCATGTACTGAATAAACCAGACAATATGGCAGGAAGTGTCTCATATAGGTTGTATGTAAATAAAAGGTTAACAGCCTGACAGTAAAGGTCTAACTACTGGACTGCTTGTGTTTACTCTGGTATCATATGGTAATGTAGTGTTACAGTCTCTTAATAGTACAGTTGTATTAAGCACTGTTGCCCACACTGTGCTACATAAATAAAATGTGCATGGATGTCTGTATATAACTGTTGTAATCACAAAAGTTCATATTGTACAACTGAGAGAGAATTAGACAGAAAACAGTGAAAAGATAGACAGCATAATCCAAGCAGCACACTCAACAGAGATGTGAAGTGTTGTATTTTTAGCACACACAGCCATGGTTCGAATCCTGGGAGTGGTAGTATGTATGTAGAATCATACCCCACAACTGTACAAATATTGTAAGAAAGTCCAGATAATTGATATAAGTCCCCTGCCTGTCACCCTGTCCCTCTGGCAAATTAGTGGGATGATCCCAGAAGTTTAGGCAGCAAATAATGACATACAATTAATTGTCAGACATCATAACTGTCAGAAATATATCGATAAGAACAAATCTGTCACTCTAGCAACTCACCAAAGTGTTATGAGAGTAATAAGCAAAGTATGTCCCAACTCCACCCCCGTGTTGTGAAGCTATGACCAGAGTGTGTGCAAGTAACAGTGTGAGATGTATGTGCATAATAATAATGTGGAATCTCATAATATGTTTGACAACATCCAGGTAGTGTTAAAAAACATTCCCCTCACAAGTCTGTCAGATACGTAAACTGTGCCTAGAAATAAAAAATTGAAATCTTGGACTGGTACTGTTTAGTCTGGTATTGTATGGCAGTGTTAGTGTTGCAGTATCTCTGACTAATAAGATATTATTCATCACTGTCATTCACACAGTGCTACATAACAAAACAGTCTAGGAAACCCAGTATAAGAGTATTGTAATTACAAGGTCAGATTGTAAAAACACAGGAGACTTATAGAAAGAATTTAGAGAAAAGATACACAGCAAATATCTATGTAGCACACCCAACTGTGATGTACACTGTTTTATTTTAGCACACACAGCCATGGTTCGAATCCTGGGAGTGGTAGTAAGCTGTATGCAGAATCATACCCCTCGATTGTATAGATCTGTCTGGAATGTCCAGAGAATTGGTTCATATCTGCTGGCTGTTACCCTGTCCCCCTGGCATATCAGCATGTTAATCTCTGACATGCAGGCAGCATTTAATGTCATATAACTGACTGTCAGGCCTGTAAATATTTGGAAAATG
Source organism: Protopterus annectens (assembly GCF_019279795.1). NCBI lineage: Eukaryota > Metazoa > Chordata > Ceratodontiformes > Protopteridae > Protopterus > Protopterus annectens. The sequence continues at coordinate 808,499,816 of NC_056733.1, read as the reverse complement.
TATATGAAAACAAACCTGTCATTGTACAACTCACCAAAGGTTTATGACAGCAATAGTCAAAATATGTCTCGGTTTCAACTGCATGTTGTCAAGACATGCCCAGAGTGTGTGCAATAAGAGATGGAGAAGTATGTGAATAGCATCAACCTGGAATCAGGGAATATGCAAAGAAACTGTCAGGTAGTGTTAACAAACAATACCCCCACAGGTATACCAGGTAAGAGGTGTATACTGCAGGTAAAAAAAACAGTTCATGTATGTAGTTGTCTACATCCATACCACTGTCCACACTAAGGCCATATGGTAGTGTAATAATACCTGTATGGTACAGATCACAGCACTGACTAGGAAAGTAATGAGAACTACAGGGATATACAAGTTGTTAATTGAAATCTTTCTCCCCCCACCATGTCTGCAACAATAAACTAAATACACAACTCAATTGTTATGTGCACTATTAAATCTCCTGTTGGGACATATTTCCTATTGTTTAATAAATATTAAAATGTGTTCTATGCATGTGCCATGTTGAAATACTCCCACATTGATGGCATGCTGCCATCAATGTACCTGCATGCTGTTGTAATGGCCACTGTGGTTCCATGTATGCATGTGTTCTCTTTGCTATGCAACTCTTCCATATCTGGTGATTCAGTTTAATGGGAATATCTATGCATGCTGTTATACCTAATCCTGGAATGCATTGACTATTACTAACCCACATATGTTTTAAAATTGAAACACCATAGAACATTTGGGAAGACTGGTCCCAGCGGACCCACCTCTCCCACCTCATCTGGCCGTGGAACTGGGCACCAGCATATCTGTGGCCCCCCAGGACCTCCTCATCTGTTGGTCCTCTACCACCTTCAGGTGGAACTGCCTCAGGGAATGGGGCTCACCCCCCCTGGGAGTGGGTGCGGACATGATACTGTCACCCGTCGTCAGGTCCACGTTCTGGTGCATAGCAAGCTCCACAAGGAGCTTGGAGATCTGCTATGCCAGCTTGAGGGCCATGTGGCACAATTAGAGGGTCAGCCTGTCCCTCCTACTCATCCCCCAGCACAGCCACATTTGGGGCTGTGAAGGTGCAGTGGTAACTGCCCATGGGTGGGGACTTCAGTCCCACTGTTTCCACTAGGGGGCTCATGGGCTTCCGACTTCCAAACACCCCTCCCCATCCAAGGTGTTTACCCACAACATGTGTCATATACTGCCCCTGTAAGCTGTCTTGTCTGTCTTGTCTATCCTACCCAACCTACCTCCCCAAATATACCTACTATCCCTCCCCAACATCCCACTCTTACATTAAAAAACAAAGGGCAATCTGTTCCCAAAATAAAATCTCGCCCCATAAATAGCTGTCCATTTGGCACACGTGTCCACTGGACACATGTAATCTGGTCTAATTGACTTCACAACATATTATTGTTGTCCTCACCCCTCTCTCAGGGGTATGAGTGTACAAATCTACCTCCAAATCAGTGTATATGCACAACTGTTGCTGTAGAAGAAATGGGCAGCTATAGATTTTCCCTACACCCGTCCTGCACATTCCTAGCTATTTTCCCTGCTGTCTTTTCTTCTTTGTGCCCCTTTTTCACTACTTTCCTAGCAACCCATTTTCATTTCTTTTAAAGAAATTAGCGCAAGGGTAAGTGGGAGTAAGCACTTTTAAGCAGCAGTAAGTGGGTTTAAGCTTGTTTGTGCAGGGGAAAGCAATGACTATACAGGTTAAGCAATTTAGAAGCTAACTGAGTATAAGAAACTGTCACCGGAAGTTAGCAGTGCTTACCTTTGCGCAAACCCGCTTACAACTGCTTAAAAGTGCATTAATCACTCTGTATCCGACAGCCCTTGTTCTGCTAAGCAACAAAAGAAACAGCCTTTGCAAGGCTTGAACCCAGGACCGTGCACACCATAGCCAAAGTGATTTACTACTAAGCCATGTCAGATATACATAACTCTGACATTTTCACAAACATATCATCCAGCACAGACATTCAACAGTACAGAAGATGTATTTATTCATGTAGATGTGTGTGTGTGTGTGTGTGTGTGTGTGTGTGTGTGTGTGTGTGTGTGTGTGTGTGTGTATATATATATATATATATATATATATATATATATATATATATATATATATATAAATATATACATATATATATATACATATATATATATATATATATATATATATATATATATATATATATGTATGTACTTATGCATCCATCTATAGATATATATGTCTACACACATATATATGTACAGCTCTATATCTATAGATATAAAACAGAACATAACAAGTACATATATGACCAAAGGCACCATTAATGGAGGTAAGGGAGCCCAAGCTAAATACCTCTTGTAAGTATTGATATCTCCCCCCTCCCTCACAGCTAAACAGATCTTCCCTGCAACACAATACCAACTGTTGCAAGTCCCTTACCCAGGACCCTGCACAAAATGGGCACAAGATGTTAACAATAATCTATACCACCTGTATGATGTCAGGATGGTATCAATAACATATCATGCAGTACAGTCTGGCTACCATAGGGAATGTACAATGTGGAAGCAATAAACATTCCAAAGATACATATACACATACATATATGCATATATATATATATATATATATATATATATATATATATATATATATATTTAAACATATAGATATAGCTAGATATAGACATATATTTAACTACACATACACACACATAAATAAGTATAGGAAGATACATATTTAGAGGGTGCACAGCACATTGAACAGCTAGTATTCCTACAGTTGCCACATTTTCAAATGGAAAACATATGATTCACTCATACAAAAGACAATTGTTGCCTGAAACATATACCCACAGAGAGGTCAAAGGATATGACACCACACACAGGTTTGCATACATAAGAAATGTTTATTTGTGTACTATTACAGTTGTATATGCCATGTCATATATCTGTTAGGTTCATAGGTTCATAGGTTCATAGGTTCATACTAGGCTATCTGCCCAAGGGCATTTATAAGCCTAGCCCATAGTTATGTGGCTTTCGCCACCCCTTTAGTTTGAATAAAAACTATGCCTATCATTTTGCTGTGCCTCTGTCAAGCAGTGACGCTGAAGTAATCCCTGGGGTATATCTGCAATCTCCCATCCATTGGTCAAGATTCCTCTTGAACAAGACCAGAGGTGCTCTGCCTCACATGTACCGGGATTTTGTTCCACAGCATAAGTCTCTGGGTGATGAATCTGTCCCTCCAGCACGTTCTATTTATAACCGTGTCAAGGTTTAAGTCTCCCGCCCTTGTGGTTCTGAGGGATCTAGATTTTTGAGGTGAAGCATATTCATCAAATCTGGGTTTGACATGGCCTTATATGTCAGGCACAGGTCACCTCTGAGCAAGCGGTATGAGACTGAATAGAGCTGGAGTTCTTTCAGTCGGGCAGCATAAGACATATTTTTGAGACCCTTTATCCTTTTGGTGAGGAACTTTGGGGCCTTTCAAGCTGCAGCAGGTGTCTGGTCAGATACATTCCGAGCGGGCATTGTACTCAATCATAGGTCTAATAAGTGATGAGTACAGGGGACGATGACCTCCCTTGATCTAGATGTGAATCCCTTCATGATCAGGTGGGTGATATAGAAGGTTTTCCTAACTACTTTAGCAACATGAGTGTCAAACGAAGGCTACTGTCAACCTGGGTCCCCAGATCTCTGATGACTTTTCTGTGCTCAGTGGATTGCCACCTATATGGTAGCTAGGGGTAGCCTTGTTTTTCCCAAAGGGTATGACTATGCATTTTTGGCGTTTAACTTCAGGCCATGGCTCTGGCACCAGTTATCCATTTCTGTGAGGCCCTTCTGGAGGATATCTGTGTCAGATGTGTTTTGACTATGGCCAGTTTGCAGTCATCTGCAAACTTTGTCAGCCATAACCCTCCTGTGTTTGCTTGTACTTCAGAAAAGTAGATGCCGAACAAGAGTGGACCCAGGACTGAGCCCTGTGGGACACCACTTGTGACAGGCTTTGAGTCTGACATGGCTCCAGCAACTCTGACCCTGTGGGTTCTGTCACTTAGCCAGTTTGCAACCCATCTTGTGATGTATGGGTTTACATTCAAGCTGATGAGTTTTTCGATGATACCTGAGTGGGGTATTGTGTGAAGGCCTTTGCCAGGTCGAGGTAGGCTGTATGGACTGCCTTCCTCATCAATGGCCTTGGTGACTGTCTCGAAAAGTCAACCAAGTTTAGAGGCAGGATCTGCCTTTGACAAAGCCAAACTGAGTTGGATCCAAAGTCTGCAAGTTCCCTATGTCTTTATTTATGAGTTCCATTATGATCCTCTCCATGGCTTTGCAGATAAGGCTTGTCAAGCTAATGGGCGGTAATTTCCAGGGTCTGTGGAGGCACCGCCTCATGAAGTGGGACCACAGTGCGCCACTCCTTGGGTATGTATCCTGAGGTGAGGCTAAGATTAAACAGCTGTCCTAACTGTGGGTTTAATTCCTCATTGAGTTCATGAAGCACACAGCCGGGGACACCATCCGGTCCCATGGATGCTGTGTTTTTTGCCTTAGTGAGGGCAGTTCTCACCTGGGCGTTGGAGATGTTTGGGGGGCTACAATCCTCTGGAATAGATATCTCTCCTTTTGGGGGAGGAGAAGTTTGCACTGAACCTGTCAGCCAGTATGTTGGCAATGTGTGTAGGTTCAGTAATTTTCACATCATTTTGAACTAATTCTGAGCATACTAACTGAGTAATGCAACTCTCAAGCAGATCAGTTTATACAGTAATCCGAAAGCATAACATATGTTGCTGTCCAGGCCAAGGCGTTCAAGTAGTACAACAGTAAAAAAGACTGGGCCAGAGAATAACAATCAATCAAAGTAAGCAATGCAGATGTATAGTTTAGCAGCCTCAAATTACACTCTGTACTCAACCCTAAGAAACTGACAAACAGAACAGTCTGTATGACAGTAAGCACTAGGCCACCAATGTTCTTAAGGTGAAATGCATGGAATTGTACAGCCATATACCTGAAGGCGGCTTACTGCCGATATCCCTCACATGTTGTAACAGGGTAGGTTATATATGGTGCATAACCCTCTCCCATAGACTGACTTACAGGGGCATTACATACACTGACCTTTGGACTGCAGAAGGGCACACATGTTTTATGCAACTGAAGCCCACATATATATGGACCCTACCCCACAATATGTGTGGGGCCCACAACAGCACTGGAAAGATGGCAGGAATGGCAGCATGACATAATCATAGGCCACTGCATAACAGAGGCTGGAACATGGGGCCATATGTGAAATAGTGTTGTTATACACTAAGAAGGTTGCTGGTGTTATAGGATAGTCTGCAACATACCCTTAGTCAGGAATATTATGTCAGAAACACAAATGGATGTAGACATGTACTTATAGCACTCAACACACACAATGCTAGTGATATATCTGACACAAGACCTGCGTGGTGTACAGACAAAACATAACAGGCACACCTCTGGTCATCATATGGATAGGCCATCAGTTGAAAGCTATGCAGACAGACTGCATTCCATGTTAAACTAGTATGTGCACACACAACCTGTAACACTGGTGCTATGCAATGCATATAACATCACTACTCACACTGTCTGTAGGTCTGGAACATTATGCAAATATGTAGCTGGCCTGAGTCTTCAATTCCTCTTGCAAGAGGTATTGCTGCCTGCTATCTGTAACACTGTTGCCCACACACAGGAAGGATGTCCTCCATACAGGAAAGGTAAAGGGACCATGACCACATGATGTAGGGATTTATAGTAGTGGGTTGCCATGACAGTGGTAATTGGAAGTACTGCACAGCATGCTGCATGCAGGTATCAAGTGGTGGAAAATGATTGGTGCAGAGGCCATCACCTGATCAGGTGCATCACCTACAAAATCCACGCTGCAACCTATTCAAAGGAGTTCAATCCATTTAGTGGAGAGAAACTGAGATAGAGAGAGAGAGAGTGAAAGCCAAAATAAATAAATAAATAAATAAATAAAAATAAACAAAAAAAGACACAGCCATCCACACAGCAAACTACCCAGAACAGGCATCATTCCCACAACAGGTATGTAAAGTATATATACATGCAATTGAATGTAGTACTTGTTCCATAATAATGGGATAGATGATGTGGAACTATTTATATGTGCCATCAGGTGCTGCTGTTGTAATGATGTCCAGCTGAACAAATGCTATGGACAAATGTGTCTGTCCCTGTGGGCAGTGTGCCATACCTGTCAACTGTACAGATCAGCACTGACTGACAAGATGTACGCCATCATAGTGTGCTGTTTAATGCAAGACATGTATATTAGTGCTGCCAAAAGCTGGTGGTGGAATTAATGCCATTATGATGGACACATGTATTCCAAAGCCCACCACTTGCAGGACAGTCATGTTAACCTGTAATGAAGCATGCAGAAATGCCATAGGTGTGTAATAGGCTTACCTGCAATCTGTCCCTATATATACCCCCTAATGTTAGGCTGTGTCCACATGTGGCACCTGTCTGTGCTATAGCAAGGCAGAACAGTGCAGCTGTACAGGAAGGAGAGTTAGAGAGTGTGAACTTGAAGTGTGAATGCACCCTATATATATGTATAGACATATATATATATATATATATGTATATATATATATATATATATATATATATATATATATATATATATATATATATATATGTATATATTTAGTTTACTATCACATATTCTATTGTCATTTAGATGACTGAGTATGTGCGAAAATCATTTTCTTGAACTGAGAGTTCGATCACCACAATGTTGAAACTGACATGAGCGAACAGCCGCTATTGTCAGCTTCAACATTGCAGTGCAGATCGCACTATAGTGGAGATCGGGAAATGTACCCTTACCCTCACTGTAGTGTGATCTCGGAGTTTGTATATATAAGTTTGAGGGATGTGGGGGGGTGCAGGGGGGCTTGCCCCCCTGCAAACATTATTATTAGTAGTGGGCAGATGTGAGTATTTCAGCAAAGTTGTTATTCGACATTGCTGAAATGCTCCATTCGATATTTTGGTTGCTCGGTGTTTTGATTTCCGACAATATATATATATATATATATATATATATATATATATATATATATATATATATAAACACACACACACACACACACACACACACACACACACACACACACACACATATATATATATATATAAATATATACACTCACACACACACACACACACACACACACTTATGTCTGCAGATATACAGACACCTATATGTATATATATATATAGATGTGTGTGTGTGTGTGTGTGTGTGTGTGTGTGTGTGTGTGTGTATGTCTACATATATACAAACACACACACATATGTATATAAATACGTCCCCTACTTTTGCATAACAGTGCTGCATGATATATGTGAGGGAACATCACACATATTAATACTCACACACACACACACATACACACACACACACACACACACACACACACACACACACACACACACACACACACACACACACACACACACACACACACACACACACACACACACACACACACACACACACACACACACACACACACACACACACACACACACATATATATATATATATATATATATATATATCTATATACATATATATACAGCAGTAAGTTTGTGCAAAATCGATGGTTATGGCAAGTGTGAACCCCATGCTGGGAACACATTGCCCTTGTTTGTGAAGGTAGAATTGGGAATTTGGGGAAAGATAACAGGTATATTTGTGGAGGTGGGTTGGGTTGTAAGATAGAGAAGACAGCCTACAGGGGCAGTATATGACACATGTGGTGGGTAAACACCCAGTATAGGGAGTGTTGTCTGCAATGTGGAAGCCCCATGAGCCCCCATATGGAAACAATGGGAAAAAGACCCCCAGCCATGGCTTGTCACAACATTTGCTTCATGGCCCTGAAGGTGCCTGGGCTGGATGCTGAGCATGAGGAGCATGCAAACCCTGTGAGTGTGTACTGAAGGCCTCAAGGTGCTGTATCACATCCCCCAAGTCTCTGTGGAGCTCCCTAAGCACCAGACCCTGGACCTGACCTCAGGTGGCAGGCTCATGTCTGTGTGTGCTCCTGGGGCGGGACACCATCTCCTGAAGTGGTTCCACCTGAAGGTAGTGCAGCACCAATAGATGAGGAGGGCCACATGGTGTGTCCCACATGTGATGTGGTCTGGTAACATGGCCAGGTGAGGTGGGAGAGGTGGTTCTGCTGGCAACTATTCCCTAAATATACTATTGAGTCACTGTTATAGAACATATGTGGGAAGTGATAGTCCACACATTCCTGGATCATGCCCAACAGCATGCATAGATATCTCTAATAACACAAAACAACAGATTTGCAGCAATCACATAGCAAACAGACCACGTGCATATATGAAACCATAGTGGCCCTTACAATGGCATGCAGGTCACTATGTCTGTAACAGGCCAGCAATGATAGTGTCCCCACAGGGTACATGACTACAAACACATAGCACAATGTGTTGTACAATACAATATATGTCCCAATGGTAGGTATTCTGTAGACATACCTATTAAGTTGTGTGATCAGATTGTTGCTGCAGATATGGTGGTGAGGAGACAGAGATGTGTATTAAAAATTATGATAACCTTGCTGTATGAGGTCCTCAGACCTTTTTCCATCTTTATGTCTTTTAGACAAGATGTCCCGGGAGAGGCTTCCCATTTACACAGTGGAGGAGAATGATGTAATCATCTCACACCTGGTGCAGCAGTACCAGGTGCTGTTCAGCCAAACAGCCCATGAGCAGCAGGATTGGACCACCCTGTGAAACGATCTTGTCCACTGGGTAAACAATGTTAACCTGCATAACCACAGTTATGAGTAGGTCCGGCATTGTTGCACAGACCTACTTCACAATGTCCGTCCGTGTGCTGTTGCAGTCAGGGGGGATCAGCTCGCAACATGGGGTGGTTATGCCATCCAGCCCCTCGGCAGATGTTGAGGAGCTCCTTGCCAGCCTCTGGCCACCTCCCCATCCACACACACAGCACCTGGCGGAGAGCATAGTGGTGGTGGGTGCTACCCAAACAATGGCAGAGGAGAGTGCAGGTAAGGCCACAGGGCACCCCAGTAGACCACTGTTGATTATCCATCCACATGTGTACAGCTAGATCATGCATATGTGAAATGACATATATATATATATATATATATGTATATATATATATATATATATATATATATATATATATATATATATATAGTGTGTTGCTGCGCAGTAGTAATAAACAGATGTGCATAATCTGTCATATTGTGAGTTTGTACTTTTGATGTCCTGTAATGCTGCACCCACCCTGTACAAATGCCACAGCTGTGGCTACTGATATCACATCTCTCCCACACTTATGTATGTCCCTCTGGTATACCTCCAAGGCAGCAGCATGTAGCTGGTAAGTATGGTTTTTTTTTCAGGTTTGCAAATACACTGGTCATGTTATGGTCATGGTATATTCCATGCACAAATTTAACACACCTACCCATAATGCATGCCGTACCTGTTCACATATTGTTGCTGTTAACCTCACTGCTTCACAGTGGTCACCATGATGGTGTATCTGAAGAGTATGTCAGACTCTTGCAATATAACTAACATCCTGTTATTGCAAAATGTGTGCACAGAGATGAAAATAATGGTTGTACAAATGGCCTACAGTAGGGACATGTGTGAAACATCACCCTTATACAATGCTACAACAGTGTATATACCAGTATTACAATGGCAACTGTTACAGATCTACACTACGGCATATCACAATACTGCAGTCCACAACCCTTACAACCTGCAATGTGGTCCAAATATGAGCAATGAGTGTGTAATATGGAATCATATGTTAGAACAGCAAATATGGGGAATACATACCTTCACAAACATTGGAAGCATATGTGTGCACACACTCCAGATAAAATATAGCAGAAGCAGTTGTTGAAAGCTGTAGAGCTGCTGAATGCATGCATTTGTCATGGAAATGCACCTTCTAGCAAGTACACATCCCCAATGTCACACCAAGAAATGGTCTGCTATCCAAGACGTTTGGCCATCAAATGTGCCCACTTACCTGCAACAGAGGCAGCCATAGCTTGCACACATCATACTTGCCATGGCGTGGACCCCATACCCAACAGGTAGCACCCAGGAGTTGGACATGTAGCCATACCTCACCATTGCATATACTATGGCAAACAGTGCAGACAGTCATGTATGTGGTGAGGATGTATGGGAGAGGAATAAAGTAGGAAATAAACAGATGGCCATCCTAGACAGATGATGTCTCATGCAGCAAACCAGTCATGCAGGCTGCCCAATAACATGCCACAACACTGTGGGTGTTGCAAGAATGTCTAGCAAGTGCTAGCTGTGCAGTGCCCATGTCAGCAATTGCCTGGACTCTGCAAACGTGTGGCCCATGGGTTAGGGTAATCAGATGTGGCAGTTGCACCACAGGAAACATCAGCCAGCCCTCTCTAGTGTATGCATAACAGAAGAGGTCCCCAAAAGGCATGTGTTGCAATGTGTACTAGTGTACCAAGACCACATTGGAAACCTACAGACAGTATCATGTAAGATAAATATGCTGCACAACCAACACCTCACCCCACCTTAGTCCCACCATCCCCATCTGTACCATGCTGGTGCCAGTGTACACCTGTATGTTTGCCATTCATTAGCTGGGACTAGGCTGTTACTCATGGTGTTCAGTGTTTGGGACACTGCAAACTGACACATGTGTAGGCCATAGTTGTCAAGCATCTGCAAAAAGGCTGAAGGTGGGGAGGGGGTGTCATCATGACACAACAGTGCACTGCGGCAGGGATCCAAAGCATGCCACAAATGGCTGTATATGCACACAGTCAGGGTCAGAAACTGTGGCAGACAAAACCCTGATTCCACAGCAATAGTGACAGCAGTGTGTGAACTCCAAGGGATGTGCACATGAGTTGACCTTGCAATCATGCAGAGTTGGGGGACATGTGTAGGGCAGACTGACCAAATACTGGCAAATGCAGATGGCCCATACTAGTATACCCCTGCCAGGAATAGTGACTGCTGTAGTAGACTTAATAGTAAGTGCAAAAAATCATCATGATAAGGGCGTGCATACATATACACCCACGAAGTGTATGCATCTCAATCAGCATCAGCACAACTAGCAAATTTGTTTGACACTGCATTTGATTTTAAAGAACATATGTCACATATCAGGCTCATGTAATGTTAACATATGCAGTAATATGGTCCCATGGCATATCAAGGAAGAGAGCATCATATCAAGAAGGGTGTGTACCATCCCCATAGCCATGGTAAGGTTTGACGGTTGTCAGTGTAATTGTATTGTATTGGTCATATATACACGGCTGATGATGACATCTGTAAATCAGACATCAGGCATTCACGAAAATCAGACATCAGGCATTCACAAATGACATCTGTCCACATATCATCCCAGGTATGTGTCGGACAAACACATAGTTGCTGTGAGCAGCAGAGCAGACATAACTGAGACAGTAATACACATTCAGCAATGGTGTGTACACCTGTGAGGTATGGTGCACAGTACATGGCAGGGTGCTGAACAGGTGTACAGCAATATTGTGTACATGGGTGCAGCATTTTCCAGTAGAAGGGGCATCACCTACTAACACAGCCCATGCATCACACATATACTGTTGCTAGCATGGATTGACTATCGCTGCACTGCATGCTGTTCAGTACCATATGTTATGCATGTAGACAGATGGTTAATGGGAGGTCTATGTGTAATATCTTCATGCATCCTCATCTGTATGTGCATGTGTGGGGGAGGGCTATTTTGTCTGTAAGTTCAATTTGGTGGAGCAGAATGTTGGTTGATGCATGTAGGATGTGTGTGTATGTATGTTTGTGTGTGTGTCCATGTACGCACATGTGTGACTGTGGGGTTGTTCGTACGTCTCAACTTCCCTTTCAAATCGTGCAGTACATGGACATGAACTGACACATGAGACACCAGGAATACTTGTCTGATATGTAATCTCAGGAGAGCTGATAGTATTATAAGGTCTGTAGCATGGAACATGCATTGGGAGGGAAACTAGACACCAGTTATATTGTTATAATTGCAATCAGCAGAAAGGTGAAAGAATACCCATGTATGCAGCACTACAGATGCATTGGGGAATTATTAAACAACACCAGTGAGTGTATCCAAATATTACTGTTGTCCACATAATAAGTTAATAGAGCAACAGATCTTGCATCTGTTGAGCAATAGTTATGTATGACACTCCAGTGCATGACCTTATTGAGTGATTGTAGTAACCCCTAACATATGGGGACCATGCTCACGATGTCTGGGCAAATCCAGGATGAACACTGTATGACAGCAGTGAGTCCTTGTAAAACTGACTCCAATCAAGTCAAAGAGGTAATAGAGTAACAGGTCAAGTTTTGTGATCACTTGTGTAAGCAAATAGAAGAATGATACATTAATGATTGGTATTAATGAGTGTAAGTTTCCAAGTGTGATGCAGGATGGAGATCTTAAGGGAATAAACTTGGGACAGTGTGTAAACTCAGGGACAGGTAGGTATTATTGTGAAATGTCAGTGTGTGTGTGTGTGTGTGTGTGTGTGTGTGTGTGTGTGTGTGTGTGTGTGTGTGTGTGTGTGTGTGTGTGTGTGTGTGTGTGTGTGTGTGTGTGTGTGTGTGTGTGTGTGTGTGTGTGTGTGTGTGTGTGTGTGTGCGTGTGTGTATACTATTAAGTGATGACTTACAGATCTTAAAGTGTGTTTCTTATTTTCCCCTCACAGGTCGCGAGATGGGTCAGGGTCCCTCCTGCATGCAATCTGATGTCAGTGTCCATACAGACACTGAAAATAATGGTAGGTGTGTTGAGTCACAGGCAGGGTTGTCAGAGGCTGAAACTGCACCATCGTTTGACATCCCCCTGTTATCCACCCCGTCCCTGCACACAGTCACAGTGCCTATAGATGCCCTATCACCAGTGGCCATAGCAGAGGGGCAGTTGGTGGTTGGTGGCAGTGCACAGGACAGTGTGGTATCTATGGGTGCTGTGTCTGGACACAGCTGCCATAGCCAGATGTCTGGCAGGGTACCACATAGGCAGATGTACAGGGGTGCTCATGGGAGGGCTGCTCGTCCTCGTGCCCCTGCAGAAGTGCCACATCTGGTACCACCAGATGCATGTTTCAGACTGTCATGGAGGCACAGGCATGTCTGGAACGGTACACCAGACAGGGTCTGAGACTGCAGAGGGCTGCTCTTTCAGATGTGATAATATCCGTGATCTTGCAGGTGCTCGCAGTTATTTTACAGAGGTCATGTACAGACAGTAAGGTGACATGATGGGACTCCTCGACCATGGATTGTCCATGCTAGAGCATGTGGTGGGAGTGGTGTGATGGCCAAGTGGACATACACCAGACACAGCAATATCTGGAGGTCGATGTGGATGTGCAAGGACACCAAGCCACTCCAGTAGTGGCAGTACCAGCCCCAGCACTGCAGGGAGGCACTGTCCACACCACACCACAGCAGGCCACGTGCACATGGTCCTGGCCAGTCACAAGAGGGTTCTGGTTCCAGCAGACATATGTCATCATCAGGGGAGAGTGGCATATTGAGGCTTGTACTTGGATGTGCTCGTGGAACACCTGACAGGCACAGTTCTCATGTCCATGGCTGGAGGCGGTGAACTGCACACCCTGCCAGGTATGGTCTGCAGCTATCCAACAAACACCTGTATAGGGCAGCCACATGGCAGAACTGTGTGCATGCTTACTCAGACACAATACAAATGCACCTGGGGCAACCCCATACCTACACACACCACATCACCATGGCCATATCAGTAATTAAAACCCCTCATTCACACACATGGTGTCAAATGTATGGCCCAGCCTAGGTCTCTGGAAAACCAACAACAGACCCTGTGCATATAATGAAACCTGTGCCACACCCCTGACATCCAAAACATCGATGCAGGGACAGGCTAATTTGGTTCTCATGCACATGATGATTGCACTGCAGTGTACTAATGTACTGCTGTGTAACATGTTGTCAGCAGTAATGTTTAATGCTTACATGTCAGGTAATGTAGCTGTCCAGCCATGATGCATTATAGCTTTTATTAACACTGAGAGATTGTGGTCCCCATAATGTTATCCATTTGTGTTGTAGGTGTCCATGTGTCAGCAGGAGCATGGTCTGTTGTCATATCTCACAAGGGGTATGGCATTGTGGTGACACCTTGGCTGTGCCATATCCTGGGTGAAGGTGAATACATGTCACAGGTCTGTATAACAGTTACTGTCTGTGCCACATGGTTGATAGGTCCAGGGGTGGTGTATACATGTAAGTGCATGGTGGCTGCTGTTAGCAGCCCTTCTACAGTGCACAGTGGTAGTTGTACTGGGTGGTACACACCACATGTTTGTGCATAACACACACAGAGGCTTAGATGTTGATGCACTACACAGAGGATACTGTACACATGGATGTATATACCATTTCAAGGAACCATTGTAGCCTATGTAATTCCACCAAGCCAGACTACACAGAACAACACATTGTAGAATAAGCAGTCCGCTAGTTTAATGTCATTGATGATGGTACTGGCAGGATATAGGTCACCTTCCCCAATGTAGTGCAATCCTCAACATGGTAAACATATGTGTGCTGGTGTGGGTGGCACACCCCCACCCTTTGGAGGGTGAGAGGTGCTGTAGAACCACAGATAGTGTGATAGAAAAATACCTAATGTGTTAACATGAACTGTACAATATTACGGCCAGCTACACAGAGGGATACACTCAACATTAACCGCAATGATGTTGACTGTGTCTACAACAGCCACACTCAGTTATATATACCAACCCAGTATCACTGCACACCTATACAATGGGGAAGAGGCCAATTACACAGCTAACAGTAGTTGTGATGGAATGTATGTCCACAGGATGATACCTGTGACATGTTAGCATATGCTACGCAGTTCTTGAACAGATGACCCCCAAGAACATGTATATTCTGCAACCTGAAGTAGAACACTCCACATACACACACACGCTTACTTGGCAACACCGGGACTAGACCCCTACCTAGGTATGCAGTGCTACTGATGTGTTTGGCTTTAATTGCACACACCACACAGCTTTTAGGATGAGATGTGTTCCAGGTTACATGTTATATGCAGAACATCCCAAGGCATGTACAGTATGGTAATGAGGGATGTAATGGTTGTATATGGACAATACATAGTGTGACATACCATCATATACACATTGACAAAGACATAACAGTCAGACACACATCTGAGAGACCTGTCCTATCAGTGCTATCTACCTTGTCAGTGTGTCCATTGTGTTACAGGCAGGTTGCACACAGCACATGCATAACTGGGCTGGATAGTGTTATCAGTTACCTGTATGGTTGATGGTGACAGTGGTCACCATACAGTGGTACATGGGACATGTACCGGAGGTACCATGGTGTAATGACAGTATACCCGGCACCTCTACCCCACTGTGAATATTGTATGCACTGGAACCCATGATGACACTCTGACATACCCACCATCACACATTGACCAGGACTGCAACACAACCCCTTGTTCATCCCAAGAGTGCTGCTACAGGGATATGCATCTAATGCACATGCCACAGGCAATAGTAGTGCAATGCATTGTCATGCCTTTCCTATGAGCATCAACATCACTATCCCTAATACTGTGTGGCAATGTGTATTGTAATAGGAGTATTTGGCCTCAGGATGCTGTACCCTACATATAAACACAAATGCACACATACACATTCTTGCCAGAACTCAGTAAGTATTCCATGCCTATCAACCTATTTGTACAACAATGGTGTGCTGGTACTGCAAGGCCTAGGTAGCCCTTAGGGAGAGGAGTGTAACAAGGTACATGAAATGTCTGGTACAGCAGCAGCCACATCTAATTATGAAGGTGTGTATTTGTATAAAAAGGGTTTAATTTATTATGGATGTGTATTCTGAAGAAGTTTTTATTAAAAAATGAAAGCACTTAATAACAAGATATTGTGGATCTCGTCTTTCTTTCCTGGCGTTTTTTTTATTTATGGCAATGGGTGGTGCAGTAGGTGTGAATACCCTCTGGGTATTCCCAACTACAGGTCTACAAGCACACAGACACTGATATTCTCAGTAATGCACATGTACACATTTGTCAGTACTGGGGTGCACTAGTGCATGTGTTCATAGGTGTGTACTATGCTATTGTCCATGGAGAGATGGGAAGTGTAGGGTATGTGTGTACAGTGGTATCATGCCACCTGCCATGTACCAGAAGGCCATCTATCAACAGACACCACTGTTGTGACCCTCAGGGTGAGAATGAAATGCATCAGAAAATCCTCTGGGTGCCTCCTGTAGAGGTCCGGTCAGGTGCTCCAGTTGACATCTATGCAACATGTATTACATAACATGGTTAATGTCTATCTTGGAGACCTGTACCCAAGCATGTTCTGTTAACTGTGAAAGTGTAGTTGAGGTATCCATGGCATGTGGTGAGTACAGGGTGTTGAGTCTTATCTGTGGTATTTATAACACAGCAGGACTGACATGTCAGTGTCAGTCAAGCATAGATTGCCTGTACGTATCCAAGATGGATACCTGACATCTGCACATCTGTACATGGACTAAAATACATCAGCTTGCCAACTAGCTATGCATTAGGATGAATGTGTTGGCAGATATACAACTGACACTGATAGGTATGCCATTGCTACATGATGGCAACCCTCACTGACATGTGCTATTCACACAGTAGTCTACAGTTATTTTCCACATGTTAGATCATTATCCAGTAGGAAAAAAATAATGAGACACAACTCACACACCAGGAACATGATAGTGAGGACTCAGAGTCCATCTTTGCATTCAAGGGTGTTTGTTTCCAGTACTACAATTAGCAATCTACTCTTACTTGGAAACCACTGTCAACAGTAGTAATGTAATGATACACTACATGCCAGTGTGACTGCATAAAACCTGGGATACTACCCTTCTACACACAGACAAGAGTGTTGTACAAGCCATATATACTCAAGTGTCCCTGACAGGAAACTCACACCCCTTGCTGTAATGACAGTACATAGACACGTGTTATGGACATGGCATTAGATACACCTAATACAGATGTCATTACTCTGTTATGTTATCAGACTGAGATGTGAGCACTGGTTACCAAGGCTGAGCCATGCTTAGCAGGTGTCAGCATCATTGCAATATAACACCTAAACACATTTGCACACAGATAAGTGAAGCCTACATGGTGTAAGCGCCCATATGTTTAACTGTAACTTAGCACCATTTAGCTTCATGCAAACCCATGCATACATGCTTAATGCTGCTCAAAACTGCCTTAACCACTCTGTATCCATTGGCCCTTGTTCTGCTCAGCAACAAAATAAACAGCCCTTGCAGTCCGAACCCTATACACTATAGTCACCACAGTTAATCACTATGCCATGAGAGATGTGAAGACAGTTGTGGTTTTTCCAATATATCTGTCAGTGCACACATTGAATAGTATTGAACAATTGCTGTGACTTTTACAATTGTGTAGTACTTGTTAGTGATATTACTGTTGCATCACATATGTTGTTATATCTAAATATACACATATGAGATACAAATGGTGTGATAGATCTGGGAAGGTTTACACAACAGTAATATTTACACATGACAAGGATATGGATATATACATATACATATGTAGATATATGTGTACATGTACATACACATATATATTCATATATATGTATTTATATACTTCTGTATAGTGTATCATATATATGGCCATATATAGATCTCTGTATATATATATATATATATATATATATATATATATATATATATATATATATATATATATATATATTTCTGTCAATATATATGTAGATATCTATAACTATATGTGTGTATGTATATATATATATATATATATATATATATATATATATAT
The DNA here is from genome assembly GCF_019279795.1 of Protopterus annectens. NCBI lineage: Eukaryota > Metazoa > Chordata > Ceratodontiformes > Protopteridae > Protopterus > Protopterus annectens. The sequence continues at coordinate 808,481,701 of NC_056733.1, read as the reverse complement.
ATATATATATATATATATATATATATCTGTAAATTTGTAGACATATATAAATGTGTATATGTATGTATGTATATATATATATATATATATATATATATATATATATATATATATATATACATATATATATATATATGTATATATATATATATATATATATGAGATATAGATATATGAGATGATATATCTATATACATATATGTTTACCATATGTCCAGAACATGGAGTAGAGTCATACCTCAGCACCAATAGTCTCAACCTCTTAGTACAAGGAGATGTCATGTATGTATTGCAGGTATATATGTAGACTGTTGCTACTGTAACCGGGATTGTCTTAACAGAAATTTTGTGTATGTGAGATCACATCTGCTATTGACATGTACGCCATCAGTAACTGACAGACATCCTAAGGCCATCATAGTACAGTAACACTGATATCACAGTAATGATCCTGTGGACTATAGCAAAGATATGACCAACAAATGTGGACAGTCTGGCACACTCTGGACAGTCCAGAGGTATACACAGATCCCTTTAGTGCGAGACATTTGGAGCAACCCTGACAATGTGGATTTTAACAGCCATGTACATGGGTATATCACATAAATACTGGATTACATATGCCCACACAGTTTATGCATTCACACACTCCTATCTGTCCTGACACATAATAACCGATGGTGCAGAGGTCACATGGTTGCATACTACTAACTAGTTAGTGACATACATCTGTACAGCATCCCACTGCTTTGTCAGAAATACATGACAGTTATGGTGTCCTGGCAATAGTACATCTGGCAAATATCTGGACATGACATCACACTGGGTAATTACACTAAGCTGCTAGGCATGTAGCAAAGCACTGTGCAAACTACAAGCAGACTGCCACAACACTGGCCTACATTTCCTTTGGGGGAATACACATGTACCTGCAAATATAGCAGGCTCTACAGGCATGTCACTGCACAGAGTAACAGACATCTGTGTGAAAGTGCATACCCACATCCAATGTGAACACAGCCATAGCCACATATGGTAAGCAAGCTTAATATTACAGTATATGGACTGTCTGATTAACACCATCCTCATATGTGCCACACACACACTAACCCTACATATACTAGGCCATGACACAGTGTGGTCCGATGCCTGTCTGTGGTATGGGACATGTGGGTGTTTGGCCCTACAAACATGTAAGCTGATAGGGTACCATACACTGGAGCAGCATTTAACATCAGATAGAACAGGACCAAGAGCAATGACATCTATCACAGTCTGTACACAGGCCAAGGTACATATTCACAATAGACATACTGTTGACAATCACCATAAGTACACATACCTCACTATTGTACACACAACAACAGAATGCCCAGGTTATATCCTCAAATATAACCCCTACTATACATCAGATGTTTAGCAGTCTGATATCTCACTGGCTTGTTATCAGGTATGATGTCAATAAATAATGGTGTACAGAACATATGCACCTCTTACTGCATGACATATGTACAAAGGTTGACAGACTTGTGGCTGGAGGCACAAACACTGGGCCAGTATTGACATGCTTCTGTGATAACCTCATACATTTACTGTTGTAACAGGGTTTGTTGTGACATAAGTCCTATGAGGGATATAAAGTCAGTAACTCTCATGGCTGTCACCATGTACTGACTGCAATCCTCAGACTATGCTTCTGCAGTTCTAAGATAGGTGATCTGTGAGTAACACATAAGACTCCAAACAGTGGCCAGTCTACAGATAACCCTACAGGTGAGAGTTTCCTCAAATACATAACACTGTCATGACAGGTATTAAATCATGTAGACCAGCCATATCCACACAAACTCTGTTAAACCAACATTACTCCAAACGCAGAAGAGCAACACTTACATTCTGTAGTCAAGTCTGGAATATCCTCCTCCTGTTTTTTGGCCTGTCTCCACAGTGTATGTTGTTAGAGGCATATCCCACTACCATCTGTGATGCTGTTTGCCAAAACCGACATTAAGTACTGCTTACAGTGAATGAAAAGGGCCAACACCCACATGATGTTCCTAGTTATAGGAGTGTGTTTCTATTCAACTGACTATGGGAATGTTACCACAGCTGTTCCACATGCAATTAGCTACTGGGGGACTGCAATTTGTGCAGAGATCATCAGCTGATCATGAGCCACACTTACAAAACACAAGCTGCTGCCTAAGCAAAGTAGGTGTACTTCTCCACATCCACCAGAGAAGGAGGGAGAGAGACAGACAGAGACAAAGTAAGACAAGGAGGGGGTGGGATAGTAAAACTTAAGCATATTTATGTCACACACTTACCAGTATAGGGTTTCAAACCACTGGCTGAGTAAGCATTGTTATCACATGTCTATGTAGTTACTGCATGTGCCACAGAGTTTACATGCTGAGCATATGTCCAAAGGTCTATTTGATGGTGGGTGACATCAGCAACAGTGATAAAAGAGGGATAAGGTAGGTGTAATACACATGCCTGTCCACAAGAACAGGTGTCAAGGTCGACACAGCCACACTGTCTCAGGGACTCACACACATTATCACAGTTGTCAGGGTCAGGATTATTCTTCCTAACTAGCTAGTTTGCTACAATACAGTAATATGCAGGTATCACATGCACCACAGGGGTTGTCAGGATGATATATGAGCAAAGGGTATGTCAAGGTGTCTGACATCAGAAGGCATGCTTCAGTAGGCCAATGGGAGGTGTAGTGAATTGCGTCCAAATCATTATACTCCACACATACACAGACACAGGTTTGCCAGTACTGACATGCATGGGTGCATTGCTTCACAGGTGTGTAGTGGTTGACCATGCCAGAAGGCTGTACATGGCTAGGTAAAGGGTAAACCTTGGCATCAGGCCAAATGACAATGGTCTGCAGTGTGGCTCAGGGGTGTAGTGTCTGGATTAGATTTGGGTTACTATTGTGGGTGGCCAGTGCTGTGCAATACTTGCCATGTATGTGTTCTATATTCCATAACAGGGATGGTGCCTGGGATGTGCACATGTCCCACATGCTTGTTCTGTGACATGTGGAAATGTACCTGGGGTGTCTGGGGCATGTTGTGTAGACAGACTGTTATCATCAGATGTGCCATTCCTGACCTCATGTGGTGAAAACTGGCAATAGACACCAGGTTGACCCTGCACCTACATTGACAGTATGATGCAGGTATTCCCTGATGTCAGTGGTATCTGTCCATACAGGGCATGTGTATAAGGCATGGTATACCCTTTGTGGGTTACATTTTCTGGTTCTACAGTTGTTGCAAGCATCCAGTGGGGAGCATAGTGAAGGAGCGTTGTATGCAATGATTTGCCTATTGTAGGGATGGGACAGGATGCCATGTCCTGTGTAGTCCACTGCAATCACACCATGGTTACTATCTGTGGGTTATATGCAGGGAACTACCATAATAGTGGTTGTTGGCTAGCCAGGTGTGTTTGTGTATGAGACATGGGTGGAGAATATTCTCTGGGTAATACAGGGATTGTCTATATTGTTCCCCAAGCCATGATGTCACACGTAGGGCTATGGATTGTCTACCCCAGCCTCTCTGCTGTTTGACATCTGTTATCCATGTAAGGTGGACATTGTTACATATAATAGGCCCATCATATAAAAGATTTGCAAAACCCACTCCAAAATGAGTCATGTTATTACACACTCACAACTACTTCCCCACAGGATATGTATGACAAACAGACACACAAAGTGTCACAGTTTTCATGTCTAGGAGTAGAAGTTCTACCTAATTAGTACATCCCACTACAGCATTACACAGTTATAGCATGCACCACGGAGTATACTGTGCTAGCACTTCCCCAAAGGTTTATTTCAAAGTGAATGACATCAGTAGGCTTGCCAAAGTAGGGCAATGGAAGTTGTAGTGACTGTAAATGGCCTCAAAAGCACTGATCCCTACACAGACAAATAAACACACAATGTTGCCATATCTGGTATTAGAACTCTTACCTAACTAGCATATCACACTATAGTATTAAGCAATTATAGCATGCACCATGGAGTTTACTGGGCTAGTGTTTCCCCAAAGGTGTATTTGAAATCGAATGACATCAGCAAGCTTGCCAAAGTAGGCTAATAGAAGTTGTATTGACTGTGAATGGCCTCAAAAGCATTAATCCCTATACAGACAAACACAAACACACAAGCATTTACAGTTGCCATGTCTGGGATTAGAACTTCTACTTAACTAATACATAACACTACAGCATTACACACTTATAGCACATGCCATGGAGCTTATTGGGCTAGTTCCTTCCCAAAGGTGTTTTTCAAAGTGAATGACATCAGCAGCCTTGCCAAGTTTGGGCAATGGAAAGTGTAGGTCATAGGTTCATAAGTTCATAGGCTGGTACTAGGCTATCAGCCCTAGGGCCTATACATGCCTAGCCATGACAATTCCCTGGCTATGTCTTCCTACAATATTTACTTCCCTGGAACCCTGTCTAGCAGGGCAATTGACATGATCCCAGGGGTCAATTTCCTATCTCCCATCCAATCATCCAGGTTCCTTGTGAAGAGGTCCAAAGAGGCACTCTGCTTGACATGTATGGGCAGTCTATTCCAGAGTCTGAGGAGTCTTTGGGTCAGGAACACATCCCTGCAGCATGTATTGCTCATTGTGATGACAAGATTTTGATCCCTGGAGCATGTGGCTGTGAGGGTTTGGAATTATTTAGATGTAGCATGTCCAACAGCTGTAGGTTTGGCATGGCACTGTATGTTAAGCAGAGATCGCCTCTGAGTACACGATATGTGACAGAGTACAGCTGGATGATTTTCAGATGGTCAGCATAGGGCATCTAGTTTAGGCCTGTGATTCTTTTAGTGAGGTATGTCTGCAGCCTTTCTAGTTGTTGCAGAAGTCTTGTGAGGTACATGTGTAACAGGCCATTGTAGTCTGCACTGGATCTACGGAGAGATGACTACAGTGGGACAATGGCTTCCTTTTGTCTGGATATAAAGCCCTTAGTGATGAGGTGTGCCACTGTTGTGGCAATGTAATTATCAAAGGTGAGACCACTGTCCACCTGTGTCCCTATGTCTCTTATCACACTTTATGTGCTTATTGTACTGCCACTTATGTAGTACTTCACAAGTACATGTCCCTTCTCAAAGGGGATAACTATACATTTCTTGGCATTGATCTTGAGGACATGGCTCAGGCACTAAGCATGGCTTTCTGTGAGGCCCTTCTGTAGACCATCCACATCATGTGGGGATTCAGTATTGGCTCCCAGTGTGCAGTCATCTGCGACCTATGTTTGCCAGAGTCCCCAGAAGGCTGTACATGGCTAGGTAAAGGGTAAACTTTGGCATCAGGCCAAATGACAATGGTCTGCAGTGTGGCTCAGGGGTGTAGTGTCTGGATTAGCCCACACAGGTGGGTATTGTATTCACCATCCAATCATTTGGGTTACTATTGTGGGTGGCCAGTGCTGTGCAATACTTGCCATGTATGTGTTCTATATTCCATAACACAGATGGTGCCTGGGATGTGCACATGTCCCACATGCTTGTTCTGTGACATGTGGAAGTGTACCTGGGGTGTCTGGGGCATGTTGTGTAGACAGACTGTTATCATCAGATGTGCCATTCCTGACCTCATGTGGTGAAAACTGGCAATAGACACCAGGTTGACCCTGCACCTACATTGACAGTATGATACAGGTATTCCCTGATGTCAGTGGTATCTGTCCATACAGGGCATGTGTATAAGGCATGGTATACCCTTTGTGGGTTACATTTTCTGGTTCTACAGTTGTTGCAAGCATCCAGTAGGGAGCATAGTGAAGGAGCATTGTATGCAATGATTTGCCTATTGTAGGGATGGGACAGGATGCCATGTCCTGTGTAGTCCACTGCAATCACACCATGGTTACTATCTGTGGGTTATATGCAGGAAACTACCATAATAGTGGTTGTTGGCTAGCCAGGTGTGTTTGTGTATGAGACATGGGTGGAGAATATTCTCTGGGTAATACAGGGATTGTCTATATTGTTCCCCAAGCCATGATGTCACATGTAGGGCTATGGATTGTCTACCCCAGCCTCTCTGCTGTTTGACATATGTTATCCTTGTAAGGTGGACATTGTTACATATAATAGGCCCATCATATAAGAGATTTGCAAAACCCACTCCAAAATGAGTCATGTTATTACACACTCACAGCTACTTCCCCGCAGGATATGTATGACAAACAGACACACAAAGTGTCACAATTGTCATGTCTAGGAGTAGAAGTTCTACCTAATTAGTACATCCCACTACAGCATTACACAGTTATAGCATGCACCACGGAGTTTACTGTGCTAGCACTTCCCCAAAGGTTTATTTCAAAGTGAATGACATCAGCAGGCTTGCCAAAGTAGGGCAATGGAAGTTGTAGTGACTGTAAATGGCCTCAAAAGCACTGATCCCTACACAGACAAATAAACACACAATGTTGCCATATCTGGTATTAGAACTCTTACCTAACTTGCATATCACACTATAGTATTAAGCAATTATAGCATGCACCATGGAGTTTACTGGGCTAGTGTTTCCCCAAAGGTGTATTTGAAATCGAATGACATCAGCAAGCTTGCCAAAGTAGGCTAATAGAAGTTGTAGTGACTGTGAATGGCCTCAAAAGCATTAATCCCTATACAGACAAACACAAACACACAAGCATTTACAGTTGCCATGTCTGGGATTAGAACTTCTACTTAACTAATACATAACACCACAGCATTACACACTTATAGCACATGCCATTGAGCTTATTGGGCTAGTTCCTTCCCAAAGGTGTTTTTCAAAGTGAATGCCATCAGCAGCCTTGCCAAGTTTGGGCAATGGAAAGTGTAGGTCATAGGTTCATAAGTTCATAGGCTGGTACTAGGCTATCAGCCCTAGGGCCTATACATGCCTAGCCATGACAATTCCCTGGCTATGTCTTCCTACAATATTTACTTCCCTGGAACCCTGTCTAGCAGGGCAATTGACATGATCCCAGGGGTCAATTTCCTATCTCCCATCCAATCATCCAGGTTCCTTGTGAAGAGGTCCAAAGAGGCACTCTGCTTGACATGTATGGGCAGTCTATTCCAGAGTCTGATGAGTCTTTGGGTCAGGAACACATCCCTGCAGCATGTATTGCTCATTGTGATGACAAGATTTTGATCCCTGGAGCATGTGGCTGTGAGGGTTTGGAATTATTTAGATGTAGCATGTCCAACAGCTGTAGGTTTGCCATGGCACTGTATGTTAAGCAGAGATCGCCTCTGAGTACACGATATGTGACAGAGTACAGCTGGATGATTTTCAGATGGTCAGCATAGGGCATCTAGTTTAGGCCTGTGATTCTTTTAGTGAGGTATGTCTGCAGCCTTTCTAGTTGTTGCAGAAGTCTTGTGAGGTACATGTGTAACAGGCCATTGTAGTCTGCACTGGATCTATGGAGAGATGACTACAGTGGGACAATGGCTTCCTTTTGTCTGGATATAAAGCCCTTAGTGATGAGGTGTGCCACTGTTGTGGCAATGTAATTATCAAATGTGAGACCACTGTCCACCTGTGTCCCTATGTCTCTTATCACACTTTATGTGCTTATTGTACTGCCACTTATGTAGTACTTCACAAGTACATGTCCCTTCTCAAAGGGGATAACTATACATTTCTTGGCATTGATCTTGAGGACATGGCTCAGGCACTAAGCATGGCTTTCTGTGAGGCCCTTCTGTAGACCATCCACATCATTTGGGGATTCAGTATTGGCTCCCAGTGTGCAGTCATCTGTGACCTATGTTTGCCAGAGTTCTTTAGTGTTGGACTGTACTTCAGAACAGTAGATGCTAATGAAGGGTGGCCCCAGGACTGAACCCTGAGGTACACCAACTGTCACTTGTCTGGGGCTGGAGTTGGTGTCACCTTCATTTACAGTGTGGGATCTGTCAGTACAGAAGTTGGCAGCCCACTGGGTGACATAGGAATTAACGGCCAGCTTGGTACATTTATCTATGTTTCCAGACTGGGGGAAGGTGTCAAAGGCCTTGGCGGGGTCCAGATAAGCTGTGTGAACCACCTTACCCTTGTCCACAGCTCTGGAGACTGATTCACAGTTGTTAATCAGGTTGAGGTGACATGATTGGCCCTTTACAAATCCAACCTGGTTGGGGTCCAGTGTTTGCAGGTTGTCAATGTCATTGTTTTAATTTCCATGATAATACCTTCCATGGCCTTGCAGATCAGGCATGTCATACTGCTGGGGCTGTAGTTCCCAGGATCCAAGGTGTATCCCCCCTTGTGTACTGGGACAACTGTAGCTGTGTGCCACACAGTGGGCATGAAGCCTGAGGTGTGGCTATGATTAGACATGGCATGTAGGTGAGGTGCCAACTCATTTTGTAGTTCATGTAGTACACAGCCCAGGATGTTGACTGGTCCCATGGCTGCTGGTGTCTTAGCTCTGGAGAGTGTGGTTTTTACCTGTGTGGCCATTATTACCAGAATCTGGCAATCTTTCAGTGTTGAGATGGGCCCTTTCAGGGGTGGGAGGAGGTGCAGTTGGCACTGAATCGATCTGCCAGGATACTGGCTATATCATTGGGAACAGTATATTTAATATCATCTTGCTGTAGCTCAGAGCAAATCTGAGCATTACCATTTAGATTCCTGACATAGCTATGGAACGGCTTGCAGTTGTCTTTGGCATCTATGGCTATATTATGTTTGTAATTAGCTTTGGTGGATGTTATGAGGGATCACAGCTTCTTACTGTGGCTGGTAAGGTCGTATTTTGCATCCTGGAAATTCCCCCATTTCTGCAACAGTTTCTTCCTTTTGTTGTACAGTATGTTTATGGCAGGGGGCAGGGGGCCACCACATTGGCTTCCTTTTCTTGGAGGGGAGCATCTTGGTTCTATATTGGATGGCACGATTCATGCACAAGTGGATGTGCTTGTACAGTGCCTTCATGTAGGAATCTGCAGTCGTCCTTTCAGTTCCCATCTGCATGGGTGTCATGACGTTAGTCACATCTGACATGTGTAGCATGACATTTGCTTTGGTGATGTGTATTATGGAGGTTTCCGTACTGGGGTGTGGGGGAGGGATGTTGATGTTAAGGGTGATGAGCTTATGGGCAGACCTGACCACCGATGAGGTGACCATAGGTGTGGAGCATTGACTTCCCATGTTGGTAATAACCAGGTCTATGATATTTGAGCCCCTGGTGGGACTATGGGTTACTTGATCCAGGGCATTGGTAATTATGACTTCCATGAACTATTGGGCACACGTGTTGGTACACAAGTATTTTTCCCAGTTAATGGCAGGGTAGTGTAAGTCACCCAGTATTAGGGTATTTGGTTGTATCATAATATTTCTTAGTATGTTTCAAAAGCTTTAGTGGGAATTTTGCGGCATGGTGGGGATCTGTAGCAAGCTCTACAATGTGGATTGCAGTCTGACCTAGTGTTAGTTGCACCGGTGGTATTTCAGACGCATTGTGTTGGGCAAGTAGCCTGGTGGTATGAATATCCTTGGTGAATATGGACACTCCTCCACCTTTATTGTTTTGGTCTTTGTTTGGCAGCTGACAGGTGTGTTGAGAGCTGTACTTGGTACTTCAGGGGTGCTCTCTGGAGCCTAGGATCAGGTCTCTCTTACTGCACAGATATCAATGTTCCCCATTTTAAATGTGCCTAGTGACTGTGAATGGCCACAAAAACATTAATCGCTACACACTCACAAACACAAAGTTACACAGTTGCCATGTCTAGGATTAAAACTCCTACCTAATTAGTACATCACACTACATCATTACACACTGATAGGACATGCCACAGAGATTACTGGGCAGTTCCTTCGTCAAAGGTGTATTTCAAAGTGAATGAAATCAGCAGCTCTGCCAAAGCAGGGCATTTGAACTTGTAGTGAGCGTGAATGGCCTCAAATGCATTGATCGCTACATAGATAAACACACATACAAAGTTCTACAGTTGTCATGTCTGGTAATAAAACTCCTACCTACCTATTACATTACACTACAGCATTATGCAGTTATAGGACACACCACAGAGATCACTGGGCTACTCCATCCCCAAAGGTGTATTTAAAAGTGAATGACAACAGTTCTGCCAAAGTAGGGCATTTGAAATTGTAGTGAGTGTGAATGGCATCACAAGTACTGATCCTTACAGAGACAAACGCAGACACATAATTGCTATGTCTGGGATTAGAACTCCTACCTAACTAATACATCACACTACAGCACTACGTAGTCATAGTATGGGCCATGGATCGTATAGGGCTACAGATGTATTTCTAGGTGAAGACATCAGCAGGGTTGCCATAGTAGGGCAATGGGGAGTGCAGTGTGTGTGTGTGTGTGTGTGTGTGTGTGTGTGTGTGTGTGTGTGTGTGTGTGTGTGTATGGATCATAACCCATTCATCTGGAAACAGGCACACAACACTCAGGCACACACAGGTTTATATTTCACAGGTATGTGTATACAACTGCTAGATGAATACTGACTAGTACAGTCATGTTCATAGGTTCATAGGTTCATAGGTTCATACTAGGCTATCTGCCCTAGGGCATTTATAAGCCTAGCCAGAGTGTGTTTGGCTTTCGCCACCCATTTTAAATTTATTTTGCTATGCCCTTTTTCGAGGTTAGTATACTGTGCCTCTGTCTAACAGTGACACAGAAGTGATACCCGGGGTAAACCTATGATCTCCCATCCACTCATCAAGATTCCTCTTGAAGAGAATCAATGAGGGACTCTGCCTAACCTGGACTGGGATTTTATTCCAGAGTGAAGGGAGCCTCTGGGTTATGAATCTGTCTCTCCAGCATGTCCTATTTATTTCAGCACTGAGGTTCAAGTCTCTTGAGCGCGTAGCTCGATGGGATTTGGATTTTCTGAGGTGCAGCATGTCCATTAATTCCGTGTTGGACATGGCTTTATATGTCAGGCACAGATCGCCTCTGAGCAGGCAGTATGCCACTGAGTAGAGCTGGAGTTTCTTTAACTGGGCAGCATATGGCAGCTGTTTGAGCCCTTTGATCATCTTGGTGAGGTACTTTTGGGGTCTTTCCAGTTGCTGGAGGTGTCTGGTAAGGTACATCCCAAAAGGGCCATTGTACTCAATTATGGGCCTGATGAGGGATGAGTAAAGAGGCACGATGACCACCCCTGATCTAGATGTGAATCCCTTCATGATTAGGTGGGCTATATAAAATGTTTTTCTAACCACTTTGGCCATGTGGTTGTCAAATGAGAGACTGCTATCAACTTGGGTCCCCAGGTCCTTAATTACTTCTTCTATACTTAATGGATTACCACCTATGTGGTAATTTGTGGGCACTGTTTTGCCAAAGGGATGACTATACACTTTTGGCATTTAGCTTGAGGCCATGGCTCTGGCACCAGTTGTCTGTTTCTATGAGGCCCTTTTGGAGGATGCTTGTGTCAGCTGGAGAGTCGATTATGGCACCCAGTTTGCAGTCATCTGCAAACTTGGTCAGCCACAGTCCTTCTGTGTTGGCCTGTACCTCCGAGAAATATATATCAAACAAGAGAGGTCCCAGGACTGAGCCTTGTGGGATGCCACTTGTAACTGGTTTGGAGTCTGACATGGCTCCAGCAATTCTAACCATGTGGGTTCTGTCCTTGAGCCAGTTTGCAACCCATCTAGTGACATAGGGGTTTATATTTAAGCTGGTGAGCTTATCTATAATGCCCGAGTGGGGTATTGTATCGAAGGCTTTTGCGAGGTCCATGTAGGCTGTGTTGACCACCTTCCCCTCGTCAATGGCCTTGGTGACTGTTTCAAAGAAATCAGCCAGGTTTAAGAGGCAGGATCTGCCCTTAACAAAGCTGAACTGGGTAGGATCCAGTGTCTGTAGGTCCCAAATATCTTTATTTATGAGGTCCATGATGATTCTTTCCATAGCTTTGCAGACCAAGCTAGTCAGGCTTATGGGACGATAGTTTCCAGGATCCGTTGAGGCACCACCTTTGTGGAGAGGGACCACTCTTGCTGTACGCCACTCTTTGGGTACATATCCTGTAGTAAGGCTGAGATTGAACAGTAGTTTTATGTTTGGATTTAGCTCTTATTGGAGTTCATGTAGGATGCAGCTTGGGACACCATCTGGTCCCACTGATGCTGTGTTTTTTGCTTTGGAGAGGACAGCTCTTACCTGAACATCTGAGATGTCACTGGGGCAGCACTCTGCTGGGATAGATATTTGCCCTTTTGTTGGAGAGTGGGGGGATTTGTGCTGAACCTGTCAGCTAGGATGTTGGCAATGTCTGTGGGTTCGGTGTATTTTTTTGTCATTTTGGACTAATTCTGAGCATATCTGGGAATTCCCACTCAGGTTCCTAACATAACTAAAGAAAGCCTTGTGATTATCCTTAGCTGGCCTTAGACAATTTTATGAGTGCCCGTAGTTTTTTGCTAATACTGATCAGAGATGCCTTCCCTTTTTGGGATTTTGCTCTATCATGTAGTAGCTTCCTCCTTCTATTGTATAGTTTGTTTATGGCTGGGGTCCATCAGACATGACATCTGCCTTTGTAGGACTGGGTCTTGGTTTTATTTGGGATTGCAGCATCCATGCATTCCTGAAGGTGTTCATAGAATGTGTTTATAAAGGATTCTGCAGTCTGGGCCATATTTTCCACAGGCCTGGGGGCTTTGAAGGAGTCCACCTCGGTTTTGAGGAGTGTGAAATTTGCTTAAGAGAAGTTTTTCACTTTGGTTTTCAGGGCAGGGCATGGAGTCGGGATGTGAATATCCAGTGAGATTAGTTTATGGTCTGATCTTACCAGTGAGGGATACACTTCTGGTCTGGAGCATAGAGTCCCCATGTTGGTGATGATCAGGTCCAGTATGTTTTCCCCTCTTGTGAAAGTGGTAACAAGTTGTTCCATAGCGTTTGAGTTTATAAATTCTAGGAACCTTTGGGCTAGGGTATTGGAGCTAGAGTAATGCTCCAAGTCTATGTTTGGGTAGTTGAAGTCGCCCAATATAATGGTGTTTGGAGAGACATTCATATTTTCAAGTGTTCTCAGGAAGGCCAAGTGGGGTTCCTGGGTTTGGGAGGGTGGTCTGTAGCAGGCTATAAACTGGAAGGCAGTTTTACTCACTGTTAGTTGCACATGGATAGTCTCTGATGCTTCCTGCTGTGCCACCAACCTGGAGGTGTGGGTATCTTTGACGAATATTGATACTCCCCCTCCTTTTGTGGTTCGGTCCAAGTTTTGGGGCCAAAAAGCATGGTATGAGGTATAACCTGGTAGTGCTGGGGTGCTCTCGGGAGCCATGAAGCAGGTTTCTGTTACTGCACAGATATTGATGTTCTCCATGCTAAGGAGAGTTTCGAGTGCGTGCATCTTGAGGTTCAGACTTCTGGCATTGAGTAGCATTACTCTTAGTTTCTTATCCCTTGTGATACCTATGGAGGTGGGTTTGTCTTTTGAGCCTTGCATAAAAAAGGCACTATGGGGGTAGCAAGAGCCTTTGCCAATATCTGAAAGCCCAGGGGTGACAGGTGCAAGCCGTCCCTAGTGAAGCATCGTGGCATGTCGAGCATGTCATCCCAGGCTGACAGGCATTAGATCCCCTTTGAATGACACCAGTACTTAAGCCAGTTGTTGAAATTGATCATCTTGTCTTCATATTGTGGCATCATTCTTGGTGAGGGTAAGATGCTACTCAAGGTCAGGGTCATACCAGCCTGGGCTACATGCTCAGAGAGCTCCTCTATGTCTCTTTTCATGTAGTCCAGGGAGGTACGTCTCAGGTCATTCACACCAGCATGGACAATGACTGAGTCATATTTGTACTTGCCTTGGAGTGACCTGAGTGCTTGTGTTATGTGGCGGATCCTAGCACCCGACAGGCAGCTCACCATGACCTTCTCCTTGTTCAGCCTGGTGAGCAGGACATCAGTGTGCCTGATGATAGAGTCACCTATTACAAGTGTATCAGGTGTGTTGTTTAGCCTTAAGGGCTGTGACTGTTTGGCACACTGGCTTTGTGAGCTATGTGTTGCACATGTTTTGTTTTGGGGTAGCAGTTGCTTGGGTGTCTGCTTTGGATGTCTCTGCTGCTTAGGCAGATTTTTATTTAGAGCCTCCGAGTATGTTTTTGTGTGTTTATGTGTTTGGTTTACTGTCTTTGTAGGTCTATGTGAGACTGGAATTGTAGTGAGTGTGGTTTCTTTCTCCTCCTGACTGGTTTCGCCAGTACTGAGTTGAGAGAGCTTAGCCTCCAGTATGGCTATATGGTTGCATCTCTCACATGTGTTGGAATTTGTTGGGAGGAGGAGAGGGCTGTCTGTGTACATGAGGCAGTTGTAACATTGCCTCAAGATTCCCAGATTCACCAACTGGACCGGAGAGGAGATTGACAACTGACCTTTGGACATGCTAGAATAGTATTGGGAATTCCTTTATAATTGGAAAAAAAGGGCCAATGGGAACAAGGTACTCAATGGAGTTTGTGAGGGTGTAGTGCTTTTAATATTTTAGTGCTGACTTATGTAATTGCTTTAGTGAGCAAGTGCCAGGTAACTTAAATGCGATGTGTTACAGGTAACTTAAATGCAAAAACGACAAACAGTAACTTTCTTTCAAGTGAAACAATGAAATCCGTACAGTAAGCAATGCAGATATCACTAGGGATCCACAGTGCTGAAAAGCCACATTTTAGTTGGAATTAACATTTCAGGGAAATAACAAGCAAACAAACAACAAGCATACAAGTAAAGCTAGATTCAGCAGGCCTGGATCTAGTCTATGCTACAGCAAACAAGGTGTACCAATTTCAGTAAGAAACAGTTCAAATATGCAGGCACTATAAGCCTTTAACCAGAAATTCCCAGCTCAGACGGGCAGAGTCCAGCCTCTCCTCCCACAAGAGTACAGACCACAAACCTTCTTAATGTAAAATAACTGGCCTGAAGCCCAAGTGCTTAAACCAGAACTAATACACTTTTAGAATAACAGACACTGAGCCCTCAATCAGCAGTTCCCAACTTGGAAGGATGTAAGCCACCTGTCCTGCCACCAAGTTCAGGCCACAAACCTTCCTAATGTAAAACAACTGGTCTGAAGCCCAAGTGCTTAATCCAAGCTAGATTCAGCAGGCCTGGATCTAGTCTATGCTACAGCTAACAAGGTGTACCAATTTCAGTAAGAAGCAGTTTAAATATGCAGGCACTATAAACCTTTAACCAGAAATTCCCAGCTAGAAGGGCAGAGTCCAGCCTCTCCTCCCACAAGAGTGCAGACCACGAACCCTTTTAATGTAAAATAACTGGCCTGAAGCCCAAGTGCTTAAAACAGAATTAATACACTTTTAGAATAACAGACACTGAGCCCTCAATCAGCAGTTCCCAACTTAGAAGGATGTAAGCTACCTGTCTTGCCACTACAGTGCAGACCACAAATTAAGGGAACCTTGAGTTAACAACACACAAGCAATAGAAACCAAAATGAGGGAGGTGGGGAAAAGTTTTAACAGAGACGTGAGGAATCAGAGTGCAAATTATAAAACCAAAAAATATATATACTGATCTCTGTATATTTGCAGAACACTAAGACAACATATATCTCAGCAACAATTTAGCTCTATAATACAGAATAATACAGAAAAATATACTCAGCTCTATATATTTGCAGATAGTCTTGTAAGGCTGTCTCTTAACACACAGAAAGCACCATAGACACTATAGTGCTGAGCGATATCAGAGGCAAATGTCTACAGTGATTGACAATTGCACATCATGTGGTTTTAGCCAGTTGGATGTGAGCTGGGTTGGACAGGCCTCATGATGGGAGGCTCTTTGTCACGGTCTGTCATTCTCTTCCACACATCTGTGTATGTGTAATTTTGGCCTATTATAGTATGTTGTCTTTGGATATATGTGTGTATTCCTATCCAATGTGTGTGCAAGGCATGACTGGTTTGTACTGAGAAGTGTGCGTACAAAATCTGTGACTGTCAGATATGTTTAGTCCACTGTTGTTGCCAGACATGGGCTTCATTTCTGTTAAGTGTGGGAGCATGCCCGGTATGACCTTCTGTATTGAATGTGTGAATTCATTCCAAGTAAGTTGTGCTCCAGTACATGCTTTTGTGTTCTACACCTACAGCTAGCAACCTGTTTCTGTGGGATATCTGTAGATTGGTTGACAATATGAGGTCAAAATGGGCAAAGGATAGTGGGTTACTGTAGGTAATTGTGTCTGTGCTGCTTCTGCTACATGGCATTGGTGTTAGCAGAGATATTCAGACATATATACTGTTTTACACTGTGATGTTTTATGTCATCAAGTACTGTCAGGTATATATATTTGCTTGCAGTAATGTCCTGGGGAACACAGGATGAATGCAGCTGTGTCCAGTATTGTGGTCTGCAGCCTACATATTCTTGCATAATCATGCCATTCTTGAGGGGAAGCTGCAGACACTTGCTGCTGAGTCTGTGTAAATGGTTCTGTGTAAATGGTACTGTGGTGGCAGAGGATCCCATGCTTGTACATCCATTGATGTGACAGTATCCTCACAGCTGTACAGATTCACACAGGTTACCCAGAGGCAGGGGTCATAATTATGGACATTACCCCTTCACATTGTGGTTTACGAGCAAGTTTGCAGCCACCCATTTCTGTGTTTGCAGGCAGGGATAGTATGTGCACACGACTGAGTTTCGGACTTCACATACTCAATGCCACCCATGCTCCTACCACCCCCTCTATTATTCTATCCTTTTCCAAATATTGTGCAAACATTATCTGATAAGTTCCCTATAGTTATCACCTCATCCCAGCAGTAATTTTGTGTTTGTTCACAGTTCATGCAGTAGGACATGGTGGACATGTTACTGGAATTTGTCCACATGGGCTTGCATTTGGGTTCTGTGGACTGTGTTATGTTATTTGGGAGTCCATGACATAAAATGCATTGGCAGTACAGGTGGGACACAGGCCTTTGGCAGAGGACTGTAGGCCATTTGGTAGTGATGCAGGTCAGCTGTAGCAGGCCGTTGCATTGTGTCAGCCCTAGAGTCCCATACTGCAAGACACTATATTCCCCTGGGATGTTAGGGTAGGTGTGCAAGGTGTTAATGCCAATACTTTCTGTCATTATTGATCCAGTGGTGTGGATGCTGGCAAGGTGTTGCTTACAGCTAGGGACACACCTGTATGGGACACCTGTTCTGCATGCTGCATTCTTTGGCTATTGCCATACAGTGCTGGGGGATATTGTACTCATTCCCAACAGCAGGGCTAAGACCAGAGAGGTACCTGTGGGTGATGATGCCGTGAGCTGGGTGCATGTGTGCTATGGCCACTACTTGCATCTGACTCACAGATATACATGGGGAGTTCCACTTATGCTGGCTTGTGCAGGAACATCATCTGTTTCTCAGTACTTCATAACTGTGACCTTTGTGGTCTGCCAGTGTTTGGCCAGATGACATCAGTATTTCTTGCTACAAACCCAACTAATGTGCTGCTAACCTGTATGTACAATTCCAAAGGTGTGTCCATTTGACAGTAACATATTATACACTGTCTGTCTGGGGTACTTCCACCTGTGTACTGGTTGTATGTCTGGGCCCACATTCATGCCATGTCCATCTTTCAGATGGTGACAAATATTACTTCCAAACATTTATCATGGCTTAATGCTGGAATGTGTTTTGCTGGGATGCATTTTTTTGGCACTGTAGTTGTGAGAACTTGGCCCTGTCATTGGCAGTACTGGCCAATGGCCACCAGGACAGACCTCACCATGCCTACATATTGACCACTCTCACACAATATACAACACACACCAACCTAACACACGCAGCCCTGCATATTGTACACATGCTACAATCTATCCTGCTACTTTGGCCGGCTCAGGTAATCTGTGCTCCACTGTTATTATACTTACACATACATGTTACTACATTTCTACATAGGATTGGGGGGGGCACACCTGACACTTGTACACATTTACTATGACTGCACTGGTACTTCAGGTACTCAGTTTCATTCTGTATTCTGACCTATCATGCTGACTAGAGGTATATCAGTGTACTACAGGTCTTAGGTTTGATTGACCTACATTTCAGTTTCGGAAGTCTAACCCTTCAGAACTAACATCCCATTGTCTGACCTGTTGTAGTATGTCCATGTAGGTCTGGAGGGGGGATGTTCTCCATAGCCATCAATCAGAGGCCTTAGCACAGCCTTTGTTTGTGTTTGTTTATGCCTGTCCTGTTGGCTGAGACTGTTGTTGGGTATGTGAGCCTCCCTGACTGGCATGTGTGTGTCCTGTGGACACATGTGGCCCACCACATTTTCTGCAGTGAATTTTGTCACCTTGTCTAGTACTGGCTACTATGGTGACACCAGTATTTGTTACAGATTTCATGCTGATACTATAGGTGTCTACTATCTGCTGGCATCCCATTCAGCCACCTGATTCTCTTGCATGCTCACATCCATACCATAGATACAAGTAACAAAACATACTTCTCCATTCGGCAATTGATAGGGAGGGTGACTTACCTTTTGGCTGTGGCAGTACTGAGGATGGTGCTGGAGGGCTGACTGTGTTGGATACACATAGTATACTCCCTGTACATGGTTAAGCACAGGTAGTGTCATGTTTGGCATCCCTTTTATTGTATGTGCGAGTCAGAGAGAGGTGTCATTCCCTGGGTTCCTACTGTGCCAATGTATGTGCTATGCGTTGCCTCTTTGCCATGGCCTGGGCATACTGGGCATGCCTCCTTCTGCCTACTGAGGCAGGCTCAGGTTGTTCTTCCTCCGAGTCACTCTGTGCCTTTGCAGGTCTTGGCAATGGTGAGGGGGGGTGGCCCTGGCCCGTGCTGTTCCTGCTGCAGCTGTTTCCGCAGGATCATATTGTGTAGTATGGCACACAAGATGACTATTTGGGTACATGTAGCTGGTGACTACTGCAAGGCTCCACCAATTGTGTCCAGGCACCAGAACCATGACTTGAGCATCCCAAACACATGCTCTATTATTATTCTTCTGGTCTGTGCGTGTGCCTCATTATGGAGTTCTTGTTCTGGTGTGTGTGCATTTCTGATGAGTATCATCAGCCACGGCTCCAGTGTGTAACAAGCATCCCCCACTAGGTGGCCGTAATTATGTCCCCATTGGCAAATATCTGGTATAGCTGGGTCATATGCCAGATGAGGGAGTCGCGATAGCTTCCAAGGCAGCCAGCACACACATTCATTATAATGCCCTGGGCATTACACACGATCTGGCAGTTGATGGAGGGGAAGCCCTTGCAGTTGATGTAGACCCTACCCTGCTCACTGGGTGGTGCTTTGATGCATATGTGGTGGAGTCTATAGCACCCACTACCTCAGGGTATTCAGCTATTTGGTGGAAGTGACTCATATTGCTGGTGAATGCCTCATGGCTGTTGTGGAAATATACGTGCTCACCGGCATGTGCTGACATGGCATCCAGGAACAGGCGGAGTACCCTGGAGGCTGATGCCTGTGAGATACCCATGATATCCCCAATTGGCCTTTGGAAGGTACCTGAGGTTAGTATTCTAAGTCCTACACATGCTTTGGTATCCAGTGGGATGGGTTCCCCTCTATTGGCTCTGTGTGTGAGGTGTTGCCGGCACAGCTCAACAATTTGCTGTAGGAGGTCCCTGTCTACTCTATATTGCTCCACTATCTCCAGCTCATGTAGCTCCTGGTAGGTTACCCTGGGTCTGTACACTCTTCTCCTTCTCCTCACTGTGGGTTGGTTATCAGCATTCTCATCCTCACAACCCTCAGCCTCTTCCACATGTTGATTTATGATAGCTGCTACAGCCCCTATCATTTTGTTGCTTTTGTTTGGTAAAATTTCCCCACTTGTGTACACCGGTGGTGTAGAGTTTGTGGAAAAAAACAGAGTGAAAGGTGTTTGAATAGTTTATAGTAGTGTGCTGGGCTGGGCTGGGCTGCTGCCTGTGTAAATGGCTGATTCTGATACATTTCACTTGCTAGCTATGCTAGTTCCCCTTGATTACCTTCCTACTGCTGTTTTCCCTTCCCATTGCCTTCCTGTTTAAGCCCAGGGGTACGCCACGCAAACACAGTGCTCAGATGTGCATGGAGCTGCTATTTCCTGGTTTACTTTTTTTATTTCCTTTAAAACATGGTGCACGGCACGCATACCCACTTTGGCAATGTAAAGAATGCTTGGCAGTTTCAGGCACACCCCCTTGCTTAGCTCTGCGAAACTAAAGGCAAACCCGAACCACAGGGCTTCAGTAAGCATACAGTATGCCTGACACACCCCTCTATGATGTCAGCTAGCTCTTAGGCTTGCACCATGGTCTTCCTGCACCTACACGGTTGGGTGCAAGCTAGCCATGAGGGGGAATCTGAGATTCAGTATCATTCCGCTAATTTGCATAGGATTGCCTGCTAATGCTTAGTTACAAGTCTGATACTGAGCCTTCCCCATTAGAAACCACTATTCACTGGCCATGTTGTCTTCAGCCTGACATTGAGTATAGTGGCAAAACTGTGATTTTGGATAGAATGCTTATTACAAGGATTTTATTTTATTTTCGGGCCAATCTCATTTGCATGCCCCCACCCTATACTTAAACGTCTGAAATTGGCCAGAAAAACTAAAGTTTTTTTTTTTTTTTTTTTTGCAAATGTTTTCCATGCCAATGGCCATGGGGATGCTTTACACATTATATACACCCTTTATTTGGAGCTGACATGGCTCTGTTTTGTAGTTTGCGGAAATGTACACGGTTACTACCCGAGTACATTTCTGCAGATTACATTAGTCTTGCACGGCTGGCTGCCAGCTTCCTGGATCACAAATTCACCTCATTTGCATGGTTTTCACCTGCAAATGGGGTAATTTGCATACAGGAGCTGTGTCCGTACAGGAATAGAGCAGGATTGCTCGTGCACATCCCAGGAGCTTGTGCCTGGATCTCTCAGTGGCAATATTGCCTCCAGCAGTTCCTGCACTATTCCTGCATGCTGTGCAAAGCTCGCCGAATCCTGAGGAACATTATTCAAGGAAAAAAGGAAAACACAGATTATTTGGCACAAAGTGCAACACCCTAGTTTTGCTGGCATTAAAGTCTATGTTCTTATTTAAAGGCCATAAGTGATTCGTATCCTGGAATCCCTATAAATTAGCCTGATTATTAACAGAGTTAATAATCACCCCCAATTTTTGTATCATCTACAAACTTGGCTGAATTATTATGAAATCTTATTTTGAGATGGGAAGTCACCGTACTTCTCAACTTCTTAGATCAAGAAATCTGAATAAGGCCATAAATAATGGTGGGACAAAAGTTCAAAAATAGGGGCAATTTTGAAACATTACTCTTAAAAAACTTAGAAAGTTAATAGAATAACAGGTTTTACAGTAACATTTATTTTCTGAAGGGTATGAAGTTTGAATCTCAAATATCTATCATTTTCTGACTTAAATCCTCAATGAATTGCCAGTGATTTGTTGGAAAACCTAAATTTTATGAGGAGCAGACCAAAATATGAGGTAAAGATCTGGACATTCTGTGAAAATCTGGAATGTTGAGAGGTATAGCAGTCAGACATAAACATATAAAAGAACAAGCAACAGCAGCCCAAGAACAAAGCCCTCATGAATCCTTGCTGCAACCTCATTTCTTTAGAAATATTATCGTCAGTCTTCATCTTAAGTGTTCTTTCACTCAGGCAACTAACAAACCACTTTATTATATGTTGGTTGATTCCAAGTTTAAATAAGGTTGTCTTAATTCCTACATGGGGAACAGTGGCAAATGCCTTAGCCATATCCGAGAATATCACATCAAAGGATAAACCTACATTAACTGATTCTCATATATTATGCTAAAAACTTAACAGATTAGTCAGACAAGATCTCTCTTGTGTAAATCCATGTTATGAAATGTCCGAGGTGTAACACTTCTTTTATCAAGGAACATAAAATTCTTTCAGAACATTTCCTGATAATACTCATAAGACTAATAGGACAATAACTACCTAATGTATAAATGTCACTGCCCTTCAAAAGGGGAAATACGATAACTCTTTTCTATATCTGTGGAAAAAAACCTTCCTGCAAAGCAATTTGATATAACCAGCATAGACAAGGTAAAGTGCTTTAGAAATTTCAGACAAAAACTAACTGCATAGTCAGTCAAGACCAACTGCTGAGAATGGTTTAATTGTACTTAATGCACAAACTACTAGATCCTGGTTTATAATCAGGAAGTTATAACTGTGGTTGGTGAAATTAAAATTGAAGATGATGGAGCTGTTATGTGACAAAGAAGAAAACATATCCGCAAATACCTCGACCACCTGAGATGCATTAATGAATACTAGACCACCCTTGATAACACTAATATTTGACTAGAATCCACCCTATAACTTCTTAAGTACCTAAAGAGATCATATCTGTTATCAGTGAATCAGGTAAATTATATTCATATCTCCTTCTAGTAGATCTTAGAAAAGAATAACATCTATTCCTAATTTTCTGATATTTTTTTTCTGTTTATATTATTAGGAATTATCTTGAGCCTTTATGGTTATTTAGACAAATGGTGTTATTAGCTCTTGGAATGAAATGAATAAAATAAAAAATATATTTATACAAAATGTCCCAGCAAGCTTCAACATTTTTAGCTTCCATAATTCCTTGCCAGTTTTATTTTTATAGTTCATTATTAATAATCCACTTGATATTATTTCAGTGTTAGAGAATTATGCTTTAAACTAAACTCACTTGTTCTCTTTTCAACTTCCCAATAAACAGGTCTATATTATATTCTAGAAGAGACTTTTCTTTGAGCATATAATAATCGACACCTAAAGAGCAAATGCTCTAAAGCGCGAATGGCCATGTCCTCTGGTTATTTAGAATGGTGCTTTTCCCCAATATAGAACAATCTTGGAGTTGGTATATTTACATCAGGGGGTGTGGGGGCAAAGCCCCCACCTGATTAAGGTTTTGAAGTTTGTGTTTTTTGTGTACGGACCTGTGAATTTTTTCCAGAAAAAAAAATTTGCAGACGTGGCCATCTGCACTTTAGAGCATTCGCTCTTTAGGTGTCGATGATTATATGTTTGAAGAAAAGTCTCTTTGGGCATATACTATAGACCCCCAATAAACACATTAATGACCAAAACCTGTACCAGCTACTAAATCATTCTTGATCCAAACCATATCAAGGCCATTGCCTTCCCTTATTAGCTGCTTGACCATCTGGGAATATCCAAGGTCAGCACTGGAGCTAACCAAATTGAAACTAACATCA
Source organism: Protopterus annectens (assembly GCF_019279795.1). Classification (NCBI taxonomy): domain Eukaryota; kingdom Metazoa; phylum Chordata; order Ceratodontiformes; family Protopteridae; genus Protopterus; species Protopterus annectens. Next base: position 808,458,311 of record NC_056733.1, on the reverse strand, counting down.
TTACCAATGTAATAATTGTACCAGGCCACAGGAGGTGCATTTAAATCACCCATCATCATAACATGATAAATCAAACACTTCTTTAGAGCTGCACTAAAATATTTTTAAATCACAACCATATAAGGATGGAGATGTATAAAATGGAGCACTGCAAAAGTACAACCTGTTCCCAGAGCATTAACTTGAATAATTTTAGCATCAGTACAACTACTCATTGTTGATTATTTATAAGAGGCATTAACATATTTGGAAACTCCAAATTCACTTCTGTTTGATCTAATGAAGTGCTGCCTGAAGTAAGCTGGTAGAGAAAGTGACTTGTTCACCTCTGTAAACCATGTTTTTTAATAGAAAATATATCATATTTACAACCCTTGGGTCTGGCATTTAAATCATTAAACTTTTTATTTAAACTCCTAGCATTGCTTAGAAGGCACTTTAAAACAGGATACACTTTCACTTCCCTACCACTTCTCCTTTATTCCAACAAAAAAGGTTGAACAGCCTTATTAATTTGGAATCTATTACTAATGTGACTAAGATCTAAAAAGTCTCAACCAAAAAGTTTGCTTTAAACTACATTTCTTCCCAACTTCTTACAACCTTAACTAATTTTTTTCAAACATTCCCTTCTGATAATATTGATAAAATTCCTTAAAGCCTTGAGTAAAAGGTGATTGTAACATGGTGCAGGGAACATATCACAAAAGGATAAGAAAAAATTAAAAGTTTTACTCAACGTATAGTGTTTCTTTTCAACTTTTTCCTTTAGGGTCACATCTTTCCCCTTTTCCAGGAACTATGGTCTCTCACTCACAGTTTGATTCGATCAAACAACCTCTGCCTCCCAGGATGCTAAGATAACGGGCATACACCACACATCTGGTTGCTAATCTCAGAAGCAAAGGCCTATCCATTTGTTCTACTTACATCACTATTTCCCTCATCCACTATCACAACATTACATTTTCAAATTTTCTGTTCCCTGCACCCAATTTCTCTAAAGCCACCCTGATGCCTCTTATGGTACACCCACTTAAAGATGAAATGTGTTCTTTTCATTCTTAAAGTTAGGCAATACATTTTGTAGGCCTCTAAGCACTGAATACCGAATAAAGAGAATTTCCTGTTCCTCAAATTCTGAATGATGAATATTAGTTCTCCTGTTATTCCCTGGTAATGAGGAATCCACACACAAGTACCAATTATACTTAATAAAATTCCACCAAGGACCCGTCTTTTTGTCTCTTCTTTTCTTTTCTTAGTAACCATTTCCCAATTTTCATAATTAGTTTCCTGTATTTCATTTTCCTTGAAACACATTTTTATCATGAAAATTAGCTTCCTTATTGAGACAGTTCAAACTATTTAAATTGTTTCCTTTATCTAAGTCATTTACCTGATTTATGAAAATACATTCAAAATTATCTATAGTAATAATACTAGCCAATGATGCATCATTATAAGGAGCACCTTTTCTTCATGAATTTATTGTTTGAACTACAGAATATTTTGCTTGTTTGACTTTTATTAGATTATAATTAATATCTTCTACAAACTTTGTTTCAGTACTAACCAATGAATAATATTATGATCATTCTGGGTTTTGTGGTTTTTAATACTTTCTACAGCAGAAAATATAGGATTGGCTTCTAGAAGTTTATCAGAATGAGTACTATTACTAATGGCTACTACATGACATTTACCCAATAGTTTCAAATATCAAGGAGATTTTGTTCTGTCAATGTTCTAACCTTCTAATATTATACCATATATTTTGCATACAAGAACCTTCTGTCCAAAAAGTCACTAAGGCAACAATTATTCACTTAATCCAAAACAGAAAAGCTTCTGATATGAACATCTAATGAAACAATAATCCCAGTGAACTGCTAAATAATAATAACAACACTGAACAGTCAATAGGAGTGAAACCTAATGCATAACTTACTTGTCCACCTCACTCAACATGCGTAACATACAAAGACATGAAAATGAATCGCTACATCTTTGCAAAGCCACAGCCATTCAAGTCTGCTGCTGCTAACTGTGGTGCTGTATAAGTACGCTCACTGGTAATCCACTCTTATCATCAGCAATAAAAGGAATAACTTTCCTTAAAGGGAAAACACCACCCACTGCAATTAAGTGCAGCAGGGATGGAGTTAGCTATTCACTGCACCAGAAGTACCTTTTGTAGCACCACAACCTTTCAGTAAATTTAAAACAAAGTAACAGCAGAATTATTAATCATCTGTACTCACTTTTCCTTTGTCAGCTAACTAAAAAGCTGATTAAATGCTAGGAACACATATATATACATACATGTACACACACATACACACAGACACACACACACAAACACACACACACACACACACACACACACACACTCACACACACACACACAGACAGACAGACAGACAGACAGATAGATAGATAGATAGATAGATAGATAGATAGATAGATAGATATAGATATAGATATAGATATAGATAGATAGATTGAAAAAATATAAATATATATGGTTTAGTATTAGAATCTTGAAAGCCATAACCATGAGACCATAATACTGAAAGACCAAAATCTTGAAGACCACAATATTTAACTCCTGGACTATATCCCCATGTTGCAGGACCCATGTTAGCACTCCTACCTGGGTCTGCACCCCGCAGGACCAAAGTTAGCATTCATTCCTGGGTTCACAGTGGTTGTTGCATTCAGTTTTAGACATTTGAAGACATTGTAGTTTTTAGCATTTTGGTCTTTTGATATTATGGTCTCCAGATTTTGGGTTTCTGTATTGTAGGCTTCAAGACTGTGATAGTAAACAATAAATAAATAAATAAATAAATAAATAAATATCACCAGGATTCAGCAAACATCCATGCAAGAATAGCTTATTCTTGCATGGAAGGGACCGTTCCTGTGCAACATGGCAGCTTGCCATGCATTTGTATGAAGGGGCGTTGCTGTGCTCTAAAATGGGCATGGTTCTGTGTGCGAGTGCAGGGGGCATGTCTGAGAGCAGTGCTGTCACAATACACATGCCCCCTGCACTGGAGAATTGCCTTTTGGCAATTCAAAATGAATGAAAGTCTCCGCGGACACCTTAGTGTCTGTAGAAAATAACAAACCCATACCTCTCAACTGTTCAGATTTTCACAGAATGTCCAGATTTTTGCTCTATATTTTTGGTGTGTTCCTCCAAAAATCTGCACTTGTCTTGCAAATAGTTGGGAATTAAAGTAATTAATAATGACAAATATTTGAGTTTAAGACTCCACATCCCTCAGAAAATTTATGCTAATGCAAAACCTATTATTATATCAACTTTCTAAGTTTGTAAGAGCAATATTTAAAATCTGTCCCTATTTGTCCCCCCATCATTTTAGGCTTTGCCCAGATTTTTTGCTCTAAGAGTTTGAAAGGTATGCACAGCCTACCTCAGAAAAAACACACATATATTGCAGAATGTACACATTCTGCCATATAAATGTGCACCATCCACCAGAAAAGGACTACAGTCCGTTAAAACGGCATTGTCACACACTGCATCTGCCTAGCAAAATACGTGCTAATGCAAAGCCTGTCATTCTATTAATGTTCTAAGTGTCTAATAGCAGTATGTAAAATATATTCCTTAATATTTTTTTTTCCTGTGTGCAATAAAGTTTAAGCGTAGCTGAGTGGGTGTGCCTGTCGCTCAGCAGAGTTTAAACATAGAAAGAAGCTAAATAGAAATATACACAGCATTAGTAGTAAAACTGGAGTAGTGTAGTGGTTAAAGCATTTGCCTAGTATACACATAAGCAGTCACGGTTTGCAATAGTGACATACAGGTTATATATCAATAAAAATGTAATTACCTGTTAATAAAAGTGAAAACCCCAGACTGATTGCGTTTGCTCTGGTATTGTATGACTCGAAAGTTTCATGCAACAAGATCTGATATCAGAATAGTAATGTTGTGTTAACCACTGTTTTCCACACTGTGCTATGTCAAAAGGTATGTATATGAATGTATATAAAAGAATGTTGTAATCACAAGGTCAGATTGAAAAACCAAGAGAGAATTAGAAAGAAAACATTCAAGGAAGTGACAGCAGTATCTCAATAGCTTTTTCTGATGAAACCAAAACCTGTTGTAGTTTTAGCTGAAACAGCCATGGTACGAATCCCCAGGAGTGGTAAGCTGAATGCATAATTTGAAGTAGGATTTGTGAATATGTGTAGAAACAGTCAAGTAGTGCCAACATAAATTCCCTCCAAAGATCTTCCAGGTGAAAGAAGGTATAAAGTAGCTATAAGAAGCCTGTAGTAATACTGTGTCCAACAGTCACAGTCCAACCCCAAGGCTGCAAATGACAGCAAGATAAGTACATATACCAAGTAGTCTCCCCCAAGAAATGTTCAAAAGTGTCATGCTGTCACAGCTACTGGTCCCTGCTACCAACAACCGGGTGACCGATAGAAATCAAGCTAGGGTATGTTAGTAGCACACACACACACACACACACACACACACACACACACACACACACACACACACACACACACACACACACACACAGTATGAGTACTCATATGTAACATGACTATAGGAATATGGGTAGAGACAGTCATGTAGTATTAACAAACATTCCCTCCACAGGTCTTCCAGGTAAGAGAATGTATAAAGTAGCTATTAGAAGGTTGCAATTATATTGTGCATAAACATACCACTGCCCAACCCAAGGCCATAGTTGTTGTAATAATATCTGCAGAGTAATGAGTAGAGCAATGATCATTAAAGCTGTGACCACTGCAAGAATCTACATTTGTTAACTGACATCTCTGTCTCCCCTCCCCCACCTTATCTTCACCAATAATCTAAACACATAAATGAATAGGTATGCTTTCCACCAAACCTACAGTTGGGACATGTAGCCTGTTGTTCTACAAATGTTGAAATGTATTCCAATTAATGTTGCCTGTTCAAATACTATCATTGGTGGCCTGTTGCTATCAATGTAACCTGCATGCTGGTGCAATGCCCACTGTCATTCCATCTATGCATGTGTTCTGTTTGCTATGCAAATGTTCCAAATCTGTTGTTTTGGGTTAATGGGAATACTCATGCATGCTGTTATAACTAATCTTGGGATGTGTTTAGCATTACTAACAAACATATGTTCTAAAACTGCAACACCATAACACATCAGGGAAGGCTGATCCCATTGAATCTGCCTCTCCCACCTCATATGGCAGTGACACTGGGCCCCAGCACATCTGGGACCCACCCCAGCATCTCCTCTTCTGCTTGTCCTGCACCCCCTTTGGGTGGAACCCCCTCAGCGGATGGGGCTTGTCCCCCCCCGGGCACGGGAGCAGACAGGATCCTGTCACTCTAAGCCAGGTCTGGGGTCTGGTGAGTAGTGAGCTCCACAAGGAATTGGGAGATCTGGTACGACAGCTTGAGGGCTGCATGGTGCAATTAGGTCAGCCTTCCCCTCCTATTCAGCCCTCAGCACAGCCACCTTCGAGGCCATGAAGGTGCAGTGGGGACTGCCCATGGGTGAGGATCTCAGTCCCACTGTATCCATCTGGGGACTTGTGGGCTTCCGATTACCAAACACCCCTCCAAGTCCAAGGTCTTTACCCCCCCCCCATGCATCATATACTGCCCCTGTATGCTGTTTTGTCTGTCTTGTCTATCTTCCTACCCAACCTACTTCCCAAATATACCTACTATCCTTCCCCAACATCCCGCTCACACCTTAAAAAAAATAAAAGTTCAATCTGTTCCCAAAAAAATGTCACCCCCTACATAGCTGTCCATTACACACTCAAGTCCACTGGACACATTTAATCTTGTCTAATTGGCTTCACAACACATTATTGTTGGCCTCACCCCTCTCTCTCAGGATTTGAGTGTCCAAATGTACCTCCAAATTTAGTATATATTCACAGCTGTTGCTGTAGAAGAAATGGACAGTTATGGACCTTCCTTACACACATCCTGCATATCCCTAGCTATCTTTCATATTTTTCTAACCTGTCTATGCCCCCTTTTTCACGACTTTCCTATCACCCTTTTTTCTTTCCTTTTAAAGTAATTAGCACAGGGGTAAGTGGGACTAAGCAGTAGGAAGCGGGAGTAAGTCTGTTTGCCTGGTGCTGAGTGATTCCTACACAGGTTAAGCACTTTTAAGGCTAACTGTCTGCCACCATAGTTAACCGGAAGTTAGCATTGCTTACTGCTGCCCAAACCTAAGCAAATCCACTTACAACTGCTTAAAAATGCCTTAATTACTATGTATCCAACAGCTTTTGTTCTGCCCAGCAACAAAATGGTCAGCCCTTGGAAGTTTTGAACCCAGGCACCTGCACACCATAGCCACAACAATTTACCACTAAGCCATCTGAGCTCTAGATATGACTGATGTTTATTCAAGCATATCATGCAGCATAGTCATTCAACAGTAAGGAAAACATGTGTGTGTGTGAGTGTGTGTGTGTGTGTGTGTGTGTGTGTGTGTGTGTGTATATACACATATATATATATATATATATATATATATATATATATATATATTCATATATATATATATATATATATATATATATATATATATATATATACAGACACACACACACACACACACCACCTGTATAAAACATCACTGTCCAAGGCCAAGAATGCGGCTTCTATGGGACCTGACAATATCCCTAGCTGTGTTCTACATGAACTGCATAGTGACCTGGCACCTCACCTGTGTGCGCGGTTCAAGCACAGCCTCACTTCAGGCTTTGTCCCTAATGAACTGTGCACTGTTACAGTCACCTCTCTCCACAAATTAGGTGTGACTACAGACCCTGGGAAATACTGCCCCAACTGCCTGACAAGTCTGTTATGCAAAGCTATGGAATGTATCATCATGCAACTAATAAACAGGGATATGGGAATCTGCATACTCAGGATCCCACACAGTTTAGCTTTGTGAAGGGTAGGTCATACCTGCTCACTTAACCTGGTCAACTTCCTGGCGTCAGTCACCTGAGCTGTGGATGAAGGCAAGGTGCCACATACAGCCTACTTTGATCTGGCCAAAGCCTTTGATAACATTCCCAAATCATGCAAAAACACACTAAGCTTGGCATCAACTGCTATAGCACTAGGTGGGAACAGCGGCACAAACACAGGGGTAGATTGGACATACTGCTGTCATACATTGAGAGAGTTTCAGATCTCACTGGGTTTGTTGTAACACCTTTTATGAGGAATATGACGTTGGTAATACCAACAGATGTGAGTATTTACTGACTGCATTCCCCAGAGTCCACCACTGATTTACCAATGACACCAACTCTCTGGGGAACAGACAAAACATAACATGCAGACATGTGGCCAGCCTGTGGACAGTGTGCCAGTGGAGAGGCATGTCAGAGATGTATCACTGTGGATTGTGACATCACTCACTAAATGAATGTCCACATAAACTCTGTAAATCTATCAATCCACCATGTGTATAACAACACTGATGACATAGAATCTGTTCACAAATCTGGGGATATGTCCCCCCATGTTGTTTGGCTGCCTCCACATGTCCTGTCCTGTGAGTATTGCCACCTACTGTATGAAAATCTGTAGGCCACCACCTCTGTAATGCCCCACACACAGGTAAGGAAAAGGGGCAAGGCCCACATTAAGGAATGTCCCATATGTTGGAACTAGCAGCAGTGTCCAGGCCCACAGCACAATACAATGTGTGCATCTACATAGTGGTATGGCCGTAGCATTACCTGACATCTGCACATCTTTACAGAGGACAGACAGAAAGTAGATAGCCAACAGGTTATGCATTAGGATGAATGTTTTGAAAGATAGACATCTGAAATGGAAACGTATGCCATTACTACATGACAGAAGTCCTCAATGACATGTCCAAAAAATGTAGTAGTCTACAGTTAATATCAATATATCAGATCAATATCCAATAGGAGATACATAAAAACATACAGCTCAAACACCAAGAACAAGATAATCAGTACTTGGAGTCCAGCTTTGCATGCAGGGGTGTATGGTTCCAGTACTACAATCTGCAATCTACTCTTACTTGGAAAACCACTGTTAAAAGTAATAACATAATGATGCAATATAGGTTAAACTATATTTGTCAACCAGTGCACTGTAGCTGGTGTATCATGCAAGTGTAACTGCATATAACCTGGGATGCTACCCATGTATGAAACAAATACAAAGAGAAAATATTGTGGTACTACCCATGTATACTCAAGTGTCCCATACAATATACTCACACTCCTTGCTACTGTAATGACAGCACATAGAAGCATGTTATGTACAGGGAATTAAATACACTTATTAAAGATGTCATTACCATACTATTTTATTAAACTGGAATGTGATCACTAGTTACCATGGCTAAGCTATGCTTAGCAGGTTTAAAGCATTGCTTAAATCTAAATGCTAAGCAGATTTTCACACTGGTAAATGAAGCCTACACAGTGTAAGCTCCTAGTCATTTACCCGGATGTTAGCACCGCTTACCTTTGCACAAACCTGCTCAAACATGCTTAACAAAATCACCACAATCACTCTGAATTGAAGTCCTTGCTCTGCCTATCAACAAAAGAAACAGCCCTTGCTGGTTTTGAACCCAGGACCCTGAACACAAGAGTCAAAGCAATTTATCAATACACCACCTCAGCTACAGACATATTGGATGTTCTCTCAAACATACCATTCTTTACAGCCAGTTTACAATAGGGAAGACATATTGTGCAATTAGGAAGGACTGGTTTCTATTAATATATATATATATGAATAGAAACATGCATATATATAGAGAGAGAGATATGCAGGTAGATCCATATGTGTGTACAACAATATATAGATATATTACCAATAAATACTGAGGTGTACATATATATATATATATATATATATATATATATATATATATATATATGTGTGTGTGTGTGTGTGTGTGTGTGTGTGAATACACACATGGAATCACTATGGAATACCGAAATTCACAATCCCGAAATTCTGAATCCCGAGAACTAGAATCTCGAGATTGCAGAATCTCGAACGTAGTGAATGGGGATTGCCATACAGTGTGGAATGGGAACTTTGCCATTCACTCCACTGTAGTGTGATCTCGGAGTTTGTATATTTAAGTTGCAGGGGGTGCAGGGGGCATTGCCCACTGCATACATGTTAGAATAATTTGTTGTATGTTTTACTTTTTTTTTAAGTTTTAAGATTCCGCAATCTCGAGATTTTGGTCCTCAGGATTCAGAGTCTCGGGAATGTGGAATTTTGGTATTCCGTAGTGATTTTATATATATATATATATATATATATATATATATATATATATATATATATATATACATATATATATATATATATATATATACATACAAGTCCCAAAGTGCACATATAAACATATGATGCTGATAGACCACCCACAACTAGGGCAGCATGCACAGTTGGATACAAAAGCAGCCATGACACTCACATCTGCCCCCCCCCCCCACAGTCCAAATAAATAAGTGAACAGTACACTGCTACATAACATACCTCTCAACATCTTAGAGCAAGAAATCTGGACAAAGCTATAAAAAAGTGATACAAATTGGGACAATTTTGAAATATTGCTCTTACAGACTTAGAAAGTTGATAGAATAACAGGTTTTGCATTAGCATGACTTTTGTGAAGGGTATGAAGTCTAAAACATAAATGCTTGTCATTATTTTCTAACTTCAATCATTAATGATTTGCCACCAATTTGCCAGAAAGCCACAATGTTATGAAAAATGGACTTAAAATGTAAGGCAAAAAATCTGTACATTCTGCAAAAATCTGTACAGTTGAGAGGTATGCTACATAATCATGATAGGCCATACACAATGGTAATCCAAAAAAACAAATAAAACCACAAGCAGGAAGAAAAAGTCACAAACTGCAGGATGCAGGCAATAAGAGCCAAGGAATCCACACCAAAAGAGGATTTCCAGCCAAAAAGGAAGTAGCTAGTACACCAGGAACTCCAACTGTCACTTCTAGTTTATTGCAACAGAAACAAGTGTAGATATAAGTGCTTTCATCCCAAACAATAACAGGAACTTCATCAGATACAGAAAAATTACAGAAATGCATTATTTTAACCTCATGTTAACATGATGTAATTTCCTGATCTAGTCAAATGCATTCAATTAAGGCTCTGTTGGGGAAACTGACATCATCATCCAATATGTGATTTGACATTATGCCCTGTTATTTGGATGGAGAGCAAAAGATGTGTGGGAGAGGACACCCCCTGTAGAACAGTGTGGTCCACTGGGTAAATTATGCTGGCCTGAAGAGCAGAATGTATGTGCATGTGCCGAATCAGGCCACCAACCTCATCCGGCATGCCCGTCAATGTGCTGCAGCTGTAGTGAGGGAGTGGCTAGCCACATGTGGGGGCCCAGCCATCCGGCCCCCACTGACACCAACTGAGGAGCTCCTTGCCAAACCTGAGCAACATGCCCAATGCACAAGCCATGATGCTGAGGTAAGCATTGTGGAGGTGGGTTGCACACACACACTGAGTGAGGAGCATGCAGGTAAGGGCCCAGTGGGGATTAGTACAAAAATGTATCTGACATACATGTCTCTGTATTGTATCTACGTGCATGTGTCAGGTCCAATTGCAGTTGTGGATGGGATTTTCTAATGCACAGAGGTGCACAACAATGGTGAGGACAGGACATTGTGTATTATTGCGGTTAGTATTATAGATGTGCAGACATGCTGCATCCATCCTGTACCAAGGCCACATGTGATTCTGCTGACAATAACTCCCTCTTACAACTACCTAAGACCCTCTGGTTTGCATATGGGACAGCAGCCCGATGCTGGTAAGTATGACATTGTTCTGTTATTGCCTGGGAATACCCCAGGCATGTGAAGCGCATGCAATTTACCATGCACACAACCATCAGTAATAGCTATATTGCTTTATGTAATAGCTATATTGCTTGTTGTGCATCTTCATTTGTGCTGGGGTTAACTGTATTGCATCACAGTGGTCACCACTGGGGCCTATCTGATGTGAAGTCAACATTCCCGTAGCATACCTCACAACTTGTCAGTACCAAAACATCTGTACAGAGGCCAGCAAAGTTGGTTGGAGAAATGGTCTAAGGAAGGGTCAAGCATGGCACATTAGTGGTATACAGTGGAAAAAACTTGTGTACACACCCCTCTTAAGATGCAAGGTATTCCTGTTACATACTAATTAAGAGCACAATATGACAGTCCACACCTCTTCCAGCCTTTATTGTGACCCATAACAGGAACAGTTCACTTGTAAAACCAAGCATCTGGACTCATGTATTGCACCTACAAGGATGGCCACCTGTGGGGGTGGCAGACATCATATCAGCACGATGTTTCAGTCAGGTATGACACCTCATGCTGTCATATGTGTCAGTACACTCACTGTGGCCTATGTGGCTATAATATCAGATACATGGACATTGTTAAGGGACACAGACCTCTTCTGACCACATACAGGTTGCAAACATATGGATAATCCAGACACATCTGTACAGAGGACTATACAATACTGTAACCTGCTGCATGTGAGGCAGATGCTGTTACCACACTATATAAAGTAATGGCAGTGGGAGATGGTCACCAGCCATGTATGGTACACACATCAAAAAGGTATAAGCCACACAAGATATGATCCGCACACACACACACACACACACACACACACACACACACACACACACACACACACACACACACACACACACACACACACACACACACACACACACACACACACACACACACACACACACACACACACACAAACACACACATACACACACACAGTTGCCAGCATTAAGATGAGAACTCTTGCCTATGTAGGTATTCTTACTTTAGTGCTACACAGTTATTAGACCTGCCACAGAGCTTAGACATTTCCACCTTTCCAAAGGTACTTCTAAGGTGGATGACATTAACGGGACTACTAAATTGGAGTGAAGGGAAGTGTAAAGGGTAGTACACAGGTCAGAAATGGTATAAGCCAGATAACACACACACACACACACACACACACACACACACACACACACACACACACACACACACACACACACACACACGCCAGTATTGGGATTAGAACTCATGCCTATCTAGATATGTCTACTATAGTGTTACAGTGTTATGCAGTACAAAGCTTACTGAAGTTTCACATGACCAAATCTGCTGATAACTACACAGCTGTGGTAAAGTATTACAGGTGGCAGACAGTCTGCCTTCTGTTCCACCCATACATCATACTAGTTCTTTCTGTCTTGCACTTCAACTAGCATTATGGCTTGGCACTTCACCAGGTTATTGTATCAAGAAGTGTGGCACACCTGGGAGCCATCAGCAGTACTTGTTCATCACATATGTAGCCCCAGTACTTACAAGTTATGTCCACCCCTCCTGACATGTTTGAAGGGCAGTTATCTGTGCTTTCATCCATTAACCTGGTGCACTTGTCCATTTTGAGGCACTGTTGCAACTGCCTGATGTACACAGACAACCCTCCCCTCTAAACACCAAACACTCAGACCTGTGAGGGTTTCCCATATATCACCTAATGTGGACATATGCACTCTCCAGCAAAGACTGGACTAGCAGTTCAAGAGGATAAGATCAACACCTGCACCACACCATGTGGAATATGTAAGTCACCATGACACCCACTTGGACAGCCATGACATACAGTGAAAAGCCACACACCCACCTTCCCAGAGGCACTCAATAGACATTTACCCAAACAGCACAGACCAGCAAGACAGACAGACACTCAGACACCATGACATGGCACATGCCAAGGGACACATTTTTAACCTACACAGTGTGCCTCTCAACCTAAGCTCTTAAGGCTAACCACCTTGCAAAATACAGTGATCATGGGTAACTCAATACTGAGGAAGACACATAGCCCACTCACTAAGTTGAATATGGAGTAGGTAACAGCCAAATATCTATCACATACCAGCATCCAACACATGACATAGCCAGTCATGGCACTCCACCACAACTACGAGTTTCACTCTGAATACTTATGGGTGTGAATGACTTGGGACACACCTCCTTGGACTACATGACAAGAGACATGGTTGAACTCTCTGATTATGTGGTCCAGGCAGGTGTGACAGTAGCCCTGGGTAGTGTAACTTTATCACCCAGAATGATGCTGCGGTACTATCAACAGATGATTTACAGCAACATTGGCTTACATGTTATGTGTCATTTTCAGGGGATCCAGTACCGCTCTGCTTAGGATGACATGATTGACAGAACCCAATAACTTGCCATACATGGCCTACATCTGTCACCTGTGGATTTCCTGGTACTGGCTAAGTGTCTTGCTACCATGACTTATTAGGCAGTGTTCTTAATGTTATTACCACCAAAACAGCTAGACATGTATGCAGTCTGAGGGTCATGCTGTTCAACAGTAGACATCTAACAGTCAGGATGTAGTCATTCATAGCAGTGGTTGGAGTGGAGGACACATGTCTGCTGTAATGGAGAGGTGGTTCACAGTAGCAGACAGCAGACCTGCAGTATCAGGCTATGATGCATTCCACAACTGTCAGACCCCAAACATGGACAACATCACAACTACACAGGTGGTGTTGTCTCCATATTCATTATGGCTAGGAACACCTCCATATTAGTATCCCAACATAATTCTTTGGAGATACTTCCAGTACAACTGCCTTGGGGTAATAGTGCAATCCAGACCATAGCCTGCTATGGGTCCACATCTATGTCCCTAGACTGTCAATGTACATTCCTTAACATCCTGCCATCTATGATGGTCCAATGCAACACTGACATAGTATGAGTCTTCAACTACCCCCCCATCACCTTTAAAGTAGCCAAGTGCCAGTACAGTGGCCCAACACATCTGGGATTCATCATTTCCATTGCCCTGAACCAGCTAATACTGACCCCCGGTAGAGAATGAAATAACCTTGACCAGTGTTGACTACTTAAATATGGGACGGTTGCTCATCCACCTATATCAATCCCTGCATGGTGATATGCACACAAGCTGTAATCAAGATGGACCTCAACATGTCAGCAACGCCCCCCTGAAAGGTAACCACCTTACAAAACCTCTCCTGATCTGACTTTCCAGCCATGAAAACAGGGGTGGATGTCTCCACTGCACCCATGGCAATGGGAAATAGTTGCATGACTGTGTAATCATACACATATGCACTGTACAAACATGTACATGAATGCATGGTACTAGCCAGAGCCGACAGAACCCAGACACTGTCCTCCAAACACTGTGATGATCCCCTGCCATTACTAAGGTGTACATCAGAAGGAGGATACTGTTGCAGGGAAAGGTGGTGTCCCATGACTATTGAACTCCCTTATTAGCCTCAAACACAACTTTGGATCCCTCATGGAATCTCCTACAGGAATCTATAGGTTCATAGGTTCATAGGTTCATAGGTTCATACTAGGCTATCTGCCCGAGGGCATTTACAAGCCTAGCCCATAGTTTTGTGGCTTGCGCCACCCCTTTAGTATGGGGAACTATACCCATTATTTTGCTGTGCCTCTGTCGAGCAGTGACACTGAGGTAATCCCTGGGGTATATCTGCGATCTCCCATCCATTGGTCAAGATTTCTCTTGAACAAGGCCAGCGAGGTGCTCTGCCTCACATATACCGGGATTTTATTCCACAGCATAGGGAGTCTTTGGGTGATGAATCTATCCCTCCAGCACGTCCTATTAATAGCCGTGTCGAGGTTTAAGTCTCCGCCCTTGTGGCTCTGACGGATCTAGATTTTTGAGGTGAAGCATATTCATCAAATCTGGGTTTAACATGGCCTTGTATGTTAGGCAAAGGTCACCTCTGAGCAAGCGTGGCGACTGAATAGAGCTGGAGTTCTTTCAGTCGGGCAGCATAGGACAGATGTTTGAGACCCTTTATCCTTTTGGTGAGGAACTTTTGTGGCCTCTCCAGCTGCTGCAAGTGTCGGGTCAGATACATTCCGAATGGGGCATTGTACTCAATCATTGGTCTGATGAGTGATGAGTATAGGGAGACTATGACCTCCCTTGATCTAGATGAGAATCCCTTCATGATAAGGTGGGCAATGTAGAAGGTCTTCCTAACTACTTTAGCTACATGGGTGTCGAATGACAGACTACTATCAACCTGGGTCCCCAGGTCCCTGATAACTTCTTCTGTGCTCAGTGGATTGCCACCTATTTTGTAGCTAGGGGTAACCTTGTTTTTCCCGAAGGGTATGACTATGCATTTTTTGGCATTTAACTTTAGGCCATGGCTCTGGCACCAGTTATCCGTTTCTGTGAGACCCTTCTGAAGGATATCTGTGTCAGATGTGTTTTCTACTATGGCCTCCCAGTTTGCAGTCATCTGCAAACTTTGTCAGCCATAACCCTCCTGTGTTTGCTTGTACTTCGGAAAAGTAGATGCCAAACATGAGTGGGCCCAGGACTGAGCCCTGTGGTACACCACTTGTGACAGGCTTTGAGTCTGACATGGCGCCAGCAACTCTGACCCTGTGGGTTCTGTCACTCAGCCAGTTTGCAACCCATCTTGTGATGTATGGGTTAACATTTAAGCTGATGAGTTTTTCAATGATACCCGAGTGGGGTATTGTATCGAAGGCCTTCGCCAGATCGAGGTAGGCTGTATGGACTGCCTTTCCCTCATCAATGGCTTTGGTGACTGTTTTGAAAAAGTCAACCAAGTTTAGAAGGCATGATCTGCCTTTGACAAAGCCAAACTGGGATGGATCCAAAGTCTGCAAATTCCCTATGTCTTTATTTATGAGGTCCATTATGATCCTCTCCATGGCTTTGCAGATAAGGCTTGTCAAGCTAATGGGCGGTAATTTCCAGGGTCGGTGGAGGCACCGCCTTTGTGAAGTGGGACCACAGTTGCAGTGCGCCACTCCTGGCGTATCCAGAGGTAAGACTATGATTAAACAGCTGTCCTAGCTGTGGGTTTAATTCCTCGTTGAGTTCGTGGAGCACACAGCCGGGACACCATCAGGTCCCATGGATGCTGTGTTTTCTCCTTTGGAGAGAGCAGTTGGGCGTTGGGGATGATTGGGGGGCTGCAATCGCTTGGTATAGATATTTCTCCTTTTGGGAGTTTGCACTGAACCTGTCAGCCAGTATGTTGGCAATGTCTGTAGGATCAGTAATCTTCACATCATTTTGAACTAGTTCTGAGCATATCTGGGAGTTTCCTCCCAGGTTTCTAACATAGCTAAAGAAGGCCTTATGATTGTCTTTTGAGTCTTTAGCTATTTTTCTCTCAAAATTTGCTTTGGATGATTTTATGAGAGCTCTTAGTTTTTTACTTATAGTGATCAAGGGTGTCTTACCTTTTAAGGATTTTGCTCTATCTTGTAGTAGCTTCCTCCTTTTGTTGTAGAGTTTTTATGGCTGGGGTCCACCAGACTGACGCTTGCCTTTGGTACAAAGAGTCTTTGTTTTGCTTGGGATTGCCTTATCCATGCAGTCCTGCAGGTGCTGGTAGAAGGCATTTGTAAGTGATTCAGTGGTTGAGTACTGTTTTCCGCCGGCTCGGGGGCCTAAAAGGAGACCACACTAGTCTTTAGAAGTGTGAAGTCGGCTTTCGAGAAGTTCTTTACTGTGGTCTTTTTTATTTCAGGTGGGGGTGGGATGAGGACCTCCAGCGAGATTAGTTTGTGATCTGATCTCACCAGTGAGGGGTATACTTCCATGACAGCAGACATGCAGCAAACACTAACAGCAGTCACAATAGCCTTTGATAGTGACATCAACAACCTCCATAGCATTAAACACAAGTGCTGCGAGTTACTGCACAATGCTAATACCTATCCAGAGACAACAGATATTGGCCTCAGTTTTGGCAACACATTCAGTGCCAGCTTTACCATCTCTCCCTTCACAAGTGAAGTGCTGAGTGAATGTTTTCTCACATGCTGTACCCCATTTCTATTCTAGTCATCTGTGTGTCACCAGGATGTGGCCCTGCAGCAAGACCATGGGGTATGGCAGTGTGGTAACACATCCACCATGTCATTGGCAGGGTACAATATGTGCATGGAAATCCCCAGTCTGTAACACAATGATTGCATATGCCTCACAGATTATAGGGCTGAGGGTTGTACATAGGTATATGATGATTTACAACATCTGTTGTAGAATGGCGAATGGTAAATGTAGTGGTTTGGACACACCTCCAATACTGATGAGAGACAAAAACACACACACACACACCAGTACTGAGTTTTGAACCCCTACCTAGTGATGTATTACTACTACAATGTCACACATTCATCACACACACCACATAGCTTACAGGATGGTTGTTGTCCCAAGGTACTTATAAGATGAGAAACATCACCAGCCGTTGTAAATACAGCCACAGGGGATATTTATCAACCAAAGTTCAAAAGAGGATTCACTTTCACTTCCCTACCTCTTCTCCTTTATTCCAACAAAAAAAAGGTTGAACAGCTTTATTAAGTGTCTTATGTTGGAATCTATTACCAATGTGACTAAGACCTAAAAAGTCTCAACCAAAAAGTTTGCTTTAAACTAATTTCTTCCCAACTTCTTACAACCATAACTAATTTTTTTCAAACATTCCCTTCTGATGATATTGGTGAAATTCCTTAAAGCCTTGAGTAAAAGGTGATTGTAACATGGTGCAGGGAACATGTCACAAAAGGATAAGACAAAATTAAAAGTTTAACTCATCGTATAATGTTACTTTACAACTTTTTCCTTTGGGGGTCACATCTTTCCCCTTTTCCAGGAACTATGGTCTCTCACTCAGTTTGATTCAATCAAACAACCTCTGCCTCCCAGGATGCTAAGATAACAGGCATACACCACACAAAGTCCCAGTGACTCCCCTCACTCTGGAATATAATCCCAATCCATATTCGACAGAGTTCCTCTCTGACCCTCTTCAAGAGAAATCTTGATGAGTGGATACCCATCCATGTCTGGAGCCCTGTTGACAGAGGCCCAGGTTACTAATCTAATGGGGAGGAGAAAGCCATCACTCTGTGGCTAGGCTTATAAATGCCCATGGGCAGATAGCCTAGTACTTACCTATGAACCTATGAACCTATAATCTCAGAAGCAAAGGCCCATCCATTTGTTCTACTTACATCACTATTTCCCTCATCCACTATCACAACTTTACATTTTCAAACTTTCTGTTCCCTGCACACAATTTCTCTAAAGCCACCCAGATGCCTCTTATGGTACACCCACTTAAAGATGAAATGTGATCTTTTCATTCTTAAAGTTAGGCAATACATTTTGTAGGCCTCTAAGCACTGAATACTGAATAAAGAGAATTTCCTGTTCCTCAAATTCTGAATGATGAATTTCACACACACACACACACACACACACACACACACACACACACACACACACACACACACACACACACTTACACACACTTGCCAGTACTGAGATCCATAGGGTCATTGCATCATAGGTGTGTAGTAGGTGAATGGGCCTGAAGGCTCTACAAGGCTAGCCCTAGGGAATACCCTGGAATCAGGCCACATGAAAATAGTCCCCAGTGTGGATCTGGAGTATAGTCACTGGAGTGGTCCCCAGGGGGTAGGTATTGTATTCCCCATGCACTAATCCTGATTTCTATTGTGGGTGGCCAGTGATGTGCACTGCTTCACATGTATGTGATTTATATACCATAACATGGACAGTGTCTGGGTTTTGCACATGTCCTATATGCATGTTCTTTGAAGTGTGGAAGTGTGTTTGAGGTCTCTGGGGCATGTTGTGTGGACAGATTGGTATCTTCAGAAGTAGCACTTCTGACCTCATTTGATGAGACATGGCGATGTAACTGAGGTAGTGATTTCACCTACATAGACAGTATGATACAGGGATTAATTAGAGTTATTGGCATCTGTCTATACAGGGCATGTGTATAAGGCATGGTATTCTCTTTGTGGGGTACATTTGCAGACTCTACAGTTGTTGCAGGCATCCAGTGGGGAACATGGCAAAAAGGCCACTTTACACATTGATTGGTGTACTGAAGGGATGGAACAGGGTGCCATGTCCTTTTACTTGCTGGATAACACACAGTCAGGAGATGTAACACTTCAAAGTACCTTCTGATGTCAGTGACACTGTTGTGGTCAACAGGCATGTAGTCCACTGCAATCACAACATGGGTCCTATCTGTGAGGCAGTTTGCAGGAGAACTACCAATATAGTGGTTGCTGCCTAGCCAAGTGTGTTTGTGTATGATTTGTGGTTGGAGAGTGGTCTCTGAGTATTAGAAGAGTTACATATATTGTTAACTAATCCATACTGTCACATAGTCATTGCACATGGCACTAGACATTTAGGGCTGTGGATTGTCTACATCAATCTCTACGGTGTTTGACAACTGTTGACCTTGTAATGTGGACATTGGGACATGTACTAGGTCCTCAGTATAATAATTTAACAAAAGCCACCCCCCAATGCATCCTGCTATTACATACCCATACAGGATACTGATGAGAGACAAAAACACACACACCAGTACTGAGTTTTGAACCCCTACCTAGTGATGTATTACTACTACAATGTTATACATTTATCACACACACCACATAGCTTACAGGATGGTTGTTGTCCCAAGGTACTTATAAGGTGAGAAACATCACCAGTCCTTGTAAATACTGTCATTGGGTGATGTGGTGGGTGAGAGATTTAATGAAATATTTTATCCTACACACACATTTGTCAGGAGTCAAGTTCAAACTTCTATCTATGTTTTCAGACCATTATGGTTACTCATTTACCACATGCAACACTGACCTTACATGGTTTAGGGTTGCCAACAGGTACTTCTAAGCTGAATGATATCTGCAGGACTGCTAAAGTTAGGCACTGAGAAGTGTACTGGATGTAAATGGGGCTAAAATCTTTATGGTACAGACATACATATGTACACACACTTGGTAGGAATAAAATTCAAACCCCTGCATATGTAGTTATTGCTACTACATTGTTCCACATTTATCACACGTGCCACAGAGATCGTAGGTAAAACATTCTCCAAACATACCTCTAAGGTGAGTGACATCAGCAGCAGTGCTAAATGAGGGGTAAGGGAAGTGTAGTAAGTGTGAATGACCACAAAATCAGGTCTCTATTAGGACACACATACTTCTCTCTCTCACACACAAATGCACACATTTTGCAGTTATCAGGACCAGGATTAAAACTCCTCCCTAACTAGTTTGCTACACTATAATATTACATAGTTATAACAAGCGCCACAAAGCTGACATGCTGGAGAGTTTTTCAAAGGTTTATTTGATGGTGAGTGACATCAGCAGCAGTGCTAAAGGAGGGATAAGGGAAGTGTAGTGAGTGTGAATGACCAAAAAATCAGTTTTCTACAAAGACACGCATTCTCTCACATAACCACACACATTTTCACAATTGCAAGGATCAAGATTAGAACTCTTACCTAACTAGTTTGCTATATTACACTATTACTCAGTTATCACAAGTGCCACAGAGCTTACACGCTGGAGAGTTGCCCAAATTTTATTTATTTATTTTATTTGAAGTTTGTTTGCCATGATGGCCCATTGGGCCGAATGAGCCCATTTTCAATGGAGTCCTGGGGAGAAAAGCTCCATAGATACAATATATAAAACATATAAAATAACAATTTGTTAAAGTACAAGAAGAATACATATAAGCCAAAGTAAATGTTAATACAATTAGAAGACAAAGCAGAACAATATGTAACAATTCATATGAGTTTACAATTTTTATTCTCTATAATCGCTAAAATAGATGTTAAATCAAAGACAATAGTGAGCAGGTATGTACCAAAGAATTAAACATAAGCAGTTATTTACAATATGTATGTTCCCTTAGGGAGGATGCGATTGTAGGCTAAGGGGGTAAGGTAGTTGCTGGGGATGTTATGCAGAATGGGAACATGAGCATTCCCAGAGAGGTGTTAAATGTGAGTGGAGGAGAGTTTTAAAGGTGGGGAGGCTGCAGGTGCTGCGAATATGAGGTGGAAGGGAGTTCCAGAAATGGGCTAGGGAAAAAGAGTGTAAGAATTTGCCTGCTGGACGGGCAGGTTTGTGGAGTTCAATCAGGTTCTGAGTGTTGGTTCTTAGGGGTCTGCCAGGTAGGTGCATGGTGAAAGTTGAGGCAAGGGAGGGGCAGAGGGAGGGCTTGAAAATGAGCTTATGAGCATGAGTTAGCTGAGTGTAGATAAGGTAGTTGGGAAGCTCTAGCTAATTTAGTTTGTGGAGGGCAGTACAGTGATGGGAAGAGGATCTTTGCCCAGTGGTGAATTTGGCGATTTTGTTATAGCAGGAGGAGAGTTTTATTTTAATAGAGGATTTTAGGTTGGTTAGGAGTGGGCCACCATAAAGTAGAAAAGGGATGAGGTATGTGGTAGAGAGGAGGAATCTAGTAGATTGGGTGAGGAAGCAAATATGGCGATATGGGTATCAAATTTAAGCTGATTATCGATGAGAGCTCCTTACAGTTTAGCACTGGAAACAGTTTCAAGGGAAGTGTTGTTGTGACTGGTTATGGAGAATGAATTTATGTCAATGCTTATGCTTTTGGATGGGGTGAATATCATGAGTTTGGTTTTTGATGGATTGAGAGCTAGATGGTTATCTAGCATCCATTGTTCTTTGCTTGAGGAGGCATCTTGGGTTAGTTTTATATGGGAGGGAATGGAGTTAGCAGCACAGATAATTGTTGAATCATCTGCATATTGGATGATTTTAGCATTAGGGATAGTGTGGTGGAAGTCATGAATGAAAATGTGGAACAGAAAGGGACATAATATAGAACCCTGGGGTACACCAGTGACAGTGTTGAGGAAAGAGGAAGTGGATTTCTTCCATTTGACAGATTGTTGCCTGTTGGAAAGGTAACTGGTAAACCAGTTAACAGAAGTGGGTGAAAGGTGTAGATTAGAAAGTTTGGTCAGAAGGAGGGAGTGGGAGATGGTACTGAAAGCCTTAGAAAGGTCTAGGAAGAGGGTGGAAACAATATATCTGGAGTCTCGGGCTTTATTCATGGTTTCAAGGAAGGAGAGTAGTGTGGAAGTAGTGCTGTGACCAGGTCTGAATCCGTGTTGTGTTGGGGTTAGTAGGTGACTGTGGATGAGGTAGGGTAATAATTGTATATGGATACATTTTTCAAGTAGTTTAGAGATGGGAGATACGATGGCAATAGGTCTAAAGTTGGAGATGTTATTATTGTTTCCACCTTTGTGAAGGGGAATAATGTAGGCTTTTTTTCCAAATTTGGGGTACATAGCCTTCTTGGATTGACCGGTTTATAAGAATACAGATGGGGAAGGCAATGGCTTCAGCAGCTGCCTTTAGGATATCTTTGAAGGTGAGTGACATCAGCAGCAGTGGTAAAGGAGGGGTAAGGGAAGTGTAGTCAGTGTGAATGACTATAAAATCCAGTCTCTACAAAGACACACCTACTCTCTCACACAAACACACACATTTTCACATTTGCCAGGGCCAGCATTTAAACGCCTACCTAACTAGTTTGCTACACTACACTATTATGCAGTTATCGCAAGAGCCACAGAGATTATATGTTGAAGAGTTGTCCAAAGGTATCTTTGAAGGTGAGTGACATCAGCAGCAGTGCTGAAGGAAAGGTAAAGGAAGTTTAGTGAGTGTGAATGGCCTCAACCACATTCATCTAGAAACACACACACACACACACACACACACACACACACACACACACACACACACACACACACACACACACACACACACACACACTCACACACACAACTTTACATTTGACAGGGCTGAGATTACAACTGCTACATGGATACTTATTTGTACTATAGTGTTTCACAGTTATCATAAGTACCACTGAGACTATAGGACTGAGGGCTAACCAAAGGAATTCTACAGTAAATGACATCAGCACATCATGTGATATAGGCCAATTGAATGTGTACTGGGTTGGAAAGGCCTCATAATGGGATTCTCTCTGTCGCTGTCTGTCTTTCTCTTCCCCACATCTCTGTGTGTGTAAGTCTGACATATTATATTATGCTGGCCTTAGATATGTGTGAGTATTCCTATCCAATGTGTGTGTGTGAAGTATGAATGGTGTACAATTTGGTGTGTGTGTGCATAGACAGTTGTGAATAACCAATATCTGCAATCCACTGTGTTGTGAGACATGGGCTTCATTTCTCTAAGTTTAGGAGCATGCCCAGTATGACCTTCTATATTGAGTGTGTTCACCCATTCCATGGAGGGTTGGACTCCAGTTCAGGGTTTTATGTGCTACAGCTACACCTAGCAAACTGTTTCTGCAGGATCTCTTTATATAGGTTGCCAATATGGAGACACAATGGGCGTAACATGTGGAGCATACTGTAACTATTGCTGTCTGTGCTGCTTGTGTGACATGTTTGATTGGAGCATAGATTTTCTGACATATGTACTGTTTTACACTGTGATGTATCATGTCATCAACTACTGACAGTTATCATTCTTTGCTCACAGTTATTTACCAAGGAAATACAAGATGAATGAAGCTGAGACCAATATTCTGAGGCATTAACTACACATTCTGGCACACTCCTGCCATTGTGGAGGGGTAGCTACAGACAGTAGACTGCTGGTTCTATGTAAATGGTCCAGCACCTTATTAGTATGCTGGCTGGGGATCCCCTACTTGTGCTTTTCAAAAGTTCATGGAATGGCCATATCCTGCTGGGACCATACCTCTCAGCTGTACAGATACACCCAGGTTATCCAGAGGCAGGACTCATATATTTGGTCAGTTTACCTTCACATTGTGGTTTACAAGCAGTTTTGTGGCTATTCATTCGTGGGTTTGCAGTCAGGGAGTAGTATGGGTAGATATTAGAGTTTCAGACTTCACACAATCTATGAAATCCATGCTTCTACACCCCTCCCCCGTTATTTTCTTCTCTGCCTAACTTTATGTGAGCAATATCTCAGCGGTATCCCTATAGTTGGGCCTTTATCTCAGTAGTATTTATGGTCTGGTTCACAGTCCTTGCCATAGGACATGGGGTGGCATGCTACAGGCATTTGTCAACATGGCCTTGCATTTATTTTCTGTTTACTGTGTTAGGCTGTTAGTTGGGACCCCCTGACATTCTGTACATTGGCACTATGGGTGAGGCATGGGCCTTTGCTAGAGGACTGTAGGCCATTTGAGAGTGCCGTAGGCCATCTGTTACTGCATTTCTATGTGGGATTGTGTGTGTGGGGGGTGCACACCTGCAGACTTTAAACATTTGCAATGACTGTACTTGTATTTCCTGCTGTGTGAGGCTGGTGGTGGGTATGTGACTCTCACTGGCATCCATCTGTGTGATCTATTGACACCCACAGTTATTTGGGCCATCACATGTACTGCAGTGGGGGTTGTCACCTTGTGTAGTGCTGTCTAGTATGTTGACACCAGTATTTGTTATGAATTTCCTGGTGTCCCATATAGCTGTCTGCTGCTATCCCATTCAGCCACCCAATTTCCCTTGCATGCTTGTATCCATATCATATATACAAGTATGAGAACATACTGCACAATTCAGTAATTGACAGGAAGGGTGACTTACCTTGTTGCTGGGCCAGTAATGAGGAAGGTGCTGGAGGGCTGACTATATTGGATGCACATAGTACACTCCCTATACATGGCAAAGCTCAGGTAGTGTCATGTTTGGCATCCCTTTTACTGTATGTATGAGTCAGCAAGAGGTATCAGTCCCTGGGTCTCTACAGTATCAGTGCGTGTGCTATGCATTGCCTCTTTGCCAAGGCCTGGGCATACTGGGTATATTTCCTTCTGCCTACAGGGGCAGACTCAGGATGTTCGTCCACTGAGTCCCTCTGTGCCAGTGCTGGCCTTGGCAATGGTGGGAGGCTGTGCCGACCTGCCACATGCTGATCCTGCTGCAGCTGTTTCCACAGGATCATATTGTGTAGCACGCCACATACTACAAACATTTGTGTACATGTAGCTGGAGAGCACTGCAAGGCTCCACCGGATATGTCAAGGCAGTGGAACTGTGACTTGAGCATCCCAAACACATGCTCTACGATGATCCTGGTTTGTGCATGTGCCTCATTATGGTGTTCTTGTTTGGGTGTTTGTGAATTTCTGATGGGTGTCATCAGCCATGGCTCACGTGCATAGCCAGCATCCCTCACTAAATGGCCATATGGGAGTTGTGATAGCTTCCAGGGTTGCCAGCACATGCATTCATGATAATGCCCTGGGCATCACACATGACCTGGCAGTTGATGGAGGGGAAGTCCTTGTGGTTTAGGTAGACCCTACCCTGCTCACCAGGTGGTGCTTTGATGTGGATGTGTGTGCAGTCTATAGCACCAACTACCTCAGGGTTTTCTGCTATATGGTGGAAGAGATAAATACGTCTGGTCAACACCTCATGAGTGGTGGGGAAATATATGTGCTCATTGGCATGTTGTGTCATGGCATCCAGGAAATGGTGGAGTACTTTGGATGCTGATGCCTGTGAGACTACCATGATATCCCTGTTGGTCTTTGGAAGGTACCTGTGGCTCATATTCTTAAGCCTACACATACCTTGGTATCCACTGGGATGGGTTCCCCTCTATTACTTCTGTGTGTGTGTAGCGTGGCTGGCACAGCTCAACGGTTTGCTGTAGAATGTCCCTGTCCACCCTATATATATATATATATATATATATATATATATATATATACATATATATATATATATATATAAAATTATGATTAGCAAAACAGGAGACCTGAAATAATTTAACGAAATACATTTTATTTACTATGCACTTCCAAAAAGTCTATTACTAATAATATTGTTTTATGAGAAATTTTATTTTAGTATTAACTTCATAACTGTGATGTACAATTTTGCAATACTGGTGCCGTAGCCATTACCCTTATCTCTGACTAGAAAAGAATAATTTAAAATGTTGTTATCCTTGTTACTCTCCTTAAACTCATCACCTTTTGAGAGGCGATAATAATAGAGACTGTTAAATAATTCATAAGAAACTACATAATTATTAGCCAGAGTTATGGCCATGAATGTTCAAAAAATGCTGTTGCAATGCTGTCTGAATGTTTGCAAAGGCGTAACCATAGCTTTAGAATAAACTGCAATTTTTTTTTTTCATTTTAAGAGAATGAATTTGTTTCCTTTATGCACAGCACTGAATATAATTTTTTATTTATTTATTCCTACTATAATGGTGCCTCCAATGTATATTATGCTTTCAGTTTCATTTACTATGGTTATAAAAATGAAGGACTACTATAATCTCTTAGTTACAAATTCTAATTATTTTTTGTGTCTATAAGAAAAGTAGAGTCAAATCATACTTTTCATTTCTTACTTATTGTAGGTGATAGTCATAAACAAGGTATGCAATGTGTAGCATGTTTGTACAGCTTTGTTTACAAGAAAGTTAGAGTCAAATCATGCTTTTCATTTTTTGACTTATTGTAGGTGGTAGTCATAAACAAAGTATGCAATGAGTAGCAGGATTGCACAAGACAAAGTGATACAAAGGCAATATACAGGTCATAAACATCAGGAATAGTATAAAGGAGAAATGCATGCTATGCACAAAATATCAATAGCAATTTTATGCTATTAGCCAAGAAGCACTACAAACTGAATCAACATGATTCATAACATGTAAGTAGTGCATACCATGATCTGCATGGAAGTGTACTTGTATAAAAATGTAAAGAAAGACTTGTTCTTCTTTCATCTTTTCCCGGTTAGGGGTTGCCACAGCGGAACTCCAGTCCGCTAATGATTGGCAGTAGATTTTTGTGGTGCCGAGGTGCCAGCCTGACGCCCACCCTTCAATGACGGCATGCCCATTCACACATGTCTATCGAACACCACTCGACTGTGGGGAGGACAAGCAGACTCCACACAGAAGGAGCACCAGCTGAAAATCGAACGGGAGAACCTCTTGCTGTGAGGCGACAATGTTACCGCTGCATCACCGTGGCTTAAAAATTTTAAAGAAAGACAATAGACAACCTTAGCTGACTGCTAACAAACTCCCTGTATAATGTTCACTTTTTCATTGCAAGTTTAATATCTGCAGAAGCCATCACAGTGGCATTTTTTAGTTGGCCAAAATAGATATCACAGTGTCATCACACAAGGTTTTTTATGGTGTGAATTCTGTTCATTGGTCTGATCAAGCAGGAGTAGCTGGACAGATTTCACATGGCTGTACAGACACTAGGTGAGTTATGCAAAATCAGTCAGCCAATGGAAATTGAGAGAGGCAGATGTAGGCCCTATACCTCTACAGACTGTAGTCATAATGGCCCACTGGAGACACAACAGACCATTTGACTAGACTGCTTCCTGGACCATACAGACCAGCCAGTCTGGTTCCCAGAAACACAGGTTGAGACTAACTTTATTATGTAAAGCTTTCACAAAATATGCCACATCTCAATCACCCACAGAGCAGTAAATACTACACAATCTGCAATACACAAACCACATATTGATACTGAAACAGACCACTTCAGTGGACATGGGAACTACTCTGTGAATTATGAGGTACTACACAATAATACAGCTTACATTATCAGTGCATGAGCCCACCACCTTGTAGCAATCATCAGGACAATGTGTGACTTGGCACTGTTATATAGTGTTCTTTGAATTCTGTACATACCCCCCCCCCCAATGTATGTTAAGTGATTTTGGATATCCACAGGAGCCGTGGCTAGTGACATTGATAAGGTTCCTACAGAAACCAGTACAGGAAATTTACAGCCATGCAGAATGCTGTTAATGGAACATCATTTAATGCACCTTTAGCCAGCTGATGATACATTTGTAATGTCTGTAATGCTCTTTTGCTGCCACTCTGTGCACTACTGTGAATGTCTGCTATATGATTACCACCTTGTGCATCCTATATAACATGATGCAGGAAATTTGTAACCACAGTGTAGATATGACAGTGAAGAAATGCAGGAGGATGATGACCAGCTACCAACAGCAACCTTCTCAGAAGGGTCCCTTCAAAGATAATATATAGAGGCACAGCAGATGTGAGAGTCAATGACTGCACAGATGTTCATAGGTTCATAGGTGTATACTAGGCTAATGACCACTAGGGGCTTTATAAGCCTAGATGTGCAGCCTAAATGTGTTCCACAAGTTATATGTTTTGGATGTTTATAAGGGGGCGATTTTTGGTTATGTCACGATTTACTGACTGCCTCTCTCTGTCATAGACATAGGGGCCAGACCAGGGGTGATATTTTAATTTCCCATACAATGGTCTGAGTTACACTTAAATAGGGTTAGGGAGGGACTTTGTTTCTCATGGATAGGAAGCCTATTCCAAAGGATGGGAATTCTCTAAGGTACATATCTGTCTCTCTAACATGTCCTATTTGCGTTGCAAGCAAAATTTAGGTCTTTAGATCTAGTTGTTCTGATGCTGTTTGTTGTGCGGATGTGCAAGAGGCTCATGAAATCAGGATCCAGGGATGCCTTGTATATCAAGCATAGATAATTTCTCAGTAGTCTGTAGAAGATCAAGTATAGAGTGAAGGCTTTGAGGCAATCCGCTTACAACATTATGTTTATGCTCTGTGCTCCTTCTGTAAGGAACCAATTCAGACATTCCAGTTTCTGCATGTGTCTGGTACATATTGAAGGGCCATTATGCTTGATGACAGATGCGATGAGGGCTGAGTACAGTAGCACAATGACTTCCCTGGACCTAGACGCCATGCCCTTTCTTATAAGTTGAGCAACATAGAAGGATTTCCTTACTACCATAGGCACATGTTGGAAGAAGGCCAGGTTATTGTCTAGATATGTTCTCAGATCTCTGACTAGTGGGTCAACTCTTAGGTGCATTTTATTAATGATGTAGTTTCTTGGGGTGGCTAACTTCCCAAAAGGTACTATAATGCATTTCTTGGCAATGAGTTTTAATCCATGCCTTTGGCACCAGTCGTTTGTCTGTGTTAAACCCTATTGTAAGATGTTTGCAAATTGGGGGGATGGTTATGACTACTCCCAGTTTGCAGTCATCTGAGAACTTGGTCAGTCAGAGACCTTTGACTTTGTCCTTGACTTCTGAAAAGTCAATGCCAAGGAGGAGTGGACTCAACACAGTGCCCTGAGGGAATCCACTGGTGAATGACCTCCTTGAGGAGGTAGTCTCAATGATCTTAACTTTGTGAGTCCTATATGTGAACCAGTTGGCTGTCCAGCATATTATATATTTATATACAAATGTAAAATAAAATAAAAATAAAATAAATAAATATAGGGGTTTATGCCTAACTCCATAAGTTTGTTAACAATGCCTGAGTGTGGTATTATATCAAATGCCTTTGCCAGGACAAGGTAGGTAGTATGCACTCTTTTATCCTCATCCATTGCCTTGGTGACCTTTTCAAAGAATTCCACCAGCTTCAGTAGGCATGACCTTCCTTTGACAAAGCCACACTGGGATGGATCCAGTGTCTGAAGATCACCTATGTCTTTATTGATCATATCAGTAATGATTATTTCCATTTCTTTGCATGTAAGACTAATCAGATTAACGGATCTGTAGCTTCTGGTATCAGTTAATGGTCCACTCTTATCAAGAGGGATGACTGTTGCAGTCCTCCATTCTTGTGGCATGAAGCCTGTTTTGAGATTATAATTAAATAATAACTCCAGTGGCACTGACAGGTCATATTTTAGACTATTCAGGATGCATCCTGGGATATTATTAGGGCATATTCAGGCTGTGTTCTTGACCTTAGTGAGAGCAACCAGTTCATGCTCTCTGTTTGTAGTTGGAGGGGTTATGTTTGAAGGTATTTCTTAGTAGTGGCTGACGGTAAGTGAGGAGTAAAGCTGGAACTGAATTTGTCAGCCAGCAGATAAGCTATATCACCCAGCTCAGTGAATGTGACACCATAAACCACTAGTTCAGTACACTTCTGTGTGCAGCCTTTGAGGTTTATGACATAGCTGAAGAAGGCCTTATGCTTGTCTTTTGCCTGGGAGGCTATTTTGACTTAAAATTGGATTTATTGGATATAATTAACTTTCCTAGTTGCCTGTTTAATTCAATAAAAGAGTTTTTATCTTTATGGGAGTAACACTTCCTGATTTTAGCCATGATTTTTTCATTTTGTTGTATAACCTGTTTAATTTGGGACGCCACTAGTGTGGATTGCTTTTCAAGATAGTTTTGGGCTTGCTTCTAGTAGGTACAGCAACTATAATGTAGCCATTGACATGGAGTTTCTGTAAACAATTCTGCATAGGCTGCTGTGTTCTCTGTGTTTGGTGGGGCATCGAATATCACTTAATAAAAGGTGGTTTGCTTTGGAATATTTCCTAACTGTTATTGGGTTTACTGGGGTTTCTGAGTTGGTTTTGATTTTGAAGGAGACAACTTTATGGACAGACCTTGCCTGGGAGGCTGTGACATTGAGAGATACAGCATTCTTCCATATTTGTGAGTATAAGGTCCAGTATTCTGGACCCTCTAGTGGGTGTATGCATTAATTGGTCAAGGGTGTTATTTATTTATTGGCATTTGTTTACCAGAAAAGTCCACAGGGCCAAGAAAGCCCATTTTCGGTGGAGACCCGAGGAGAAAAGCTCCATTGCAACAAGTGAGTTACATGAGAATAAACAAAGTTACAGAAAAGAGAAAATTATGTAATGTTTGAAAAATCACCAAGAAGTTTCATGAAAACAAAAAAAAAGTTACAGAACAATTTCATAAAACAATCCCCCAGATTCTCAAAAGCTTGCACAGAGTGCAAGATTGGTGCATGAGCTCAAGCAGGCAATATGTGTGTTGTGTGATCCAGGAACAGCTTGCAGGGGCATGCACGAGTGCTCATGCATTAATCCTGCATGGACTAAGCCCTGGTATGCAAATAACCCCATTTGCAGGTGAAATCCATGCAAATGAGGTGAATTTGCAATCCAGGAAGCTCGCAACAGTCCGTACAAGACTAGTGCAATCTGCAGAAATGTACTCAGTTAGTAGCTAGGACAGCTCCAAATAAAGGCTGCATATCATGTAGTAAGCATGCCAATGGCCAAGTATAAGGCCATTGGCATTGCAAACAGTGAACAAAATTAAAAAATCAACTTTTATTTTTTTGTAGCCGATCTCGGCTGTTTAAGTGTAGGGCAGCGGCGTGCAAACGGGATCAGGGGGAAAATAATAAAATAAACCTAAAATAAGCAATCTAACTAAAATAAGTATACTGCCATGCAAGTCAATGGCAGGCAGAAGACAACATGGCCAGTGAGTAGTGGTTGCTAAGGGGCTTCTTCTACTTAACAGTGAGAGTGGGAATTATTGTACAGCCAATCTAGAGCTAGAGGAGTGGTTTCAGCACTGAAATTGTAGATTATTGGCCATTTTGGGCTGATTTCGGTCCTTTTATTCTTTCTGGCATAAAAAAGTGTGTTTGCCCGCTTTTGCACTTCTATTAAATTGGCGGAACCTGTTTGGGTGTCCTGTAGACAAATTCAGCACCAGAATAGAGAAAGAGAGACTTTTTGGTTGACTGCAAGTACTTTTTGGCTTAAATTACCCGTTTTTGCCATCTGCTGTTTGTTTCTGCTGTTTCTGTACTTTTAGCTACTGTATTTTATTGCATCTCAGCTATTTAAATCATTTTTATTACTGTGAACTTGTTTTCTGCCTGTTTTAAAAGTTTTAAACTGCATTTACTGTTTTTTTGACTGGATTTTCTGATTTAGGCAACACACTCAAATGTGCTTGCGTTTTCAGAGCATATCCACTGTTTATTGCCTGTCCTTGCTGATTTTTCTGAAAAAAAACAAAAAAACAAAACAAAAAAGCTCTTGCTGCTTGTTTCCCACCTTTCTAAACTAGTATAGTTCAGTTCCCAGACATTGCTGGCTTCAGGACTTTATTTCTTGTGACCAGAGCTATTCCAGACCTTATTGTGTTAGAGGGAGGTCCTTCTGCTTAACAGTGAAAGTGGGAAGCATTGTACAGCCAATCTAGCACTAGAGGAGTGGTTTCAGCACCGAAATTGTAGCTTATTCGCCATTTTGGGCTGATTTCAATCCCTTTAGTCTTTCTGGTATAAAAACATGTGTTTGTGCGATTTTGTGCATCGTGCAGCGCCACAGGGCTAGTGTTAACTATTCCCGGTACCAGAAAGTCTGCTCTTCAAATTTTCCCTTAGAACTTGCTGTCTTTTCAGTAATAGCACTAAAATCTGTATCCCTGTGACTTGCACTTGCGCTAGAACTACTAGAAAGCACGAAGAAGTTGTAAATTAATGCAAGCACTAAAATCCCCCATTAACAAGGGAAATTAACTGTAGGCACTAAGAAACCTAAAGTTGCAAAGTACCTAGCCAAGGTAAGGGAAAACAGCTCTTTTACTTTACTAAATAGCACCTAACCAGGCATGTCCAAGGGTCAGCTTTCAGTGATTTCTCATGTCCACCTGGTGAATCTGGGCATACTGGGGCAATGTAGCAATTGCCTCATGTACACAGACAACCCTCTCCTACTACCACCAAACACTACAACCTGCGAGAGATGTAATTGCATAGCCAAACTGGAAGCAAAGCTCTCTCCAGCCAAGACTGTTTTAGATAGTCAAGAGGAGAAGGTAAACATCTGCACTACACCTGAAGCAACACATAGCCCCACAAAACCCACACCACCAACACCCACACATAGCAACATGAAACCCACATATGCAGAGGCCCATAACATTAACCTACCCAAGCAACGAGGACCTCCAAAGCTGAAACGCAAACAAACACCAATCACAACCAAAGCAACGCATAGCTCACAACATCAGTGTGCCACCCAAAAATAGCCCTTAAGGCAAGACAATGTACCGGACACTTTAGTCATAGGTGACTCTATAGTCAGGCACACTGATGTCCCACTTACCAGGCTGAACAAGGAGAAAATTACAGTCAGCTGCCTGTCAGGTGCTAGGATCTGCCACATAATGCATGCACTCAAGTCACTCCACAACAAGTACAAATGCGATTCAGTCATTGTTCAGGTTGGGGGTAAATGACTTGAGATGTACCTCCCTGGACTACATGAAAGAGACATGAAAGAGCTCTCAGACCATGTGGATCATGCAGGTATGATCCTAGCCCTGAGTAGCATCCTACCTTCACCCAGAATGATACCACAGTATAAGGACAAAATGATTGACTTCAACAATTGGCTAAACTTCTAGTATCATTCAAAGGGGATCCAGTATCTGTCTGCCTGGGCCGACATGATCAACAAACCACAATGCTTTGCCAGAGATGGCCTGCACCTGTCGCCCTTGGGATTCAGATTACTGGCCAAGGCCCCTGCCACCCCTATAGTGCCTTTTTAGGCAAGGTTTAAATGACAAAACCACCAACATCACAAACACAAACATGCAAAATCTGAGGGTAATGCTACTCACTGCTAGAAGTCTAAGCCTCAAAATGCACTCTCTCGAGGTACTCCTAAAAATGGAGAATATCGATATCTGTGCAGTAACCGAGACCTGGTTCAAGGCTCCAGAAAGCACCCTCGCAATACCAGGCTACAACTCTTCCAACACTTTTTGGCCACCAAACCAAGACCGAATCATGAAACGTGGAGGAGTGTCCATATTCACCAAGGATTCACACCTCCAGGCTAGTCGCCCAACATAATGCATCTGAAATTCTCCAGGTGCAACTGACACTAGGTAAGGCCACAATCCAAATTGTAGCTTGCTACAGTTCCCCCACCATGCCCCAAGAGTCCCAACACACCTTTCTAAATATACTGGAAAATATTAAGATACAACCAAACACCCTAATACTGGGTGATTTCAACTACCCTGCAATTAACTGGGAAAACTACTCGGGTACCAATACCTTTGCCCAACATTTCTTGGAATTCATTAATTTCAATGCCCTAGACCAACTAATTTGTAGTCCCACCAGAGGCTCAAATATCCTAGACCTGGTCATTATCAACATGGGAAATAGATGCTCCACACCAGTGGTCACCCCCTCGTTGGTCAGGTCTGATCATAAACTAATCAACCTTGACATCCACAATCCATCCTCACCCTCCAATAAGGAAACTATCGGTAAAAACTTCACCAAAGCCAACTTCATGCTACTCAAGTCAGAAGTGGCAAATTTCATGACACCTATGCAGAAGGGAACTGAATGTTCAACGGCTGAATCCTACACTAAGGCACTGTACAAGCACATACACTCGTGCATGAGTTGTGCCATCCCTAACAGAACCAAGATGATCTCCTCCAAAAAAGGAAGCCAATCTGGT
The DNA here is from genome assembly GCF_019279795.1 of Protopterus annectens. NCBI lineage: Eukaryota > Metazoa > Chordata > Ceratodontiformes > Protopteridae > Protopterus > Protopterus annectens. The sequence goes on along the minus strand of NC_056733.1, from coordinate 808,423,843 downwards.
GGTCCCCAGCCATAAACAAAATATACAACAGAAGGAAGAAACTGTTGCAGAAAAGAGGAAAATCCCAAGATGTAAAAAACTCCATTACCAGCCTTAGCAAAAAGCTGAGATCCCTCATAAAATCCTCCAAAGCTAGTTATGAAAATAGAATTGCCAAATATTCCAAAGACAATCACAAGACATTCTATACATATGTCAAAAATCTAAGTGGCAGTGCTCAGATTTGTTCTGAGCTACAACAGAATGGCATTAAATATACTGATCCCAAGGATATCGCCAATATCCTGGCAGATCGATTCAGTGCCAATTTCACCCCCTCTCACAAACTAAAAGGCCCATCCCAATACCGGAAGATTGACAAACTCTAGTTATCACAGCCACACAGGAAAAAAATGCACTCTCCAATGCTTAAAATACAGCATCCATGGGACCAGATGATATCCCGGGCTGTGTACTACATGAACTGCAAAATGAACTGACACTTTGCCTAAGCATCATGTTCAACAACAGCCACACCTCAGGCTTCGTGCCCACTGAATAGTGCACAGCTACAGTCATCCCACTTCACAAGGGAGGATCCACCCTGGATCCTGGGAACTACTGCCCCTTCAGTCTGACAAGCCTGGTCTGCAAGGCCATGGAATGCATTATCATGGAACTTATAAACAAGGACATTGGCAACCATCAAATGTTGGACCCCACCCAATTTGGGTTCGTGAAGGGCTGATCCTGTCGCCTCAACCTTATTGATTTCTTTGAATCAGTCTCTAGAGCTGTGGACGAGGGTAAGGCAGTCCACACAGCCTATCTTGACCTCGCCACTGCCTTTGATACCATCCCCCACTCTGGAATCATAGATAAACTTACCAAGCTGGGCATTAATCCCTACATCACTCAATGTGTTGCCAATTGGCTTACTGAAATAACACACACTGTAAAAATATCCAATTCCAGATCCAGCTTCAGACAAGTGACAAGTGGAGTACCTCAGAGTTCAGTCCTGGGACTGCTCTTGTTTGGCATCTACTTCTCTGAAGCACAGGCCGACACTAAGGGACTCTGGCTAACAAAGTTCACAGATGACTGCAAACTGGGAGCCATTATTGATTCCCCAAGTGATGTAGATATCCTACAAAAGGGCCTTAGAGAAACAGATGCTTGGTGCCAGAGTCATGGACTCAAGCTCAATGCCAAGAAATGTATAGTTATCCCCTTTGGGAAAAAAACATGTACCCATGAACTACCACAAAGGCAGCAGTACTCTAAACACTGAAAGTGTGATGAGAGACTTAGGAACACAGGTGGACAGTGGTGTCACCTTTGATAACCACATCATTACAACAGTGAGGAAATCCTTCTATGTGGAACATCTCATCACAAAAGACTTTTCCTCCAGAAAGAAGGAGGTCATTGTCCCACTGTACTCATCCCTCATTAGACCCATTATAGAGTACAATGCCTCATTTGGTATGTACCACATAAGACATCTGCAACAGTTGGAAAAGCCTCAGAAATATCTCACTAAAAGGATGGCAGGCCTAAAGCAGATGCCCTATGGTGACCTTCTAAAAAAACTCCAGCTATACTCTGTTGCATATCGCCTACTCAGAGGCAACCTCTGCTTAACTTACAAGGCCATGTCTAACCCTGAGCTGTTGTACATGCTCCATCTAAAGAAATCCCAATCCCTCAGAGCCACATGCCCCAGTGAACTAAACCTCATTGTCACAATGAACAAGACATGCTGGAGGGATAGGTTCCTGACCCAGAGACTCCCCTTACTCTGGAATAGACTGCCCATACATATCAAACAGAGCACCTCTTTGGCATTCTTCAAAAGGAACCTTGACAACTGGATGGGAGATAAGAAAATCACTCCAGGAATCATATCAGTTGCCCTAATAGAAAGGGGTCCAGGCAAGCAAACACTGTGGGTATAAGTAACCAGGGAATTGTCATAGCTAGGCTTGTATAGGCAATAGGGCTGATAGCCTAGTACCAACCTATGAACCTATGAATGTGATCACTGATTACCAGGGATGAGCTATGCTGAACAGGTGTAAGCACTGCTTAAATGTAAATGCTAAGCAGATTTGCCCACTGTTATGTGAAGAGTACACGATGTAAGCTATTTTTCATTTAACCGTATGTTAGCACTGCTTACCATCATGCAAACTCACTTAAAGCTGCTCAAAACTGCCTTAATCACTCTGTATCCAACAGTCCTTGTTCTGCCTAGCAACAAAATAAACAGCCCTTGAACCCAGGACCCTCAAGACTATAGTCAAAGCACTTAACAAATAAGCTATGTGAGCTGCAAAAATGTCTGTTGCTTTTTCAAAAATATCATTTAGTACATGTACTGAATAGTATTGAACAACTGCTTTGACCACTACAATTGTTTACTACGTGTTAGTGAAAATAGTGTTGGATCAGTCATGTTTTTTATATCTAAATATGCAATCTGTGTGTATATATATATATATATATATATGTATATATATATATATATATATATATATATATATATATATATATATATGTGTGTGTGTATACATGTACACACACACACACACACACACACACACACACACACACACACACACACACACACATATATATATATATATATATATATATATATATATATATATATATATATAAAACATATGCCCATAACATGTAGTGGAGTCATACCTCAGCACCATAACTCTCAAACTCTTAGTGCAAGGGAACATAATGTAAGTATTGCAGTTATAAATGTAGAATTTTGCTACTGTAACAGGAGTTGTGTCAACAGACATGTTGTGTAGGAAGGCTCTTCTGAAACTGACATGTATGCCAACAGTTATTGACAGACATCATAAAATCATCATAGTGAAGTACCACACAATTCACAGTAATGATCCTGTGGAATACAGTAGAAATATGACCAATAAACATGGACAGTCTGAAACAATCTAGTCATTCCAGAGGTATACACAGAACTCCTTAGTGCATGATTTGTGGACCAAGCCTGACAAAGGGGATGTTTACTGCCATGAAAATGGGGATATATCACAAATACTGGAGTAGATAAGCTCATGCAGTTGATGCATTCACACTCTCCTGTTTGTCCTAACACATATTAACTGGAGGAGCAGAGGTTCCAAGCCCACATACTTACCACTAGTTAGTGACATACATCTTCACAGCATCCCGCTACATTTTCAGAAATACACAACACGTATGGTGGCCAGGCAACAGTACAGCTGACAAATATCTGGACATAACATCACACTAGGTAAGTACACTGAGCTGCTAGGCATGTCACCAAGCACTGTTTAAATTACAGGCAGACGGCCATAACACTAACTAAGTTTCCTATGGGGGAATAGAAATGTAATTGCAAATGTAGCAGGCACTACAGGCATGTAACAGCATGGAGTAACAGACACCAGTGTGGAAGGTCATACCCACAACCAATCTCAACACAGTCACAGTCCCATTATGGTAAGCCTAATTAATAGTACAGTATATGGACTGTGTGAACAAAACCATCCTCATATTTGTCATTTACACATTAACCCTAGATATACTGGCCCAATTCACAGTGTAGTCTGATGCCTGACTGTGGTATGGGACATGTCTCAGTCTGGCCCTACAAACATATATGCTGATAGGGTACCAGAAATTGGAGCAACATGCAATGTCAGATAGAACAGGACCAAGAACACTGACATCTACCCCCAGGCTGTACACAGGCCAAATAACATATTCACCATACACTGCTACACAATACTGACACTCTGTCAACAATCACCATAAGTACACAGACCTCACTACTGTACAGACTACAACAGAATGTCCAGGTTTTGTCCCCAAATATAAGGCCTCCTATACATAACATGACTGGCAGTCTGATATATCACTGGCTTGATATCAGGAATGATGTCAGTAAATAATGATACACTGTACATATGCACCTCTTACAGCATGACATATGGACAAAGGGTGACAGACTTGGGGGACAAAGGCACAAACACAGGGCCAATATTGACATATTGCTGTGATAAACTGAGAATATTGCTGGTGTAACAGGGTTTGCTGTGACATATCTCTTCTGAGGGATATTACGTCAGTAACACACATGGATGTCACCACTTACTGACTGCAATCATCAGAGTATGCTATTGCATTTCTAAAGACAGAAAATGTACGAGTAACACACCACGTCTAAGAATCCAAACTCTGGCATGTCTGCAGATAGCACTACAGGTGATAGTTTCGTCATCCACATAATACTGTCATGCCAGACTTTAAATCATGCAGAACAGAGATATCCACACGAATCCTGTTAAACTAATATTACTTCAAATGATCCCTTCCTGTTTTTTGGCCTGTCTCCACAGTGTATGTTGTAAGAGGTTTTTCCAACTACCCTCTGTGATGCTGTTTGGATCCCGTCATTACACAATAACCCCAACAGGATACTGATGACACAAACACAAGAACACACTTATCAGTATTGAGTTTCAACCCCTACTTGGCTCTGTATTGCTATTACACTGTTACACAGTTATCATACGTGCCACAGAGCTTACATGTTGGAGAGCTGTCCAAAGGTATCTTTGAAGGTGAGTGACATCAGCAACAGTGCTAAAGGGGGGGGGAGTGAAGTGTAGTAAGTGTGAATGTCCACAAAATCAGGTGTCAACAAAGACACACACACACACACACACACACACACACACACACACACACACACACGCACACACACACACACACACACTCTCTCACACAAACATTATCACAGTTGCCAGGGCCAGGATTAGAACCTCTACCTAACTATATTGCTACACTACAGTATTACGTAGTTACTGCAAGTGCCATGGAGCTTATAGTGCTGAAATGCAGCCAAAGGGTTATTTCAAGATGACTGACATCAGCAGGCATGCTAATGTAGGGCAATGGGAGGTGTAGTGAGTGTGAATGGCCTCAAAATCATTCATCTCCACACATACACACACACACACACACACACACACACACACACACACACACACACACACACACACACACACACACACACACACATTTTTCAGTACTGAGATCCATAGGTTCATTGCTTCACAGCTGTGTAGTATGTGAATGGGCCTGAAGGCTCTACAAGGCTTGGCCAAAGGAATATTTTGGCATCAGGCCACATGACAATAGTCCCCAGTGTGGCATAGGGGTGTATTCCCTGGAGTGGTCCTCAGGGGTGGGTATTGTATTCACCATCCACTTATCTGGGTTTCTATTGTGGGTGGCCAGTGATCTGCACTGCTTCTCATGTATGTGATCTATATTCCATAAAATGGACAGTGCCTGGGTTGTACACTTGTCCCACATGCATGTTCTTTGACATGTGGAAGTGTACTTGAAGTCTCTTGGGCATGTTGTGTGGACAGATTGTTATCTTCTGATGTAGCATTCCTGACCTCATTTGGTGAGACCTGGCTATGTAACTGCGGTCATGATTGCACCTACACTGGCAGTATGATATGGGTATTCAGTGGAGTTAGTGGTGTCTGTCCATACAGGGCATGTGTATAAGGCATGGTATTCCCTTTGTGGGCTACTTTTGCAGTCTCTACAGTTGTTGCAGGCATCCAGTGGGGAACATGGTAAAAGGTCCACTGTATACATTTATTTGACTACTGACAGGATGGAACAGGGTGCCATGTCCTTTTACTTGTTGGATAACGCACACTCAGTCAAGAGATGTAACATAGCAAAGTATTTTCTGATGTCAGTTACACTAATGTGGTCAACAGGCATGTAGTCCACTGGAATCACACCGTGGTTACTATCTGGGAGGAAATATGCAGGGAACTACCAATATAGTGGTTGTTGCCTAGCCAAGTGTGTTTGTGGATGATACGTAGGTGAAAAGTGTTCTCTGAGTAATAGATGGGGTGCCTATATTGTTCACTAATACATACTGTCACATGTAGGGCTGTGTATTGGCTACACCAACCTCTCTGGTGTTTGACATTTGTTGGCCTTGTAATGTGGACATTGTGACATATACTAGGTCTTCAACATAATAATTTAGCAAAACCCACCCCACAATGGATCCTGTTATTACACAATCACAGCAACCCCCACACAGGATACTGATGACAGACAGACACACACACACACACACACACACACACACACACACACACACACACACACACACACACACACACACACACACTTGCCAGTACTGAAATCCATAGGTTCATTGCTTTACATATGTGTAGTAGGTGAATGGTCCTGAAGGCTCTACAAGGCTATGCCAAGGGAATACCTTGGCATCAGGCCAGATGACAATAGTCCCCAGTGTGGCATTATGGTGTAGTCCCTGGAATTGTCCTCAGGGGTGGGTATTGTATTCACCATCCACTTATCTGGGTTTCTATTGGGGTGGCCAGTGATGTACACTGCTTCTCATGTATGTGATCTATATTCCATAACATGGACAGTGTCTGGGTTGTGCATATGTCCCACATGCATGTTCTTTGATGTGTGGAAGTGCACTTGATGTCTCTTGGGCATGTTGTGTGGACAGATTGTTATCTTCTGATGTAGCATTCCTGACCTCATTTGGTGAGACCTGGCTGTGTAACTGAGGTCATGATTGCACCTACATTGACAGCATGATATAGGTATTCAGTGGGGTTAGTGGTGTTTGTCCATACAGGGCATGTGTGTAAGGCATGGTATTCCCTTTGTGGGGTACATTTGCAGACTCTAAAGTTGTTGCCAGTGTCCAGTGGGGAACATGGCAAAAGGTCCACTGTACACATTTATTTGGATACTGAGGGGATGGAACAGGGTGTCATGTCCTTTTACTTGCTGGATAACACACACTCAGTGAGGAGATGTAACATATCAAAGTATTTTCTGATGTCAGTGGCACTGTTGTGGTCAACAGGCATGTAGTCCACTGGTATCACACCATGGTTACTATCTGGGAGACAATATGCAGGGAACTACCAATATAGTGGTTGTTGCCTAGCCAAGTGTGTTTGTGTAGGATACGTGGGTGGACACTGTTCTCTGAGTAATAGAAGGGGTGCCTATATTGTTCACTAATCCATACTGTCACATGTGGGGCTGTGGATTGGCTACACCAACATCTCCGGTGTTTGACATCTGTTGGCTTTGTAATGTGGACATTGTGACATATACTAGGTCCTCAACATAATAATTTAGCAAAACCCACCCCATAATGGATCTTGTTACTACACAATCACAGCAACCACCACACAGGATACTGATGACAGACACACACACACACACACACACACACACACACACACACACACACACACACACACACACACACACACACACACTTGCCAGTACTGAGATTCAAACCCCATGCCTAGCTATGTATTGCTACTACAGTGTACGACATTTATTACATGCACCATGGAGCTTATAGGATGGATGTTGTCCCAAGGTACTTATAAGGTGAGAAACATCACCAGCCATTGTAAATACTGACATTGGGTAATGCAGTGGGTGAGAGATCCCAAAAATAATTTTACCCTACACACACATTTATGAGGGGGGAGGTTCAAACCTCTATCTAACAATTTTTTTGGATCATTATGTCATGAATTTTCCATATGCACTATTGACCTTACATGGTTTAGGGTTGTCAACAGGTACTTCTAAGGTGGATGATATCTGCAGGACTGCTAAAGTCAGGCACTGAGATGTGTACTGGGTGTAGATGGGGCCAAAATATTTGGGGTACAGACATACATATACACACACACAAACACTTACCAAGGATGAGATTCAACCCCAAACCTATGTAGTTATTCCTATTACATTGTTCCACATTTATGGCATGTGCCATGACACTTAGATAAAGGAGAGCTTTGCCAAGGTATCTTTGAAGGTGAGTAACATCAGCAGCAGTGCTAAAGGAGGGATAAGGGGAGAGTAGTAAGTGTGAATGTCTATAAAATCAGGTATCATCAAAGACACACACTCTCTCACACAAACACACACAGTTTCACAGTTGTCATGGCTGTGATTAGAAATCCTACCTAACTAGTATGGTACAGTATAGTATCACACAGTTATCGCAAGCACCACGGAGCTTAAATGTTGGAGAGGTGTCCAAATGTATCTTTGAAGGTGAGTAACATCAGCAGCAGTGCTAAAGGGGGGGGGTAAGGAGAGAGTAGTAAGTGTGAATGTCCATAAAATCAGGTATCATCAAAGACACACACACACACACACACACACACACACACACACGCACACACAGACACTATCTCTCACAAAAACACACATGCAGTTTCACAGATGCTATGTCAGGGATTAGAACTCCTACCTAACTAGTATGCTCCACTATAGTATTATGCAGTTATTGCAAGTGCCACAGAGTTTATATGTTGAAGAGTTGTCCAAAGGTATCTTTGAAGGTAAGTAACATCAGCAGCAGTGCTAAAGGAGGGGTAAGGGGAGAGTAGTAAGTGTGAATGTCCATAACATCAAGTGTCATCAAAGACACACACACTCTCACACAAACACACACAGTTTCACATTTGCCATGTCTGGGATTAGAACCTTTATCTTATTAGTATGCTCCACTATAGTATTACACAGTTATTACAAGTACCACAGAGCTTATATGTTGGGGAGCTGTCCAAAGGTATATTTGAAGGTGAGTAACATCAGAAGCAGTGCTAAAGGAGGGGTAAGGGAAGAGTAGTAAGTGTGAATGTCCATAAAATCAGGTGTCATCAAATACACACACACATTCTCTCACACAAATGCTCACAGTTTCCATGTCTGCTATTAGAACTCCTACCTAACTAGTATGTTACACTATAGTATTACATAGTTATCACAAGTGCCACAGAGCTTATAGGGCTGACAGTTAGCCAAAGGGTTATTTCAAGGTGACTGACATAATCAGGCATGCTAAAGAAGGGCAATGGGAGGTGTAGTGAGTGTGAATGGCCTCAAAATCATTCATCTCTACACACACATGGAGTTTCACAATTGCCATGCCTGGGATTAGAACTCCTACCTACGTAGTTTTCTACACTGCAGTGTTACACACTTATTGCAAGTGCCACATATATTATAGGGCTGAGATTTGGCCATAGAGTTATTTCAAGGTGACTGACATCAGAAGGAGTGCTAACATGGGCAATGGGAAGTGCAGTGTTTGTGAATGGGTCATCAATAATTACTCTGGACACACACACACACACACACACACACACACACACACACACACACACACACACACACAGACACACACACACACACACACACACACACACACACACACACACACACTTAGTCACATACAACTTTACATGTGGCAGGACTGGGTATACAAATGCTAGATGAATACTGATTTGTACTATCATGTTACACATATATCACAGACACCACAGACACTACAGGGCTGAGGGCTACCAAAAGGAATGTTTACAGTGATTGGCATCAGCACATCATGTGATATTTGCCAACTGGATGTGTGGTGGGTAGGACAGGCCTCATAATGGAAATCTCTCTGTCACTGTCTTTCTCTCTCTTCCCCACATCTCTGTATGTGTATGTTTTACATATTATAGTATGTTGGCCTTGGATATGTGTGAGTATTCCAATCCAATGTGTGTGTAAATCATGAATGGTGTACAATTTGGCATGTGCACAGACATCTGCGAATGACAAACATGTATAGTCTACTGTGTTGTCAAACATGGGCTTCATTTCTCTACGTGTAGGAGCATACCCAGTATGACCTTCTGTATTGAGTGTGTGAATCCATTTCAGGTAGGGTTGTACTCCAGTCCAGGGTTTGGTGTTCTACACCTACAGCTAACAACCTGTTTCTACAGGATACCTGTAGATAAGTTGACAATATAGAGTCACAATGGGCAACAGATAGTGGGATAATGTAACTATTGCTGTCTGTGCTGCTTGTGTTACATGGTTGGTGTTAGCAGACATATTCCAACATATGTACTGTTTTACACTGTAATGTATTATGTCATCAACTACTGACAGATATACTTATTTGCTCGCAGTTATTTCCTGGGAAATACAAGCTGAATGAAGCTGTATCCAGTATTGTGGTCTGCAGCCTACATATTCTTGCACACTCATGCAATTCTGGAGGGCTAGCTGCAGACACTTGCTGATGGGTCTGTGTAAATGGTCCAGCACCTTGGTACTATGGTGGCTGAGGATCCCCTTCTTGTACATATATCAATGTAACAGAATGGCCATATCCTGCTATGGCCATACCTCTCAGCTGTACAGATTCACCCAGGTTACCCAGAGGCAAGGCTCATATATCTGGTCAGTTCCCCTTCACATTGTGGTTTACGAGCAGGTTAGTAGCCACCCATTACTGAGTTTCCAGGTAGGGGTAGTATGGGCACACATCAGAGTTTCAGACTTCACACATTTCATGATGTCCATGCTTCTACCCCCCCTCACTCTGTTTTTCTGGCCTCTTCCTAACATTATGTGAGCAATATCTGAGAAGTATCCCTATAGTTGACCCTTCATCCCAGTGGTATTTAGGGGTTCGTCCACAGTTCATGCAGTAGGACATGGTGGGCATGCTACTGGGATTTGTCAACATGGCCTTGCATTTGTGTTCTGTTGACTGTGCTATGTTGTTAGTTGGGACCCCATAAGATAACATACATTGGCACTATGGGTGAGGCACAGGCATTGGACAGCAGGCTATAGATCATTTGGTAGTGATGCAGGCATCTGTAGCAGGCCAGCGCATTCTGTCACTCCTACATTCCCAGGCTGTCAGCCAGTAGATTCCCCTGGGGTGACAGGGTAAGTGTACGAGGTGTTAATGGCAATAGTTCCTGTACATATTAATTCATTGGTCTGGATGAGGGCAGGATGCTGCTTACAGCTAGGGGCACACCTGCATGTGAAGCCTCTTCAGCATGCTGCATGCTGTGGGTATTCCCATACAGAAGTGGGGTCATACTGTACTCATTCCCAACAGCAAGGATATGACCTGTGATAAACCTGTGTCTGATGGTGGGGCGGGCTGAGTGCAAGTGTAATATGGAAGCTATTTGCAGCTGACTCACAAGTATACATGGGACATTCCCCTTATGCTGCCTTGTGCGGGGACATAGGCAGTCTCTCATTACTTCATAACTGTACCTTTTGTGGTCTGCCAGTGATAGCCGAGACTATATTTGTATTCCATACTACACAGACAACTAATGTGCTACTAACCTGTATGTACAATTCCAAAGTTGTGCGCAGTTGACAGTTACATGTTATGTACTCTGTCTAGGGTACTTCCACCTGTGTACTGTGTGTATGTATGGGCCCACATTCATGGCATGTCCATCTTTCAGATGGTGACAGATACTGACATCTGGAAAATGAGTATGGACGGCTGCTGACATGGGTAATGCTGAGAAGCATTGTGGTTGGCACTGCAGTTGTTGGAACATGGCCCTGTCATCCACAGTACTGCCTACAGGCCACTGAGACACAACTCTCCATGCCTACATGCTGAGCATTTCCACACAATATTGAACACATGACAAACTAACACATGGAACTATGCATATTGTACACGTGCAACAATCTATCCTGTAGATTGGGCCAGCTTAGGTAATCTGTGTTCCACTGTTATTACACCTCACACTTACATGTTACTGCATTTCTACATAGGATTGTGGGGGGATGGCACACCTGATGACTTTAAGCATTTCCTATGACTGTCCTGGTATTTCAGGTATTTTGTTGGCTTCCATTTCGTTTTGTATTCTGACCTATCATGCAGACTGGAGGCATATCAGTAGAGTACAGATCTTAGGTTTTATTAACCTACATTTCAGTTTCAGACTTCTTACCCTTCAGAACTAACATACAACTGTCAGACCTGTTTTAGTCTACCTGTGTAGGTCTGGAGGTGGGCTGTTAACCATTGACATCAATTGGAGGCCTTAGTCCAGCCTTTCTTTATGGTCATCTATACCTGTCTTGCTGGCTGAGGCTGGTGGTGGGTATGTGAGCCTCACTGACATGCATATGTATGTGTCCTATGGACACTCATTTGGGCCACCACATGTACTGCAGTGGGATTTGTCACCTTGTCTAGTACTGGCTAGCATGTTGACACCAGTATTTGTTATGGATTTCATGCTGCCAATATCGGTGTCCACTATTTGCTGCCATCCCATTCAGCCACCCGATTCCCTTGCATGCTCATGCCCATACCATAGATACAACTATCAGAGCATACTACACCATTCAGCAATTGATAGGAATTGTGACTTACTTTGTGGCTGTCCCAGTATTGAGGAAGGTGCTGGAGGGCTGACTATGTCAGATGCACATAGTACACTCCCTATACATGGTGAAGCACAGGTAGTGTCATGTTACTAATCAAATACATTTCTGCAAATTACAAAACAGAGGCATGACAACTCTAAAGAAAGCATGTATTCAATGTAGTAGGCATGCCAATCGACAAATATATGGCCATTGGCATGAGAAATAGTTGTAAAATTATAAAAAACAACTTTATTTATTTATTTTTTTGGCTGATCTCGGCCGTTAAAGAGTAGGGCAGCAGTGTGCAAATGGGATCTGCCCGAAAATAAGAACAAAGTTGGAAATAAGCTTTTAAATCCAAATCAGCATTTTGCCATAATAGCCAGTGGCATGCATAAGACAACACTACCAGGGAATAGTGGTTGCTAAGGGGGAAGGCTGAGTGTGAGTGTGGTAACTATGAATTAGCATTCTGTTTTATGAAAATGAGGGGATTGATACTGATGTAACCACCAAACAAGTCCTCATGCACAAAAGCAATTGCATGGCTCAAAAGACAAGGTACATCCAGAAAAACAATGAGCCAGCAAACTGTGACCTGAAATAAGTTTATTAATTAAAGCAGCATAAAAACAAGTAACCAGACCAGTTTTGGCTGGTAAGAAACACAACCTTCATCAGTGTAAACATAAAAAGTCAAATGCTACTGTTTAAATACATGCATCAACACCTTCATTGGTTCATTTTAGAATTGATCATTAAGACCAGGTGGAAATAATCCACCTAGCTTTACAATCCATTTTTTTCTTTTTAGAGTCTAGAATGGAATGCCAACCTGTTTTGTTTAATTTATTACCCTTTACCACGTCAATAATCATAAATGTAAATTTGGCTGGTTTGTGTAACAAACAATGTTTATATAATGCATTGTTGGATTTTTTTGTTCTTGATATTACTTACATGCTCAGAGATTCTCAGCCTGAGAGGACGAGATCTTTGGCCAACTTAGAAAGATCCGCAAGTGCATGTGGCTATATATACAAGCCAGTCACTGCTGCAATTAGCAAAAAATTTTGCAATACACCATGCCAAAGTTTTTGCTCATAAACTGCTTGGACTTAGATATTTTATCACAGTTTGTGCAGTGGCCACATGGGAAACATCCAATCAAAGGTACACCAGTAAGGGTAGTTTGTGTCACTTGAGACCAGCTTTTGTCATGGAAATGTTTGTAATGATTGAAACAGGATGCCAAATTTTTCCCTTTACGAAATGAAAACTAACACCTATCCGGCAACATATTCGATAACTCCTGATCACACTGTAATATGTTCCAATGTCTGTGTATGCTATTGATAAGTACATCTGAATTTCTTGCATATGTGGTGACAAATCTAATGGGTTGTGGGTTCTGTTCATCCCGTGATTTATAAATCAAAAGATCTTCCCTATTCAATGTATTTGCCCAGTTGCTGGCCCGCAGAACATGTCCCATATGGTATCCCCTTGACCTGAATCTCCTAGTCAAATCCTGTCTGTGTTCTTGAAAAGTGGGTTCTTGAGAACAAATGCACCTCATTCATATGAATTGTGATTTGGGGATATTCCTTGCTATATGAGGGGGATGAAAACTGGATGCATGGAGGTCAGTGTTGAATTGAGGATACTTCCTAAAAACATGCATACTTAAAGTATGATCAGGTAATCTATTGATCAACACATCAAGGAAGGTGATGGTATCTACATGATGGTTAACTGTAAAATGTAGACCCCATTTTTTGTCATCCAATTAAGATATGAATTCCAACAAGTAATCCACATCTGCCCTCCATACCATCCAGCAATCATCTAAATAGTGTCTCCAAATGTCAATTTCATCCAGGAAAATATTGTGGCTGCTGTCATAAATGATTTGTTCCTCAATAAATGCCATAAATAGGTCAGCATAAATGGGGGCAAAGGATGCCCCCATAGCTGTACCCTTGGTTTGCCAATAGCAAGTGTCCTGGTAAAAGAAGACATTATTAGTTAGGACATGTTCTGCAAGACCTACAAGAAAGATGTTGAATTCAGGCTGATATAAACCAGCCACCTGTAACCAATAGCCAATGGCTTCCAGACCAACCTGATGAGGGATGTTAGTATATAAAGCACTAACATCAAGTGTGCACATAAGCCACCCTGGTTCCAACTGGGTTTCAGAAATAATTTTTCTTGTAGACAAGAACGTACCCTCGGTAGCAAAGGCTTCAGATACTTAGTAAGAAAAATAGACAAAGGTTCCGTTATGCATCCTTTTCCTGAAACAATTGGTTTGCCGGGTGGATGAACAGGATCGTTGTGTATTTTGGGTAAAAAATAGATGTATTGAGTAGCCGAATCATGAATCATGAGTTGCTGCATCACCCTATCAGTGATAATACCTTCGTCCCTAGCAGTTGTCAAAAAGTCATCTATTTGCTTCTTGAATCTGAAGGTGGGGTTGATAGGCATTACTGAATAATAGCGTCTATCAAGAAGCTGTCTTTTAGCCTCATTATCATATTCAGACCAATTCATTACTACTACTGCCCCAACCTTATCAGCAGATATGATGACAATATCCTTATTATTCTGTAACTCCATAAGTGCATCCTTTTCAGCCAGGGACAAATTATTGGGTTTGAATGAAATATCACAGCTTCGATAGTGCAGATCTTTGAGAATACTGCTCTGAAACTGGTGCACTATGGGATGCATAGGGGAAGATATTGTGATTTATGATATGTAAACATCATAATCAATATTACCATCCGTATCACCAAACTGCAACTTGAGATTGAGTATTCTACAAAAAGACATAACATCCTGGGCCAATAAATCCTCAGAAACCACAAAACTAGGAATAAAAGTTAGTCCTTTATTCAGAATGGACATATGAGTTGTTGACAAAATGAAATCAGATAAGTTTAAAACATTTACATTTTCATTTATTTCTGTATTGCTAGTCTCAAAAGACTTTGAATATTGTTGATTTTTCCTGTGTTCCTCCCCCCTCGTTTATATCTTGGCCTAAAGGACAAATCCCTGTGTCCTTTTGGGGGTCGGTGAATATGATGCCTGGTGCATATCACTATCCGTACAAGAAGATAGATCATCAGTAGATGATCCGTTATCTACTGGCCATTTTTTGAGAATAGATCTAGGCCTTTTTCTTTTAGGAGTTCTGGATTAGCTTTGTGCAAATCTAACTTGCTTATTGGTATTACTAAATGGGTTACTGCCATGATAGTCTGACTGATCACGTTGGAATTTATGGATTTTTTTGGGATTGATACTGTATCACAGAATTCATCTCAGTGCTAGCTTGCACTCAACTGTGTAGGTGCAGCAACACCACTGTATAAGTCTAAGAGGTGGATGACCTCATAAGGGAGAGTGTAATGCATGCTATAAGCTTACTGGAGCTCTGTGGCCCATGTTTGCCCTTAGCTAAGCACAGCTAAGGAAGGGGGTGTGTCTGAGGCTGCCCAACAGTGTTTACATTGCCTAAATTGGTGCGCACGCAGCGTACCAGGTTTTAAACAAAAAAACAAAAAAAAAAAAACAGGAAATAGCAGCTCTGTTCACATCTGAGCACTGGATATGTGCAGTGCCTCGGGGCTTAAATGAAAAAACAATGGGAAGGGAAAACAGCAGTAGGAAGGCAATCAAGGAGAACTAGCATAGCTGGCAGGTGAAATGTATCAGAATCAGCCAATTACACATGGAATAGCCTAGCACACTACTATAAACTATCCCCAGGATTCATTAAGACTTGCACAACATGCAGGAATAGCGCAAGAGCTACTGCAGGCAATATGTCCACAGGGCAATTCAGTATACAGCTCCCAAGATATGCAAGAGCACTACTACACTATTCCTGCATGAATACCACTGCCTTATGCTAATTACCTCATTTGCTGGTGAAAATCATGCAAATGAGGTGAATCAGCAATTCAGCAAGCAGGCAGGTTTTCATGCAGGAATAGTGTAACCTGCAGAAATGTATTCAGTTACTAGCTGAATACATTTTTGCAAATAAGAAAATGGAGGCATGACAGCCTCAAATACAGCATGTATTCCATTTATTAGGCATGCCAATGGCCAAATATATGGCCTTTGGCATGAAAAATAGTTTACATTTTTTAAAATAAACCTTTTTTGGGGGGCTGATGTCAGTTGTTTAAGCATAGGGCAGCAGGACACAAATGGGATTGTAATGAAAATAAAAAAAAGGGGGGGGTGAAATCTGCATTTTACCATTTTAGTCAATGGCATGCAAAATTAAAACAATACCAGAGAATAGTGGTTGCTAAGGGGAAAGGCTCAGTGTAAGTGTAGTAACTCAGGAGTAAGGCAGTGGTGTATGCAAATGAGGGGATTTATAGTGAATCACACATTTCTTCTCCAACACCATAATGTAGACAGGAGGAGCAGCTAACATGAAAAGGGTGTGTGTCATGCTTGCTGTAAGCACATTGGAGCTCAGTGGTCCATGTATGCCCTTAGCTAAGCACACCTAAGGAAGGGTGTATGTCTGAGGCTGTATTTTCCTATTCCATGAAATGCAGAGCATGTTCATGTCCAGGGAGGGCCAGTTCTGCTTAAAAGTGTTTACTTTAGCTAAACGGGTGTGTGCGGTGTGCACCGGGCCTAAAACAAAAAAAAAAAAACACCCACAGGGGATAGCAGAATTGTTTACATTTGAGCACCAGGAATGTGCGGCACACATTAGGGATTAAATGGGGAGGAAATGGGAAAGGGAAACTGCAGAAGGATAGCACTCAAGGAGAACAAGCATAACTGGCAGGTGGGATATATCAGAATCAGCCAATTACACAGGCAGCAGCCCAGCACACTACTATAAACTATGCAAACACCTTTCAGTCTCGTTTTTCCCACATACTCTACACCACTGGTGTAGACATTCAGGGGAATTTTAAACTGACAAAAGTAACAAAACTTACTAGAGGCTGCTGTTGCGTTGATCTATCAATATGTGCTAGAGACTGAAGGTGGTGAGGAGGATAATGTTGACAGCCAACTCAGACCAAGGAGGAGGAGAAGAGTGTTCAGACCCACCAGGGACTACATGACCTGGAGATAGTAGAGTGCTACAGGGTGGACAGGGACATACTTCAGCAAATTGTTGAGCTGTGCTGGCCTCGCCTCAGACCCAGAACCAACAGAGGGGAGCCCATCCCAGTGGATACTCAGGAATGTGTAGCCTTAAGAATACTAGCTACAGGTACTTTCCAAAGACCAACTGGAGATACCATGGGGTTCTCACAGGCATCTGCATCCAGGATACTCTGCCAGCTCCTGGATGCCATGTGAATGCATGCCGCTGAGCACATTTACTTCCCCACCACTTGTGAGGAGAGGACCAGCAATATGCATCTCTTCCAGTGTGTAGCAGAATACCCAGAGGTACTGAGTGCCATACACTGCACACACATCCACATCAAAACACCACCCAGTGACCAGGGTAGGGTCTACCTAAATTGCAACGGGTTCCACTTCATAAACTGCCAGGCTGTGTGTGTCGCCCAGGGCATTATCATGAATGTGTGTGCTTGCAGCCCTGGAAGCTATCACAACTCCCACATTTGGCATTCATCACAGCTGTACCGGGCATTTGCTAGTGGGAACATCCCATATGGCCATCTGGTGGGGGATGCTGGCTATGCACTGGAGCTGTGGATGATGACACCCATTAAGAAATGCACACACACCCCACAAGAATGCCCTAATGAGGCACATGCACAAACCAGGATCATTATAACGCATGTGTTTGGGATGCTCAAGTCATGGTTCCACTGCTTTGACATATCTGGTGGAGCCTTGCAGTACTATCCAGCCACATGTGCACACATATTCATAGTATGTGCCATGCTACACAATATAATCTTGCAGAAACAGCTGCAGCAGGCACAAAATGGGGAAGAGCCACACAGCCCCCCACCATTGCCAAGGTCTCCACAGGCACAGAGGGACTCAGAGGAGGAACATCCTGAGCCTTCCCTGTAGGCAGATGGAGGCATTCCCAGTATACCCTGGCCTTGGCAAAGAGGCAATGCATAGCACATAAACTGACACTCTGGGATCCAAGGGACTGATCTCACTCTCTGACTTGCACACACAGTAAAATGGATGCCAAACAACATACCACCTATACCCTACCATGTATAGGCAGTGAACTGTGTGCATCCAACATAGTCAGCCCTCAAGCACCATCCTCACAACAGCCTCAGGCACAAAGTATGTCACTCTCCTTAACAAAATTAATAAATGGAGTGGAATGTTTTGATAGCATATCTATGGTATTGATTCAAGCATGGAAGGGAATGGGGTGGCTTACTGGGATAGCAGCAGACAATTGACAGTTCTGTGGGACATCAGGAAGTGTATTCCCAGTACTGGCCTACCCACACCATGCAGAACCACCCTATCTGACAAATATCACTGCATGGATGTCAAAGGGGGGTTCCATACCCACCCCAACCTCACCCAGCAGATCAGCTGTAGAAAACCATACTGAAATGCCTGGCAAATGGCCCCACATGGCAACATCCATGAAATCCCCACCCACAGACTTTAACACAGTGATGTCACAGCAAATCTGGCAGAGGAAGTATGGCTTTGAAAGGTAAGAAACTCCAAATGTCTGTCTATGCCAGAATAATCTGACCTGTGGCAATACTGTTATGCCTGTAGTCAGAAAGATAGGGCACACCACTATGCTAGATGGGACCAAAATGTTAAGCAAATATCAGCACAGTCTCTTCAAATGTGTATCGTCTACAGATGTGTCACCCCTCCCCCAATAGTCCCATAAAAATGCAGTAACATGTCCCTAGCCTTAACCAGCATCCAGCCATCAACTAGAGTGATGGCAAACACAAATAGAAAGCAATTATCAGTAAAATCCATAGTCAACTTAGTGGTGACATCCCAGGGTTGACCACTGCTGGCAGCCTGGGAACATATCAGAATGCACTGCCTTGCTACAGATGGCCTGCATCGGTCACACCTGGCCTACAGATCTGTGGAAAATGCCCATGCCTCACCCACAGTGCCCTGTTGGGCAGTGTCATGGGGTCCATATCAGCAACATAACACAGTCTAAAAAAGGCAAAGAAAGGCCATGCTACTAACTGCTAGGAGAAAACCTGCCAGTGTCAGAGAGCCAGAAATCTGGCCAAAGCCATGAATAAGGGGGTGAAAAAGGCCCAAAGAGAAGGACCCCTTTGAAATACTGCTTTAATAATGTAATAAAGTTGAATGAATGATTGTACTAGCATGGAATGTCTCATGGGTACAAAGTCAGAAACTGCAATGTCAAATGTCAGTAATATCTGACTTCAAGCCTGAGTGACTTAAAAAACACTGTCCTTGAAATCCACACTCATATACATAACCAGCACAGTATATGAGTCATGAATGTGGACATTATGTGGTACTCTATACAGTCAACAGGCAGGGCTAGGAGTCTAAACATGGAAATGCACTCATTGCAGGCAGTCCTAATCCTGGAAGATGGTGACATGTCTGCATACACAGAACCCTGGCCCACAGCCATGGGGAGTAACACACCCTTCCCTGATCACTCATCCTGTGCAACATCATGACCCCAAAATCTGGCCAGCCAAGAAAAATAAGGTGGGCCACACATATATGTCAGACAAACACACACCTCCAGGCTGGTCAACCAGTCTGACACACACAAGACCCTGCAAGTGCAGTCAACCTTTGAGCAGACCCCTATGCAAAGCACTGGTAGTTATAGGCAAATATATTTGACCTAGGACACCCACCCCCATATCTTATCCCCTACAAATCTATCTGGAGTCTGCCTGTCACCCTGATCCTGTCTCACTTATATTACCCAACTGTGGACTGGAAATCAGACCAGATCAGAAAAGAAATGCACAGAGATTCCACCATTGTAATATATCACCAAAGTGCTGGATTATTGCCACAGCTCCAGCAGTCAATTGTATATAGGCACACCACTCAACAGACTGGATTGTGCATGAATTCATAGCCTTTGACCCATAATTTTGATTTGTGCATCATCCACCCTGTATTCCTCTGGTAAATCACTGTGATGATCTGAAGAGGTATGTCACAAGGTACTGAAACAATATATGACAGTGTCAAACAGAATATATGTAGGATGTCTGCTAAAACAAGCCCTGTAACCCTAGCAACCCATACATTACTGAGAGAAATAGTCACAATCACCGTATGGCCCATTGTCCCCCCCATTTTGATAGGCTGTCTACAGATATCCTGCAACAACAGGTTGAGAGGTATGGTTGTAGCACAAAACAAACAGGACTGGAGTACAACAGTTCCTGGAATGGAGTCCCACATGTACTATAGAAGGTCACACTGGGCATGTGCATACACTTAGAGAAATGTCAGTATGACTCATACACTTAGAGAAATGTCAGTAGGATCTAGGAATGAACAGCCCTTCCCCACCCAGTGCAGTTCCCATTGCCCTACATTAGCAGTCTTGAAGATGTCTGTCACCATAGAAGTACCTTTCATCAGGCCTCAGCCCTATAAGCTCTGTGGTGCATGTGATAACTGTGTAACAGTATAGTACAAATAACTAGTTAGGTAGGAATTCTAACCTCAGTCATGTCAAAGTAAGTGTGTTTATGTGTGTGTGTGTGTGTGTGTGTGTGTGTGTGTGTGTGTGTGTGTGTGTGTGTGTGTGTGTTTACAAGTTAAAGCTTTTGGGTCTATTCAAACCCGGTACACTTCCCCTTTCCCTATTTAGCAGTCCTGCAGATAGTCACCTTAGAAGTCCCTTTCGTC
The DNA here is from genome assembly GCF_019279795.1 of Protopterus annectens. Lineage (NCBI taxonomy): Eukaryota > Metazoa > Chordata > Ceratodontiformes > Protopteridae > Protopterus > Protopterus annectens. The sequence continues at coordinate 808,402,669 of NC_056733.1, read as the reverse complement.
AGGTCTCAGCCTCATAAACTCTGTGGCATGTATGATAACTGTGTAACACTATAGTACAAATAACTAATTAGGTAGGAGTTCTAATCTCAGTCCTGACAAATGTCAAACTGTGTGTGTGTGTTTGCAAGGTAAAGCTTTTGGGTCTCATTCCAACCCAGTATACTTCATCTTTCCCACTTTAGCAGTCCTGCAGATATCACTTACCTTAGAAGTCCCTTTTGTCAAGCCTCAACCCCATAAGCTCTGTGGCACATGCAATAACTGAGTAACACTGTAATACAAATAACTAGTTAGGTAGTCATTCTAATTTCAGTCCTGGAAAATGTCAAACTGTGTCTGTGTGTGTTTATAAGTTAAAGCTTTTGGGTCTATTCAAACCCAGTATACTTCCCATTTCCCACTTTAGCAGTCCTGCAGATATCACTCACCTTAGAAGTCCCTTTTGTCAGCCCTCAGCCCCATACGCTCTGTGACACATGGGATAACTGTGTAACACTATAGTACAAATAACTAGTTAGGTAGGGGTTCTACACGTACATCTGGCAAGTATATGTGTGTGTGAGTGTGTGTGTGTGTGTGTGTGTGTGTGTGTGTGTGTGTGTGTGTGTGTGTGTGTGTGTGTGTGTGTGTGTGTGTGTGTAAGTGTGTGTCAAAGTGTGTCTGTAGGACAAAGTATTTTGATAACTTAACACCCACTGCCCTACTTTATCAGTCCTGCTGATGTAATTCCCCTTATAGGTTAATAAGTGTGTAGTAGGCTAATGGCCCAGGAGCCTTTACAAGCCTAGCCCATAGAAGGGCCCTGCCTTTGTGGCACCCAATGTTACTTCCCAGTGCCTGTATCAAGTAGAGCCACTGCAGTGATCCTGGGGTGAACTGTCTACTACCCATCCACTCATCAAGATTTCTCAGAACCAGGGTCAGCTAGGTGCTCTGCATGACATGTACGGAAGTGTATTCCCAGGTATGTGCAATCTCTTGGTGAGTGACCTGTCCCACCAGCATGTTGTGGTGATTGTGGTAATGAGGTAGAAGTCTCTGCATTGTGTGGTGTGGAGGGATTGGGATGTCATTATATGTAGCATGTCTAAAATAGCTGAGTCATACATGGCTTTGTAAGTCAAGCACAGATAGCCTCTAACTAGGTGATATGACACAGAGACTAGCTGGAGTCTTCTGAGTCTGTCTGTGTAGGATGTTTGTGTAATGCACAGGAACCTATTTGTGAGGTGCTTCTGTGGCCTCTCCAGCTGTTGCAGGTGTCTACTGAGGTATATGGCAAATGGGCTAGAATACCTGATGAGTGGTCTAATGAGGGAACAGTAGACAGAGATCATTACCTCTGTCTTCCTGGATGCAAAACCCTTGGTAATGCAATGTGCCTCATAGAAGGACTTCCTGACTACAGTGGCAATGTGGTGGTTGAAGGATAAGTTTCTGTCAGCCTGTGTCCCCCAGATATCTTATAATGCCTACAGTGCTCACTGGGATCCCATTGATGTGGTACTTACTGGGAAATTAGTGTTTTACCAAAGGGGATGATGATGCATTTTGTGGTGTTAAGCTTCTGGCCATGGTTTCCACACCACACATTGGTCTCAGTTAGCCCTTTCTGTAGGATGTCTGCATAACATGTGGAGTTAATGTTAGCTCACAGCTTGCAGTCCTATGTGAACTTGGTTAGCCAGAGTTCCTCTGTGTTGGGCTGGACTCCTGAGAAGTAGATACTAGACAGGACACTAGCCAGTACTGATCCCTGTGGGACTCCATTTGTGGCTGTTTGTCAGTCTGACTTGGATTTTGCCACTGTCACACTGTGTGTTCTGTGAATCAATTTGCAATCCACCCACTGATATAGGAGTTGATGCCTAGTTTGGTGGGTTCAGCAATAATTCCTGACTGAGAGATGGTTATCAAAAGCCTTGGCCAGATCAAGGTATGCAGTGTCTTACTGTCATATGGTTTTTCAGTGTATGTCAGGGCTGCCATAGTGGGTGTTGTGTTGAGCTATGTGTTCCACATGGTGTGGTGCAGGTATTGACCTTATCCTCTTGACCAGCTAGTGCAGTCTTCTCTGGAGAGTGCATATTTCACATTTGGTGATATGGGGTAACTCTTACAGGTCTGAGTGTTTGGAGTTTAGAGGAGAGGGTTGTCTGTGTACATGAGGCAATTGCAACAGTGCCTCAGAATGGACAAGTGCACCAGGTAAAAGGGTGAAAGCACAGAAAACTGCACTTCAATCATGCCAGGAGGGGTGGTCATAACTATTAATTACTGGGGATAATTCTGTGAGGAACAAGTACTGCTGATGGCTCCCAGGTGTGCTACACTTATTGATACAATAACCTGTTGAAGTGCAAAGCAATTATACTTTTTGAATTGCAAGACAGAAAGAACTAGCAAGATGTAAGGGAAAAACTGAAGGCAGACTTTCTGCCACCTTTAATACTTTACCTCAGCTGTGCAGTTATCAACACCTTTGTCCAGTTGTTAGTCCAGTAAGCTCTGTAGCACATGTGTTAACTGTGTAACACTGTAGTACAAATAACTAGACAGGCAGGGGTTCTTATCTCAATACTGGCAAGTGTGTGTGCATGTGTGAATCATATACTGTGTGGGTTATACCATTTTCAGTTGTATACCACCCTTTAGATTTCCCATCACCCAAATAAAGTAGTCCTGTTGATGTCATTCACCTTAGAAGCCCATTTAAACTAGGTGAAATTGTGTAAGCTCTGTGATGCCTCTGATAACTGTGTAACACTATAGTAGAAATAGCTAGATAGGCATGATGTCTAATCCCAGTACTGTTTCTGTGAGAATCATATACTGTGTGGGTTATACCATTTTGAGTTGTATACCACCCATTACACTTCCCCTCACCCTAATTTTGTAGTCTGGCTGACAATGTTCGCAGACAATTGCAAGGTGGGTGCTATGTGTATATCCCCATATCAGGTTGACATCCTGCATAAATGCACCACTGAGACATCTGACTGTTGTCAGAACACTGGCCTTAGGCTGACTGGAAAGAAATGTGTTACAATCCAGTGTGCAATCAATGTGTTTACCATGAATTAACACATTGCTGGGAGTCCAATGGACACAGAACTCCTTATAAGAGGTCTGGGAACACAGGCTGACAGTGACCTCTCTTATGGCCACCACATTGCTACTGTGGACAGAAATAACTTCTATGTGGCACATCTCATAAGTAAGGGTGTGTCTTCCAGTAAGGAAGAGGTCAATGTCTTCCTCTACTCTCTCCTCATTAGGCCAATCAGCAGGTACAATGGCCCATTTGCCACGTGGCTCACTAGACACCTGCAACAACTGTGGAAGCTGCAAGTGTACCTCATAAATAGGCCGCTAGCCTGCAAATAACTGTCCTATATGGACAGAGTACAACACCGCCAAGTATTCTTGGCACATCTTGGCTACTAACAGGCAATCTATGGTTGACTGATAATGCCATGTGAGGCTAGCTGTGTTAGAAATGTGATATCTAGTGAAACTCTGATCTGTATGCACCACATGCCATGAATATCTCAACCTCATTACCACAATGAACAGAACATGCTGAGGGACAGGTACATAACCCAGCGAGTGGGCATGTAATGCAATATATGTCGCATACATGTCAGAGCACTTCACTGGCCCTCTTCAAGAAAAATCTGGATGAGTGGATGGGGGATTTAACTGTCACCCTGACCATCACTCAAGTGGCAATGGTTGATAGACACACTGAGAAAAAATGTCAGGTCACATGATGCCAGGGTGCACCCATGGGCTAGACTTGTCATGGCTTCATGCCCATTAGCCTGGTACACACCTATGAACACATGATCCTATGAATCTCAGTCCTGGCAAGTGTGTGTGTGTGTGTGTGTGTGTGTGTGTGTGTGTGTGTGTGTGTGTGTGTGTGTGTGTGTGTGTGTGTGTGTGTGCATGTGCACGAATATATCCATTGGGTGGCCAAGTATTACAATTGTAGGCCATTGCATACCCAGCAGGTGTCCTATGTCCCACTGTACAAGGGATATTTTTTACATCGGCTGTAGAGGTATCTGTACATACTCTGGGGACCTATAAACCATGTGCTGTGTGCAACAGCAATGTAACAGAATGGAATGAGCAGCGAGAGAGGCAGGTCTTTTAATCACAGTATTGGCACACCTGTGTGTGTGTGCATTAGTGTGTATAGCAGTGTTTGGGAGTGTGTACACTCATGCATGACATTGGTATGAGACCTGTCACACCCACTACACCACCCATTGCCATACCTTCCAAGGGCACATGATGTTACTCACTATACATGTACTTTGGAAACTCAATGCACTATGAGCTCTGTTCCACCTGTAATAACTGCATAATATTTTAGTACCATAAATAGATGAGTAGGGATTTCAAACCCAACACTGGCAATTGTGATTGTGTGTGTGTGTGTGTGTGTGTGTGTGTGTGTGTGTGTGTGTGTGTGTGTGTGTGTGTGTGTGTGTGTGTGTGTGTGAGCAGTATTCTCTGTATGTTGGGTCAACACAATACCCTCTGGGTGTGTGGGATTTACAAATCTGAGGTGTGTTCCACCCACTACCACTACCATTGTCCACTGTACAAGAGCTGCTGATGTCAGCCACCCTACACTTACCTGTATGCACCGCTCAGCCCTATAAGCTACATGGCACATGCAAAAACTGTTATACAGACCTGTTAATTGTGTACAGCTGTACCATGGATATGGCACACGCAGTGTGTTACCACACTGCTATACTCCTTGTAGATAATGTCTGCAGGGCCACTTCCTGCTGACACAAAGACACCTAGAAGACAAACAGAATACATTATGGAGACCACATTCTGTCAGAGTTAATAACAACAATAATGCATCATGGCTGGACAGCTACACACTCTGACATGCAACCATTAAACATGATGGCTGTCAACACTTTACACAGCATTACATTGTTAAACTGTACTAAATTCACCCTGTGCATCAGACCTATATTAGCATGTCCCTGCATCGATGGTATGGATGACAGAGATGTGGCACAGGAATCATCATATGCACAGGGTGTGGTGTGGGTTTGCCAGAGGCCTAGGCTGGGCCATTTGGTTGACATCATGTGTGTGTGTTTGGGAGTTATTCATTAAATGGGCTGTGCAGAGGTGGTGCATGTAAGTCTGGTGGTAACCTGGCTGTGATAGTGATGTGTGTGTGAATGGATACAAATAGTCATGCCATGTGGCTGCCCTACACAGGGGTATGTTAGACAACTATGGACTGGGCAGGGTATGCAGTTCACCATCTCTGGCCATGGACATGGGAACTGGGCCTGCCAGGGGACCCACTGGCATAATCAGGCACAAGGCCAGATGCCGTACTACTCCCTGATGGTGACTGCTGTCTGCTGGATCCCCATCCCTATTGGGACCTACCAGGACCACATGCCCATGGCCTGCTGCATTGTGGCATGGACAGTGACCCCCCTCCTGCTGTCATGCTGCTGGTACTGCCACTATGGGAATGAGAAGCTGCACAGCCATGTGGAACTTCAGCTGTTTGTGCTGCTGTCCTACGTCCATGTAGCCAATGGACAACTCCCACCAAATGCTCTATCACAGACATTCCACATTCAAGGATTGACATTCCATGTTCAAGGATTCCCACCATCTCACCCAACCATCTATCCATGACCTCAGCATAATAACGGTGGGCATCAGCATGATCATGGAGGTTGTCACTCATAGCAGGAAAATTGGCATTCATTACCCTGAGAAGCTGTCTTCTGTTACATTCACTACGTGCCTGTGTCTCCATGACAGTCCAAAACATGCATCTGGTGGTGACACTTGCTGTGGCACCTGTGACAGGGCCGTGATGGGCAGCAATCCCCCTTCAAGCACCCGTCTGCCTGTGTGGGACCTCACCTGTTATCTGGTTATGACTGGTGTCTACAGACACACTTGCCATAGACACCACACTTGCTTGTCCCATGCCACCACCCGCCAACTGTCCATCATCTATGGCCACTGGTGATGGGGTATGTGCGGGCATTATGACTGTCTGCGGGGATGGGGTGGACAACAGTGGGATACCAACCAATGGCACAGATTCACCCCTGAGAACACTGCCTGTGCTTCACTATGGCTATCATCATTGCCAGAGTCTGCGGAGATACTGGCATCAGTTCCCAAGCGGGAGGGACCCCAATCCCCATTGCAACCTGTGAGGGGAAGACAGTAAATATAAATTAATACTTGTACATTATTGTTGGCTGCATGCACATGGACACATGCACACAGGCACTTACAGGTGAGGTGGCACAAAGCTATTATACAGACCTCATATTACCCAAAACGTGACATGCATGACACATAACCCTCATCATCATGCTTTGCAGCCATTCCCAATTCTTGTTATTAACAACATACATCTCTGGGATGCACGAGTACTGTTAGTAGGTGACGTCCATTCCCCTAGCACACACTGCACCCATGTACAAATTATTGCTGTTCACCTGTGTAGCACAGTGGCAACTACTATAGACCATACCTCACAACTGTACAAATTGTTGAAGAATGTGTAGATGTCTAGCACATATGTTTGCTCTGTTCCTCACAACCCCTATGTGTTTGTCTGACACATAACTGAGATCATATGAGGATTGATGTCACTAATTAATGACATACATTTGATTTTCAGACCTCATCACCAGCAGTGAATGTATATTCAAACAAATCCTGTTACACCAACAACCTTCTAAGCTTAACATAGATATGATAAGTGTACACACCACTCTTAACATGGCAGGCTCTTGTATCATATAAAATGAGACCACAATACTGCATTCAGAAACATTACCCACCTTAAATGTGACATATGACCTGTGCAAACCAATCGAGAAACAAACAAATGTGTTAGTTGTGAAATACACTGAGTGAGATGTGTACGATGCAGTGGTCACACAGGTGTGGACACCCTTAAACCAAATCTTTTTTGAGACACCTGTTAAGTGAACTACACCAGTCACTCTTCCTAGGAAGGGGAGTATTAGTATGGCACATCTTGACTTGGCATTATTTCAACAGTCTTCCCTGCAAAGGTCCCCCGGTCCCCCAACTCTGTCAGCTGGCAAGGGCAGCTCATGTGCACAGATGATAAGGGTCACACTGGGGGGGGTTACTATTGGTGTTAAGTCTGGTCATTGTCTGGCCCAATGCATATCTTTGATTGTATTCAAGTGGAGCCATTCTTAGGTAGCTTTGGGTGTATGCTTCAGGTCATTGTCATGTTGGAAGCTGAATCCCCTCTCCATCCTCAGCCATCTTGCAGATGATTGACGGCTTTGGCCCATATGTGAGTGTTATTTGAGCTGTTCATAATTCCTCCACCATACCTACAAGTCTAGTTCCAGCTAATGAACAGCAAACCAAACGCAGGGCACTGCCATCAGTGAGCTCCAACATGTGGATGGTGGTCTTCAGGTGAAGTGAGTTGTTGCTTGTGTACCACATGTAGCTTTAGGGATATTGGCTGTAAATTTGAACCTTGGTCTCATTACACCATTACACAATTCAACACATGCTTTTGGAGACCTGGTGTTATGTTATGTTTCTTGTACACAGCCCTGCATGTTGTTTGGTGTGGGTAAATGCTTCTATCAACTGACCCTACCCAATAGGCCAGACTTATGCAGAATCCAGGCAAGTGTTGCCACATGTACTACACAGCAAGTACTTGCCAGAGAGACCTGAAAGTCTCTCAATGTTGCTGCATGTCTCCTGGCAGCTCCCTGACCAGTTCTCACCATGCCCTTCCATCTGTTTTGGGAGGACATCTTGTTCTTTTCAACAGCACTTTTGTCCCATATTTAATCTACCTTTTGATGTTGTGAAAGTGTTGTTGTATCCTACTCCTTACTGATACCTTTCAAATGTGAAATCCCTATGATGCTTTGTAAGATGTGTGCAAGCCATGGCTGCTTTTGGTACAGGCAACTGAGCAAATGTCATGAATACACCACTCCGACAGTGGACCGTTATTCGTTGTTACATTGAGTTCCTGTACTTGATGGCAGGTGTGTACCCAAGCAGAGTGAATGCTGTCAGTACATCACAAGCTGCTTCTACATTGTGTTATTTGGAGGGTGTGCACACATATGCATCCAGCGTATTGTAAGGTTTGTATACCCCATATTTGGTGGCCTAACAAATTATTGGGTTTTACAAGTTAATTGTTCATGTTATGGTCATATTACAGGTTGGAAAATGTGTGGAATGTAATATTGTGATCTCTCATTGTATATATCAGAAATACTTTGCATCTTGACAGGGGTGTGCACACTGTGGTATCCACTGTATATGATTAATGTGTCATACATGTCCCTACCATAGTCCATTTGCCCCCACAGTTTGTTGGTCTCTGTCCAGATGTCTTGCACTGACAGGTTGTGAGGTATGCTGCAGGAATGTTACATTACCCTTCAGATAGGCCACCTTGGTGACCACTGTGATGCACTACAGTTAACACTACCACAAGTGAACATAGACATCATGCAAAATAGCTAGATGTGTATTGGCAAAGCACAAGAAAACAATTACATACTCACCAGCTACAGACTGCTGTCCCACATGTAGACCAGCGGGAGCTAAATAGGTGTGGGAGAGAGGTACTGTCAGCAGACTCACATGTGGCCTTGTTACAGGGGGCAAGCAGCATTTCTGCACAATAACAGTACAACACCCAATACTACAAAATATGCTGCCCAGCACCATAGATGTGCACTTATGTGCATTACCAAACCCCGTCCACAACTGCTATCTTATCTGACATATGCATGTAGATACTCTACAGATACAAGTATGTATGCCAAAGTACTCTACCAATGTGCACTAAGGCCTTATCTGCGCATTCCTCATCCATTGTGTGGGGGGCACCCACATCCACAATGCTGGATTTAGCAAGATGTTGTGTGCTTGTGGGGGTGCACCCAGGTTGGTGAGGTGCTGTTTGGTGGGTGTCAGTGGGGCCTGAATGACTGGGTCCCACCTGTGTCTGTCACTTCTCTGGCTATGGCAGCTGCCCTTTGCTGGGTATACAAGGTCAGTGGCACAATGCCAGACCTGTTCACAGGTTCTTGTGTGCAGGCCTACATCGTTTACCCTATGGACTAGGTCATTCCACAGGGTGGTCTGTTCCCACAGATGTTCCTGAGTATGGCCAAACATGACTTCATAATGGTTGACAATGGTGTCAATTATTTCAGATGTTTCTGTTGCACTGTAGGGTGGATTTTTGGGGTGGTGCATCCCACTTGGAAGACATAAACAGTGAAACACATCATAGCACCTCATACAGTTGTCAACAGAATGGACAGAAATTGCACATCAACAGTGGATATTTGTTGCCAGCATTCACAACTACACCATACCCCTGTAATCTATCAGCACGATATTAGCCTGCATTGCACTCCTGGCCCTGATGGGTCTTATTACCCCCAGTGATGGACAGTTATTTGCATAAATCTGTATTCCCCATTCATTTCTGTGTAGAGGGATGACAGTGTCCATCTTCCATGTGGATGGGGTGTGAATGTTGCCGAGAATATGTTTGACTACAGTGTGTGATGGAACTGTGAGCACATGCCCATGTTCATGCAGGATGCAGACAGGGGTATTATCAGACCCCATGGAGACTTGCTGTTGTAGCCTTTCATTAGGCAATATGTACCTGCTCAACACTGATGAGGGGAGGGCTGCGGTTGATGTGGATATCTCCCTATAGATATGGGGGAACAGGGGGGGTGATGTTCGCACCTAACCTGTCAGATGCAGGTTGCCTATAGCCATGGCATGTGTGTATGAGGTGTGACTTAACACCAGTACAGGGTGAATTGTGTTATTGCCTCTGAAACTGACAACATATGTGAAGACACCCTTGTGACTGGCCTTGGCAGTATGGATATGTGTGATTTGTACCCATAGTTAGCCATACAGGGAGTCACCTGTGACCTTACATGCTTTTTCAAATATAGTTGGACATACTTCCAAGTTGTTTCCTGCACCTATGTGCCCTGTACAGCAATATAGCAACCTATTATGTTGTTTGTGTATTTCTGCTGTCAACCAAAGGGGATTACTCTACCTTGGTGGAAGCGGGTATTACAGGTCAGGTATTGCTGAGTCCATACAGTTACAGTGAGTGTACACACCCCTGTTACAATGCCTGGTCTTTGTGCTGTTGTAACTTGACACCACAATAACTCATTTCAAAACAATTCCCACCTTTAATATAACCTATAGCCTGTACAATTCCATTGAAAATGTAACAATCTGTTGTGGAAAAACATATGCAAATTGAAATCAGTACAATAAGCTGGTTGCATGAGTGTGCACATCCTTAAACAGATACTTTGTGGAAGCAACTGTTGAGATAATGACAGCATTCAGTCATCTTAGGTCGGAGTCTATCATCATGGCACATCTTTACTTGGTAATAGTTGCCCAGTCTTCCTTGCAACAGTGCTACAAATATGTCAATTTGTGAGGACATCTCTTGTGCACAGCCCTATTCAGGGCAATCCACAGATTTTCTATTGGATGTAGGTCTGGCCACTGGCTTGCACATTCCCAAACTGTAATTATCATTTGGTGAAGCCATTCCTTTGTCAATTTGGATGTATGCTTGTGGTCATTGTCATGTTGACAGATACAATCTCTCTTCATCTTCTGCTTTCTAGCAGATGACTGAATATTTGGGGACAAAAATGGTTGGTATTTGGAACTGTTTATAATTCTCTCCATCTTGAGTAGAGGCCCAGTTCCAGCTTTTGAAAAGCAACCAGACAGCATGATATTGCCACCACCATGCTTCACCAGGGGGATGTTGTTGTTTTGGTGATGCAGAATGTTGTTTTGGGCCAAACATACTTCTTGGAATTGTGGGCCAAAGGTTCAACCTTGGTGTCATCAGACCATGACACATTGTCCAACATGCTTTCTGGAGACTTGATGTACTGTTTGGCATTGTTTGTCCAGCCCTGGACATTTTTCTGTGTAAGAAAAGGCTTCCACCTAGCAACCCTACCCCATAGGGCAGACATATGGGGAATACAGAAGATTGTTGCCACATATGGCACACACCCAGTACTTGGCAGGCATTCCTGCAGCTTGTTCATTGTTGCTGTAGGTCCCCTGGCAGCCTCCATGGCCAGTTGTCATCTTGTCATGTCATCCATTTTGGATGGACGTCAAGGTGTTTGCAGTGTCACTGTTGTCCCATATCTTCTTTAATGTCTGATGACTGTCTGCACTGTATTCCGTGATATATCCAATGTTGTGGACACTTTTCTACTCTTCTCCTGACTGATACCTTTCCACAATGAGATATATTTGATGCTTTGTAAGCTGTCTGCAAAACATGTCTTTTGCTGTAGCAGGCAACTGGGTAAATGTCAAATAAATCCAACTAGTACAGTTGAACATTATTTGGAATGAATGAGAGTCTTGATAATTTATGGCATGGGTGTAACCAAAAAGAGAATGCTGTGATTACTGCAAGAGGTTCATCAACCAAATAGTGGTTGATGTGTGTGCACATGTATACAACCACTTTATAGTATGTTTTTTATGTTTTATATTTTCTCCCCTAACATATGTATTTGTTTGTCCATAGAATTATACAGGTTATGGGTCACATTCAAGGTGATAAATGTTTTGAAATGATTTTCTTTGGTCTCATTTTTTATAGTAAGCATGGACAAGGGTCATAGCACAGTTGCACGCTTCTCCAATTACAATCTGACAATCATGCCTATTCTACTACCAGTATAATTGTCATGGCAATGTAACAACCAGTACCTGTAAACATTTATGTCTGTTCTATTCACTGAAACTGATATTACACACATGTAGAACACATAAATTATTTACATACTTAGATAAGCAAGTTGATTGCACCATAGCCTTTGCTATCATAGTGCTAACCTGGAGGATGTCCCACATTCATATCTTGGCTATTATGTTACAGTATCATTGTTAACAGACGTGACAATGGTTTGCCTAACATAACACAACTCTATGTGTAAGTGACTACAGAAATCAGGCACACGTGCTTATAAGACTGTACAGTTGAATGGTGTGAGCTCACTATATCCCATGCATTTCAACACACACTTCTGCAACAGTACTTTACTATGCACATGCTCTGTATAGGTCTCTTATATTTACAAGACAAAACGTGTATCATAGTTATATTCACAGGTAACATATAGATATGTACAACATCCCAGTAGTTGGCCTAGCAGTGGCACAGTCAGTGGTGTTTGACAGACGCTGTAGTAGTTGGCAAATGTGAGCTGTCCTTTCCTGGGTTAAGTCAGGGGCCAGAGCTGTGATCTGTGTCACTGCAGACAGAGGCACATGCTATGGCCATCTGTGTTGTTCAGCAGTACATCAGTACAGCAAGTCTTGTTGAGACATATTCTTTCAAACTCCTATTTTCCATTATTACAGACCAGCTACTGCATTCAATTACATGCTTACTTATTTCACATACCTTTTTTAAGTGGATTTTGTCAAATACTTCTTCTGTATTCAGTCATTCTGTTTTTAATTGTATCACTGTCTGTGACAGAGGTGGTTTGAATAGATGGTAGCTTGACTTTTATAGTTAATGCTCATGACCACGTGATGGTCTGTGCACCAATTGGTGTTCCCCAGTTACTAATTGCATGTAGAACAGCTGTGTAGTTATTCCAATAGCCAATGTCATGGCAACACACTCCTATAATTGAGTACTCCATGTGGGCATTGACCCTTTCCCTTACCTGTGAGGAAGACATCTTGGAGGTGTGTGAGTTAATACCGCTTACAAGACTTGTGGAGACAAGCCAACTAAATGGTGGAGAAGGTTCAAGACTTTGGGGCAGAATGTGAGTATTGCTGTTATATGGTTTGAATACTGCTAGTTTAACAGGGTTTGTCTGACCATGCTACTTCTGCATCGGTTTCAGTCTGACAAAGTTCTGTGTCTGCATAGCTCTCAACTGTACAGCTATCCACATAATGGCCAGAGGTTTGCCTGTTATGTTTGGTCTGTTCCCCAGACAGGTGTTGTCCTTGGGAAATCAGTAGCATACGCTGGTGATTGCAGTCAGTAAATGCTAACATCCATTTGTGTTTCTGCCTTCATATCCCTCAGAAAAGGTATGTTACAACAAACCCTGTAATACCAGCAACTTTCCAAGTGTATAACAGCAATATTCCAAGTATGGCAATGTTTTTGGTTCTATGTTCCCCAATTATGTCAGGCTTTGTCCAGATGTCATGCAGTAAGAGGTTGACAGGTATGGTCTAACATTATTTTGCACTGTCATTCCTGCTGAGGACAAAGGCTGGACAACATGTGGAACTCTGTACATTCAAGAGGTCAGTGTATAGAGCATGTTCTTAGATGCCCTTGTAACATATTTTATATGAGGTAGAGTAAGACATGTTTTAAAACTAGACTGTTATGTCATGTGAGAGACATTCCTGATAAGAAAGAAGACAGTTCTATAGCTATGCATTTTTATAAATCTCACAATGGGGACACTAGTGGGATACAAGGTACCGTTTCTGATAATAACAGTTTCTCAGTCTGATCAAACAGTCATAAAAGAACAATTGTTATGTACGGAATCAATTTGTATCGATAAATGTGATACTTTATCCCCTAGGGGTTAAATGAGGAGTGTAATTGGAAGGTGTGTATTTAAATATGTAATTATAAGTGTTAATTGCTTCTTGTATGTAAGGCAAGTACGTCTTGTAATGTTTTACTCCTTGACGGCTTTGGCCAAGACATCTGAGTATAATAAACTTGTGTGAATTATTGGCTGGTTGTTTTTCTCTTTACTATTTGCTGATAAACAATGTAAGATATCTTTACTATCTTCAGTCATGTTAGTTTATTTGCTAAGAGGTCATTGAGTGTCTGGCCATTGTGTATGGCCTATCATGTTTTTGTAGCAGCATACTGTTTACATATTATTTGGACTAGGGGTCAGATGTCAGTGGCCCTTTTGTATTCAACTGTAAAATGATTCCCCAGTTATGGATGGTCTATCAGCAGCATATGTTTGTATGAGCATTTTGAGACATGTTTGTATATATATATATATATATATATATATATATATATATATATATATATATATATATATATATATATATATATATATATATATATATATATATATATATATATATATATATACACACACACACACACACACACACACACACACACACACACACACACACACACACACACACCTCAGTATTTATTGGTAATATATCTACATATTGTTATACATATATATGTATCACCATACATTTCTATCTATCTCTATATGTACATGTTTTTTTTCATACATATATTTGTAGCTACCAATCACTCCTGATTGCAGTGGTTCTTCCCTATTGTAAAGTGGCTGCAATGTATGGTATGTTTGAAAATGCATTAGGCATTTCTGTAGCTCAGATGGCATAGTGGTAAATTGCTGCTGTTATGGTGTACAGGGTCCTGGGTTTAAGGGCTGTTTATTTTGTTGCTGGGCAGATGGAACCAGAGTGATTAAAGCAGTTTTAAGCAGTTGTAAGCGGGTTTGCACGGTGGTAGCAGTATTAACATATGGTTAAACCAATAGGTGCTTATCCCATGTAGGCTTCACTTAACGATACATACCAGTGCACAAATCTGCTTAGCTGAGCTAACTGCATTCACATTTGAGCAACGCTTAAACCTGCTAACCATAGCTCAGTCCTGGTAACCATTGCTCACATTCCAGTCTTATAAAATAGCAGAGCGATGACATCATTTAGTAAGTGTATTTTCTTTCCTTTGCAGAACATGCTTCTATGTGCTGCTATTACAGTAGCAAGGGTTGTGACTATACTGTATGGGACACTTGTCTATACATGGGTAGTATCACATGTTATATGCACTCACACTTGCATGTTACACCAGTTACAGTACACTGGTTGCCAAAAAATGTAACACATATTGTATTATTAAATTAGTACTTTTAACACTACTTTTCCATGTAAAATTAGGTACTCAAACCATGCACCCTTGCATGCAAAGCTGGAACTCTGAGTACTACACTATCTTGTTGTTGGAGTTTGAGCTGTATGTTTTGATGTATCTCCTATTGGATATTAATATGATATTATTATATTAACTGTAGAGTACTGTGTTTTTTGGCCATGTCATTGAGGATTGCCATCATGTAGTAATGGCATACATTTTAGTTTCAGACTTCTATCCTTCAGACCATTCATCCTAATGCATAACCTGTTTATCTACTTTCTCTGCCTTTCCTCTGTGCAAATGGGATGACACCATTGCTCAGGCTGTGGTAGACTACACTGCTGAATGGGTCTGAAAAGCCATGCCTGTGTTCATGTAGGATGCAGCCAGGAAGGGTATCAGGACTATGGAGACCTCCACGTGTTGCCTTTGAGAGGGCATTACAGACTTGTGTGAGGGACATTACAGAGGTGGTGATCTACATATTCACAGACAGTAGGTGGGAATACTTCACAGGACAAAACAATTGGAGACAGCCCAACAACATGGGAGACATATCTCCAGAAATGTGAACAGATTATATGTCATCAGTGCTGTTATAAACATGGGGGTTGATAGATTGACAGGGTTTGTGTGGACATGCATTTACTGAGTGACTTCATGTCTGAAAGTGATATGTCTCTGACATACCTCTCCACTTGCATGCTGTCCACAGACTGGTCACGTGTTTGCCTGTTATGTTTTGTCTGTTCCCCAGACAGTTGTTGTCCTTGGAAAATCAGTCAGGGACTCTGGGAAATGCAGTCAGTAAATACTAACATCCACTGGTATTACTGACTTCATATTCCTCATAAAAGATATTTTACAACAAACCCTGTTACATCAGCAACTGTCTCAATTTTTGACAGCAATATGTCCAATCTACACCTGTGTTTGTGCCTCTGTCTGCAAACAATGTCAGACTTTGTCCAGATGTCATGCACAATGAGGCGTAGAAGTATTTAGTATCATTATTTCTTGCCTTCTTTCCAGCTACCATACCAGTGATGCCGTAGACCCACAGACATGTTACAGGGAAGAGGCCATAGATATGAGTCCTGAGCCTGTACATTCTGAGGTGAACTGTACATTTGAGAGGTCTGTGTATGTCTGCCCATTATTGACAGACTGTCAGGATTGTGTAGACATGTCATGTGTACATGTTATTTGGGCTGTGTATGGAGGGGGTAGATGTAGGTGTTATGGCTCCCATTTTATCTGACTGTGCATGCTGCTCCAGTTTCTACTGGTCTATTGGCTGTATGTGTTTGTAGGAGCAGACTAAGACATGTCCTGTAACATGGTCAGGATTCAGACTACACTGTGAATTGGGCCAGTATATATAGGAGTAGTGTGTGAGTAGAAAACAATGACGTATTTGTTCACACAATCTGTATACTCTACTGTTCACTTGACTTGCCGGTATGTGACTGTGGTGAAATTGGTTGTGGGTATGCACTTTCACACTGGTGTCTGTTTTTCAGTGCTGTTGCATCCCTGTAGTGCCTGATATATTTGCAAATACATATATAATTCCCCATAGCGGATTTGCTATTTCAATTACTTGTGCTGTTTCAGTGAATATATGTGACAGCAGACAGGAAGGTGTTGCTGCAGGGGTTGGGAGGTTGGCCTAATGGTTAAGGTGTTTGCCTTGCAAACACAAGGCGCAGGGTTTGAATTTCACAAGGGATAATTGGCTAGGCTTAAAATGGCTCGCAAGGGCAGTTAGGTTAGTACTAATCTATGAACCTATGAACTGTGGCAGCTTATCTACGCCAGTATTTCAGATATGTCCCCATTTTCATGTCTTCCATCCACTACTTTGTCAGCCTTGGTCCAGATTCATTGCAGTAAGGGGTTCTGAGCATACTTCTCAACTGGCTGGATTGTTTCAGGATGTCCAGGTTTATTGCTCATATTTCTGATCTGTTTCACAGATTAGTCTCATTTCTCTGGTAAATCACTGTGATGATATGGGGATTTCTGTCAGTAAATGATGACATACATTTCATTTTCAGACCTCACAGCCATCAGAATATGTATACTGAAACAAACTGTGTTACTCTGACAAGTTTCTACATTTATAAGGGCAATATTTAAAAGCGGTCCCTAGTTTGGGCCCATTGTTCCCATTCAGAAAGCCTTTGGACAGATTTGTTGCACTAAGAGGTTGAGAGGTATGATTCTGAGATACAACTCCACTACATGTTCTGAGCACATATATGTATATATATATATATATATATATTCATAGGTGTATACATACTAGGCTAATAGGCCTGGAGCCTGTAGAAGCCTAGCCTATAGGATTACCCTGGTATCGTGCCACCTGACCTTAGCTCACAGTGCCTCTGTCAAGTAGAGTCACTGGAGTGATCCCCTTAGTGAATTTTCTATTTCCCATCCACTCATCCTGATTTCTCTTGAAGAGGGCCAGCGAGGTGCTCTGCTTGACATGTATGTGAAGTGTATTCCATAGCATGGGCAGTCTCTAGGTTATGAACCTGTCCATCCAGCATGTTGTGTTGATTGTGGTAATGAGGTTGAGGTCTGTGGAGTGTGTGGTGCGGATGGATTGGGATTTCTTTAGCTATAGCTTTTTAACAGAGCTGGGTCAGACATAGCTTTGTAAGTCAAGCAGAGATCACTTCTATGTAGGCAATATGACACACAGAATAGTTGGAGTTTTTGGAGTCTGTCCATATAGGACAAGTGTTTAAGGCCTAGGATCCTGTTTGTGAGGTGCCCTTGCAGCCTCTCCAGTTGTTGCAGGTGTCTAGTGAGGTACATGCCAAATGGGGCATTGTACTTGATAATTGGCCTAATGAGGGAAGAGTAGAGAGAGACAATGACCTCTTTCTTCCTGGATGCAAAAGCCTTAGTAATGAGATGTGCCACAAAGAAGGACTTTCTGACCACAGTGGCAATGTGGTGGTCAAGGGAGAGGTTGCTGTCAACCTGTGTTCCCAGATCTCTTATAACACCTTCTGTGTTCAGGGGACTACAATCGATGTGGTAAGTCATGGGAACCGGATTTCTCCCAAAAGGGATGATGACACATTTTTTGTCAGTGAGCTTAAGGCCATGGTTCTGACACCAGTTGTTGGATTCAGTGAGGCCTTTCTGTAAGATGTCAACATCACTTATAGAGTTAATAATAGCTCCCAACTTGCATTCATCTGCAAATTTTTTCAGCCAGAGTCCCTTCGTGTTGCCCTGGACTTCGGAGATGTAGAAACCAAACAAGGAGAGGACCCAAGACTGAACCCTGTGGGACTCCACTTGTGACTGGTCAGCATTTTGACTTTGAGTCAGCTACTTTCACAGTGTGGGTTCCATCTGTGAGCCTGTTTGCAACCCACCTAGTGTTATAGGGGTTGATGCCAAGCTTAGTGAGTTTTACCATGATTCCTGAGTGGGGAATGTTATCAACGGCCTTGGCCAGATAGGTAGGCTGTATGAAACACCTTGCCTTCATCCACAGCTCTGGTGACTGACTCAAAGAAGTCATCCAGGTTGAGCAGGCATGACCTACCCTTCACAAAACCAAACTGTGTTAGATCCAGAGTCTGGAGATTTCCTATATTCATGTTTATTGGGTCCATGATGATGCTTCCCATAGCTTTTTATAGCAGACTCATCAGGCTGATGGGAGAGATAGTTCCCAGGGTCTGTAGTCACTCCTTTGTGGGGAAGGATGAATGTAGCAGTGTGTCATTTGGTAGGGACATGAGGCTGTGGTTGAACAGGGCATACAACTGAGGTGCCAGTTCACTCTATAGTCCATGTAGAATACAGCCTGGGATATTGGCAGGTCCCATAGCTGCTGTATTCTTGGCCTTGGATAGGGCTGTTTTAACCTGGGCAGCAGTAATACTGGGTGCCTGGCAATATAATTGTATTGTGAATGGTCCTTTGTGGGGGGAGTGGGGTAAGGTTGACACTGAATCTGTCAGCCAGTATACTGGCAATATCTGTTGGCTTGGTATATGATGTACCATTTTGCAGTAGCTCAGAGCAAATCTAGGTATTGCCAGGAAGATTCTTTGCATAACTATAGAAGGCCTTGTGGTTGTCTTTACTATCTGCTCCAATTCTGTTTTCATAGTTAGCTTTCGAGGATTTGATGTGGGATCTCAACATTTTGTTGTGGCTGGTAAGGGAGATTT
This sequence comes from Protopterus annectens, assembly GCF_019279795.1. NCBI lineage: Eukaryota > Metazoa > Chordata > Ceratodontiformes > Protopteridae > Protopterus > Protopterus annectens. Next base: position 808,383,382 of record NC_056733.1, on the reverse strand, counting down.
TCCAGTCCTGGAACTTCAACTTATTCTGCATCACTTTCCTCTTTCTGTTGTAGATTTTGTTTATGGCAGGGGACCACCATATTGGCTTCCTTTTTTTGGAGGGGCACATCTTGGTTTTATTGGGAATGGCTGAATCCATGCATTTGGGGACGTGTTCATACATTGCAATGGAGTATGATTTGGCAGTCATGCAACTATTCTCCATTTGCGTGGGTGCCATGATGTTAGCTAACTCTGTTTGTGGAGACCAAAGTTACATTTAGAAAGGTTTTTCATGATGGTTACCTTTGCAGGGGGGGGGGGGGGTTGTGGGTTTCCAAGATGATTAGTTTGTGGTCAGATCTAATCAGGAAAAGTTGATTATTGGTGTACAGCAACAGCCACCCATGTTAGTAATGACCACATCAAGGATGTTGCAACCTATAGTGGGGGTAAGAACAAGCTGGTCCAAGCCACTGGAGTTAATGAATTTCAGGAAATATTAGGCAAGTGCATTGGTACATGAGTAGCTATCCCAGTTAATGGAGGGGTAATTGAAGTCAACTAGTATGACAATGTTAGGTTGCACCCTAATATTCTCCAGGAATATTAGGAACATGGAGTGTGAGTCTTGGGACATGATTGGGGACCTATAGCAGACTATGACCTGAATCGCTGTCTTACCCAATGTTAGCTGCACCTGCAGTATCTCTAATGCGATATGTTGGGCTACCAGTCTGGAAGTGTGTGCATCCTTTATGAATATGGAAACACCACCACCTTTGGAGCTTCATTCCAAGTTTTGGGGCCAGAGGGTGTGGAATGAGTTATAGCCTGGTAGCGCAAGGGTGCTTTCTGTTGCTTTGAACCAAGTCTCTGTTACAGCACAAATGTCTATGTTCTCCATTTTAAGGGGTGCTTCAACTGAGTGCATTTTAAGATTTAGATTTATAGCATTAAGCAGCATGACCCTCAGATTGCATTTGTTGTAGCTGTTATATATTTATTTATATTTATGTCTATATATTTATATATATATATATATATGTATATATATATGTATATATATATTTATGTATGTATTTATTTACTTTTCTATATATATATATATATATATATATATATATATGTGTGTATGTATATATTTTAGATGTATCTCTCTCTATATATGTTGTATAGATTTTTCCACATATATGCATCTCCATATATGGGCAGGGATAGCCACGCAATAGGTGTAAAATATGGCTCTAGGTGATTTGGTCATGTTGACTAATGTTGCCAAAAATGGGCATAGGTAGTTACCAGTGATAAGTGGGTTGAGAACCTGGCCTACTCTGACCCACGGCAGGGACCTGTGCTAATGGTGAGAGGGGTATATGTGCCCCTATTGGCCAGTGTGTGCCTGCCATAAAGCCCAGCAGCCCTGGGTCAATGAGCTACTGGCTGGCTGGTGTCTATTTGCCCAGCCTGGGTTACCTGGGATAGCTCTGTTGAGCAAAAGCTGAACATAAACCAATCAACCTGCCAAACATGAACTGAGAATTGCTACTCTTAATGTAGGTTCACTGACAGGATGGAGCTTGGAAGTGGATGACCTGATGATATGGAGGAAGCTGGACATCCTATGTATCCAGGAGATGAAATGGAAGGTCAGTGGAGCAAAGCCACTTGGCTTGGGATCCAGACTCTACTACTCAAGTGGAGGGCAGGCTAGAAATAGTGTAGGAATTGTGATGAGAGAGAGGCTTCAGAATGCAGTAAGGGATATCATAAGAATTAATGCAGACTCATGGCAGTCAGACTCCAGTGTAATGATGGGGCAGTATTCATAATCTCAGCCTAATCAACAGCAGGATTGTGATAATGAGGAAAAGAGTGCATTCAGAGAGCAGTTGCAGGACCTACTAGATAAAGCAGGACAGCATGAATTGGTATTGATAATGGGTGACTTGAATTCACATATTGGGACAGACAGAACAGGATATGAGGACTGCCTGTGTCCACATGGGTGGGGCAACAGGAATAAAGAAGGAGAAGCCATTCTAGACATCTGTCTGGCAAATGGCTTGATAGTAGCCAACACATGGTTCAGAAAGAGAGACAGTCACAAGATCACATACAAGAGTAGTCAACATGCAACTCAGGTAGACTTCCTCCTAGTAAGGACAAGGCACTGGGCAGAATCCAGGATTACAAAGTCATCCCTAGTGAAATAGTCAGCCCACAGCATAAACTACTAACTGTCACAATCAGCTGAAAGCAGTGGTCAGAGAAGGCTCTAAGTTCAACAGAGACCAGGCTGAAGACTTGAAAGTTGACAGGAGAGAAAGCAAAACAGTTCAAGGAATTACTCAAGGCTCTAGCACCCCAAAAAGAGGAGGAAATAGGTGGAGTTGATGAAGAATGGCAGTGCCTGAAAACAGCATGTGTTAGGACTACAGAAAAGATGTGTGGCCAAGCCAGGTATGGAAATAAGGTACATAAGGAAAGCTGGTGGTGGAATGCAGAAGTCCAGGAAGTCATCAAAAGAAAAAAGGAGTGCAGGAAGAAGTGGGAGAAAGAAAAGACTGATCAGGCTAGGTAGGACTACTGGCTGGCTAACAAGGAAGACAAGCACAAAACCACCTCCGGGAAGTGAGAGGAAAGCCCATATAAACAGTCAATGGAGTATAGAACCACAAAGATTTATTAAATCCACTTTAGACTCGGTAAGTGCTTTCATCCTGACAATTATAGGACTTTATCAAAACCCAAAAAGAACAAAGAAGCTAAAAAAGAAGTTGCAACATCAAAGAATAGGGCATCAGAGGTACTGTACCAACTTCTGGAAAGTGACTCAGAAAGGGGCACAGAGAAACTATATCAGGTTGCAATGCAAAGACAGAACGATAAAGAAGATAGTCAGACACCCTTCATAAGGGATACCAACAACACCCTACTCAGCACCCAGAGGACATCAAAGGCAGATGGAAGGACTATTTCCAGCAGCTTGTGAATGAAGAAAACCCCAGAAAAGCTGTACTGCCCCAAAAACAGCCTACAATGAGAAAAGAAGAGGAGACCACCCTAGAAGAAGTAAAACTGCACTAAGGAAGATGAAGTCAGGGAAAGCAGCAGGCTCAAATGAGGTCACAGCAGATATGATAAAGATGCTGGGTGAGATAGGGAAGAAATGGCTCCTGAGGGTACTACTAGCAGTGTGGAGAGAAAGGCGTTTCCCAGATGACTGGAGAATAAGCATATTCATGCCAGTGTACAAGAACAAAGGGGACATCCACAACTGTGGGCAGTATAGAGGCAACAAACTCCTATCCTACTGCATGAAAGTTCTGGAGAGGGTGATTGATAAACGGATATGCAGAGTAGTAGAATGTAAGATGGGAGATGAGCAGTTTGGATTCAGATCAGGATGCAGCACAATTGACCTGATATTTGCATTGAGACAGATACTTGAGAAGAAGCTAGAGATGAGTAGAGAGTCCAACTGGGCATTCCTAGATTTGGAAAAAGCATATGACAAGGTCCCAAGAAAGATGATCTGGGCAGTACTGTGGTGGTTTAAGTCCCAGAAACACTGGTAGAATTAGTGCAGGATATGTACAAGAACCCAGTGACTCAAGTACAAACAGTGTTCGGCCTCTCAGAGGCGTTCCCGTCAGGGTTCAGCTCTGAGCCCACTGCTGTTCATAGTGGTGATGGACTATAATTGCAAACAGGTTGGAGGGGATGGATCAACAAAGCTGCTGTATGAGGATGATGTGGCAGTACTGGCAGACTTTGAGATAGAACTTCAGCAAATTATAGGATAATGGAATGCAAATCTGAAGGCACATGGGATGAAACTAAGGATAGATAAAGCAGTGGTAATGGCAGCAAATTGGAGAAATTAGAAGAAGCTGAGAATAGAGATAGAAGGGAAGATAGTGGAACAGGTAAACAGCTTCAAGTATCTGGGAGGAGTAGTTGGGGAGAAGTGTAATCTGAATGAAGAGGTCAAAGCTAGAATCAGAAGGGCTGCAGCCAACTGGCATAAAGTAGCAGGTGTAGTCTATGGCCAAAGAATGCCAAGGAAGCTGAAAAGTAAGGTGTACAAGACAGTGGTGCAACCAGTACTAGTGTATGGTACAGACACCTGGGCAGTAAAGGCAGAACAGTTGAAGAAGCTAGAGGTGATGGAAATAAAGTGCCTGAGAAAGGTGATAGGATGCACACTGTGGAACAGATGAAGAAATGAGGACATAAGAGCAGAAGCCAAAGTAGCGCCAATTGCAGAAAAAATCAAAGAGAACAGATTACGGTGTTTTGGGCACATGTGTAGAAAAGCAGAAGACAATTTGGTGAGGAAGATTTGGGACAGACAGGAAGAATTTAAGAGGAAGCCAGGCTGTCCAGAAAAGAGGTGGATGGATTGTGTGAAAGAAGATCTGCAACAGTCAGGCATGAGTGTTGAAGAAGGCAGGAGTGTAGAGCAGAATCGAGAGAGTTGGTGACAGTTAACATGATACCCCAACCCCATGTAGAAAAAAGGGAAAAAGGGGGCTGCTGATGATGATGATGCATCTCCATAGATACATAGATGTATATATAGAAAACCTGACTGATTCTACAGAATATTTTCCCTACTGTTGACGGTCTCTACCGACTTATATGTTTGAACAAGCATCATTATCTAGAGCTCATGTGGTGTAGTGGTACATTACTCTGATTGTGGTGTACAGAGCCCTCGGTTCAAGACTTGGCAGGACTGATTATTTTTTTTGCAAAGCAGGAGAGTGGCTGCTGAAGACAGAGGGATTAGTGCAATATTTAAAATAGGTCCGTAGTTTTGGCCCATTGACTCCCCATCCCCATTTTGACAGCCTTTGGACAGATTTGTTGCAGTAAGAGATTGGTGGTATGGTTCTGAGGTATGACTCTACTACATGTTATGAATACATATATATGTGTGTGTGTGTGTGTGTGTGTGTGTGTGTGTGTATATATATATATATATATATATATATATACATATATATATATATATATTTATACATATATATATATATATATATATATATATGTATACATATATATATATATATATATATGTATATATTTTATATGTATGTCTGTACATATATTATGCATTTATTTTTATATATATATATATATATATATATAGGTTCATAGGTTCATAGGTAGGTACTAGGCTATTGGCCCAAGGGCCTACATAAGCCTAGCCAGCAAGGTACCATATATATATATATATATATATATATATATATATATATATATATATATATCCAAAACCTGACTGATTCATGTATATACTGTTGAATGACTCTACTGAATGATATGTTTGAAATAGCATCAGTCATTTTTGCAGCTCAGATGGCTTAGTGGCAAATTGATGTTGCTATGGTGTACAAGATCCTGGGTTCAAGGGCTCATTATTTTGTTGCTTGGCAGAAAAGTGTCTGATGAAGACTGGGTGATTAAGGCAATTTTAAGCAGTTGTAAGCGGGTTTGCATGGGTTTGTGTGATGGTAAGCGATGCCAACATACGGTTAAACAGGAAACTGTTTAATCTGTGTAGGCATTGCTCAGAATCACGAAACTCACTTACTGATGTTTATTGTTGCTTACTGGTGCTTACTCCCACTTACCCCTGGGCTAATTTCTTTAAAAGAACAGAAAAAGGGGTGATAGGAAAGTTGTGAAAAAGGGTACATGCAAAGGGAAAAACAATATGAAAGATAGCTAGGGATGTGCAGGACGGGTGTAAGGAAGGTCCATAGCTGTCCATTTCTTATACAATAACAGCTGTGCATTTGTACAGAATTTGGAGGTGAATTTGGACTCTCAAACCCACGAGAGAGTGGTGAGGACAACAGTAATGGGTTGTTAAGCTAATTAGACCAGATTACATGTGTCCAGTGACATGAGTTTGAAGTGGACAGTTATGTATGGGGCAACATTATTTTTGTGGGAACAGATTGCCTTTTTTTTATAAGGTGAGAGTGGGATGTTGGGGAAGGATAGTAGATATATTTGGGGAGGTAGGCTGGGTAGGAAGAGAAACAAGACAGATAAGACAGTAGACAGGGGTGGTATATGACACGTTTGAGGGGTAAACACCTTAGACGGGGAGGGTGGTTGGGAATTGGAAGCCCACAAGCCCCCAAATGGATGCAGTGGGACTGAGGTCCCAACCCATGGGTAGTCACCACTGCACTTTCACTGCCTCAAAGGTGACTGTGCTGGAGGCTGAGCAAGAGGGGCATGCTAACCCTCAAGATGGGCCATGCAGCCCTCAAGTTGGTGTAGCAGAGCTCCAAACTCCTTTGCTTGCTACTCACCAATCCCTGGACCTGATGATGGGTGACAGTGTCCTGTCCGCACCCGATCCCAAGGGGGGTGGGCCCCATCCCCTGAGGAGGTTCCACCCGAAGGTGGTGCAGAACCAGCAGATGAGGAGGTCCCTGGTTGGGTTCTAGAAATGTTGGGGCCCAGTACCATGGCCAGTTGAGGAGGGATAGGCGGATATGCTGGGATCGGCCTTCCCAGATGTGCTATGGTGTTGCAGTTTTACAACATATGTCGGTTAGTCATGAAAAACAGATTCCAGGATTAGTTATAACAGCATGCATAGGTATTCCTATTAACCCAAAACAACAGATTTGAAACAGTTACATAGCAAACAGAACATATGCATTTATGGAACCACAGTGGGCATTATAGGTTCATAGGTTGGTACTAGACTATCAGCCCTAGGGCCTATACAAGCCTAGCCATAACAATTCCCTGACTATTTCTTCCCACACTATTTACTTCCCTGGACCCCTGTCTAGCAGAGCAACTGACATGATCCCTCAGGTGAATTTCCTTTCTCCCATCCAACCATCAAGGTTCCCTTTGAAGAGGGCCAAAGAGGCACTCTGCTTGACATGTATGGGCAATCTATTCCAGACTCTGGGGAGTCTCTGGGTCAGGAACCTATCACTCCACCATGTTTTGTTTATTGTGATGACAAGGTTTAGATCACTGGAGCGTGTGGCTCTGAGGGATTGGGATTTCTTTAAGTGTAGCATGTCCAACAAATCTGGGTTTGACATGGCCTTGTATGTTAAGCAGAGATCACCTCTGAGTAGACAATATGCAACAGAGTATAGCTGGAGTTTTTTAAGGCGGTCAGCATAGGGCATCTGCTTTAGGCCTGTGATTCTTTTAGTGAGGTATTTCAGTGGCCTTTCCAGTTGTTGCAGATGTCTTGAGAGGTACATACCAAACGGGGCATTGTATTCTATAATAGGGTCTAATGAGGGATGAGTACAGTAGGACAATGACCTCCTTTTTTCTGGATGAAAAGCCCTTAGTGATGAGGTATGCCACATAGAAGAATTTCCTGACTGTTGTGGCAATGTGGTTATCGAAGGTGAGACCACTGTCCACCTGTGTCCCTAAGTCTCTTATCACACTTTCGGTGTTTAGTGCACTGCCACCTATATGGTAATTCATGGGTACATGTTTTTTCCCAAAGGGGATAACTATACATTTCTTGGTATTGAGCTTGAGCCCATGGCTCTGGCACCAAGCATCTGTTTCTGTAAGGCCCTTTTGTAGAGTATCCACATCATTTGGGGATTCAATAATGGCTCCCAGTTTGCAGTCATCTGCAAACTTTGTTAGCCAGAGTCCCTTAGTGTTGGCCTGTACTTCAGAGAAGTAGATGCCAAACAAGAGCGGTCCCAGGACTGAACCCTGAGGTACTCCACTTGTCACTTGTCTGGAGCTGAATTTGGAATCAGCTACTTTTACAGTGTGGGTTCTATCAGTAAGCCAGTTAGCAACCCATTGGATGGCATAGGGATTAATGGCCAGCTTAGTAAGTTTATCTATGATTCCAGAGTGGGGGATGGTGTCAAAGGCCTTGGCAAGGTCTAGATAGGCTGTGTGGACCACCTTACCCTTGTCCATGGCTCTGGAACTGATTCAAAGAAGTCAATCAGGTTCAGGAGACAAGATCGTCCCTTCACGAATCCAAACTGGGTGGGGTCCAGAGTTTGAAGGTTGCCAATGACTTTGTTTATAAGTTCCATGATAATACGCTCCATGGCCTTGCAGATAAGGCTCATCAGACTGATGGGACGGTAGTTTCTGGGATCCAAGGTGGATCCCCCCTTGTGGAGTGGGATAACTGTAGCTCTGCACCACTCAGTGGGCACAAAACCTAAGGTGAGGCTATGATTAAACATGATACTTAGGTGAGGTGCCAGTTCATATTGTAGTTCATGTAGTACACAGCCCAGGATGTCATCTGGTCCCATGGATGCTGTATTTTTAGCTTTGGAGAGTGCGTTTTTTAGCTGTGTTGCCGTTATTACCAGAATTTGGCAATCTTCTGGTATTGAGATGGGCAATTTAGGGGTTTAGAGGGAGGTGAAGCTGGCACTGAATAGATCTGCCAGGATATTGGCAATACCCTTGGGATTAGTATATTTAATGCCATTCTGTTTTAGCTCAGAGCACATCTGAGCATTGCCATTTAGATTCTTGACATAGTTATAGAATGCCTTGTGGTTGTCTTTGGAATCTTTGGCAATTTTATTTTTGTAACTAGCTTTGGACTAAATGGCATGCAGGTTACATTGTTAGCAGCAGGCCATCAATGATAGTATTTGAACAGGGAACATTAATAGCCAAATGTTTAAATATTTGTAGTACAATAGGACACATGTCCCAAGAGTGGGTTTGGTGAAAAACATACCCATTGATTTATGTGTTCAGAGTATTGGTGCAGATAGGGTGGGGGAGAGAGAGAGATGTCAATTAACAACCGTATAGGCTTCAGTTGCTCACAACTTTAATGATCATTGCTCTAATCATTACTTTCCAGGTATTACCTCACTTTTCATCAACCTATGGCCTTGGGTTGGGCAGTGGTATGTTTGTACACAGTGTATAATTACAGCATTTCTTTCAACTAATTTATACCTTTTCTTACTTGGTAGACCTATGGAGGAAGTTTCTGTTAACACTACGTGTCTGTTTTCTACCCATATTCACATTGTCAGGGTTACATATGTGCACTCATACTGTGTGTGTGTGTGTGTGTGTGTGTGTGTGTGTGTGTGTGTGTGTGTGTGTGTGTGTGCGTGTGTGTTTGTGTCTGTGTGTGTATGTGCTGCTTCTGCTATACTCTGCCTTGATTTCTATTGGTCACCCTGGGTGTGGGTGGCAGTGACCACTAGCTATGACAGTGTGACACTTGCGAGACATTTCTTGGAGGAGACTACTTGGTGTATGTACTTATCTTGCTGTCATTTGCAGCCTTTGGGTTGAACAGTGGGTGCTGTACACAATGTATAAGTACAGCCTTCTTACAGCTAAGATATACATTTTCTTACCTGGCAGACCTGTGGAGGAAATTTCTGTTAACACTACCTGACTGTTTCTATATATATATTCACATATTGCTTGCTGCCATTTCCAGGATTCGAACTGTGCCTGTTTGTGCATAAAAATAAGCTAAAGTGTGTGTTTCATCAGGATGAGCTACAGAGAACCTAGTTTCTGCTTTTTGACTGTTTTCTGCCTAATACTCTTTTGGTTGTATAATCTGACTTTGTAATTGTGACATTCATGCATGGCCGATAGTTCTTATTCTGTGTATTCATACTTTGACATAGCACAGTCTAGAAAACACTGGTTAACACAGCATTACTATTCAGGTATCAGATCTTGGTGCATGGAACATTTCATATAGTTAATCTCCTGTTTTACAACTCCACAATCTTTGTCAGATGAACCTTGATTATTTAATGCTTTCAGAGCTATAGTTGCTGTGCAGAAACTGTGCACATTTCGATTTATACCAGCACATAACAAAGTAAACACAACCAGTCTAGGGATTTGACTTTTATTGACAGGTACTGACACTTTTATTGATATATATACCCTGTACATCACTATTACTCTGCTAATGTCTCATTTATTCAGTACAAACCATACCCATTTTTAAATACTGACAGGTGACATTCTACTTCTTTTTATTTATTTGCCCTGAATACTACAAGCTAGATTTGTACTAACAACATCACAACACAGCCTTAGAAGTCTGTTGGCATGGGTGCCCAAGTTTGTGACCCTCTCATCTGCCACCATACAGGGGATAGAGAAACATTTATGCATAGCTATCCATCACATACACAGGCTGGAATTTGGAAAACACTTATTGATACTGATACTTATACACACCTGGGACATTCCTCATCTGTGCATCTTGAACCCACCTGTCCAAGAGCTCCCTCTTCCTACTCTTCAAGTCAGCAAAATTGTGCCGGACCTGCTCACCAGTCTAAGTGATGCCAGTGGCACTGGTGAGATCATTTGCGAGATGGTCCCAGGCCTCCGGTACCTGAAAGCCCTGGTACTGGTCCTGCAGCAGTCTCCTTTCGTGGTCTTTTACTAGGAGTCCAGCCATGACCTGGGACTCCTGAATGCCTCAGCACTGTGCCTGAAAGTGCACACCTTCACCAAGTCAGCCATAGTGCATGCAATGGGGAGCTACAACTGGTTATGAGATGCATTCCTGCCTTTGATATTTACATAGGGCTGATTTCCTACCCTTTGCTGTAATTGGATGGTTTTAAATATGCTGAGCTAACTAAGTGACAGGCAAATCCGTTTAGCACAGGTAAGCATTGCTTAAAGGGGTAGATGCTAAGCACCGATTACCAGTGTGCAAATCCACTTAGCTATTCTAATTATTGCTAAGCATACAAATGTAAGCAATGCTTACTCCAGCTAAGCACAGCTGAGCACAATTTAGCATTGTTCAGCTTTCATTTTATGGACAATAGTTATCATTATTATTATTATATTATTATTATTATTATTATTATTATTATTATTATTATTATTATTATCATTATTATCAGTTTGTGTGCTTTCATTACATTACATTATTTAATGGCTATACTATATGGGACACTTGTGGTTACATGGGGCTTTCACATGTGTACTACACTGACATCTCACATTTGGACCTAAAATGCTACCCTGGTAAACAAATATATATTATTCACTACCTATTTCTAGAAAAATGTACTTGTATTGCTGATTTCACAAATAAAAAGTAATTGGTTTTATTGGGGCTTGAACCATGAATGACTGCATACAAAGCAAAAGCACTAACCACTACACTATGACTACTTTGGCTGTATAGCTTTATGCAGATACTTTGAATATTTAAGCTATGCTATGCATAGCTGCATGATGTGCACACCCGCTCAGCTGTGCTTACACTTTATTGGCGATGGAAAAAAAAAATAAACATGTAACATTACTCATAAATTTAAAAAGCTGCTAAAATAATGAACCATATAAGTTATGAAACTCAAATGTATGTCACTATTTAGTGACTTCAGTCCTTAGATCATCCTAATGATTTGTCAGACAAGAGGAAATTTTTATGAGGGAAAAGCCAAAAATATGTGGGTAAACTCTGGATATTCTACGAAACTTTGGGCAGTTGAGACCTATGTTGTTGGGGGCTGTGCTTCTGTATTTTGTCCGTGGACACTGTTATCTTGTGATAACAGTATCTGTGGACACTGTTAGTTGCTTTAGAATTGCTATACAGCAATTCTAGAGTGCAGGGGGCTTGTGTACTGTGTGAGCAATGCTCGGGCATGGCCCCTGCACTCGTACGTGGCTGATGTTCATGTAGAGAATACAGCAGCTCGCCTTCATTAATATGCAAGGAGCGTTGCTATTCTACACAGGCATTATCAACTCCATGTAGAAATAGCACTATTCCTGCATGTAGTTTCATGAATTCAGGGGCTAGTCACTTTACCTATGTAACATGCCAGACAGGGTGTGCATGTTGCTACATAAGCTATCATTTGGGTTTCACAACTACACATCCCTGGACTAGTCAAAGTTTTATCATAACCCTCAGCAATAACAAATGGTCCATTATTAATAAATCTACAGTGTTTGTAGCAAACACATTTTGCCATCTTTCAAATGACTTAATGTTTACTCTTACAACTGTTTCTTTCGAAAATGTTTTTCAAATTGCCACCTCTTTTCTATGCAATCTTGGGATGTGCACCCAATATTTGTTTGTATTCTGCTGAAAACACCATATCGTAGGTATTATAAAGAATACCTCTAAGTTTCAGTGCTTGGTAGTTGTAAACCATAGTCAGTACTCCCACTTTTCATTATTAGTAACCTCTTTTACTGTTTTGGTGGCATCTATACTCACAGTGGAGTTTTTTTTTCACTTAAAATAGGGACAAATTTGTCATCCCTCCCTTTAAGTATCTATTCTTGCACTGAAATCATCAGAGATCTAGGGTAGCTTCTCTCAAGGAACATATTACTTAATTTCTCTAGCTCATTGTTAAAGGTTTCATTCACAGAGACCAGCCTGGAAAGACATACCATCTGTCCTTTAGTAATATTTTTCTTTTGATAAAAAGGATGGCTACTGTCATAATGTAACAAGGAGTTCAAATATGTCTCCTTTCTGTAAATCTTAAAAATGAATCTCCTGTTAACATATTCTTTTGAAATAGTAAGAACAAGTTAATTAATTGAGTCTTGGGTGGGCTTAATTTGCTTCCATTGTAATTTATTTTTTAGTGTGACCCAGCAGTTACTTATTTGGATTTGTAAGTCGGTGTTCCAGGAGGTTCGTGAAATGTGATTGTTGGCTTTTTGGTCTTGGCATTATGATAGTTGGTAAGTGAAATTTTGATCTTGTAAAGTAGACCTGCTGTAACACTTCTAACTAGCTTTGATCTCCTCATTCAGTGTTAAAGTCGCAACCACACTTCCAAATATACCTTTCAACTTTCCATAATTTTGCTGAATGCCCAGATTTTTGCCCTGTATTTCTGTTCTTTTCCTTATAATATCTGTGGATTTCCTGCAAATCATCAAGGGCTGAAGACATTAAATAATAACAGACATTTAGGTTTCTGACTTCATATCCTTCAGAAAATGTAAACTAATGTAAAACATTATTCTAGCAATTTTCAGAGTTTATAAGAGATATATTTAAAATCCTTTCCTTAGGCTTTTGTCCCCCCATTATTTTTTTCTTTGTTGGGAACACTTGTGCTATGAAGATGATACCTGAAACTGTTAAACTATTTCACTATTTTTCCTTCTGCCTCAGTTTTCATCAGTTTTTGATTTCTGTTAGCTGTCATGACCACTGTTGTTATCACCACTCATTTTCATCCATTGGACCTTCTGCTTTACATTCCAGTCCTGTATCATTTTCCAAAGTTCCTTTTCAATCTGCTTGTAGTGCCACATCATCTGTATACTGTAGCTTTGTTGAGATGTCCCTAACATGCAGGCTGATGTAGTCCTCTCAACAGGTTGAACAGAAAGAGGCATAGTGCAGAATCCTGATGCAGAGGTACAGTTAGCTATTTTGACATCTGGTGCCATATCCTGATCAGGTGCCACTATCAACTTTAAATTAAGGAGCAAAAAGGAAAAATTCCTTCCCTGATCTGGCTGTGATCATGTGCTGCTTATCTAAGGAACAAGCCAGGTCTGTTCTTACAAATCTAAACTCTTCAATTCTGAGGAGCAAATACATAGCTAAATAAACTACTTGCTTTACTTGTAGCAAGAGCTGCTACAGTATAAGTAGTTTATGTCACATGCAGACAATTAATGTGCTTCAGTTTTGAGTGAAAATGCAATACCAGCTTTCATTTCTGAAAGCCAGAAATGCACTTAAGATAAAAAAGCATTTGCCAATCATGTCACCTAACACTTTGTGCCTGCGTCAGCTACCCCCTTCACCCCACACTAGCTACACTCTCTCTCTCTCTCCCACTGGAAATCCCTTTGCGAGTCTAAACGCAATCCATATTTCTTTCATTGTATCCTTGTATAGAGCTGGCACTAATTTTACCAGAGTTTCTGGAGCATGTAAACTACCAGGCTACTGCTCAAATTATCTTTCTTGGGACCTTGTCCTATGCTTTTCAAAGTCTAGGAATACGTGATTGACTCTTTCCTCATCTCTGTCTTATACTCCACTGCCTGTCTCACTGCAGACAATCGGGTGGTTGTGTGGCATCCTGATCTGAAACCAAACTGCTCATCTGCTATCTTGATTTGTGCTACTTAGCATGTTCATTTATCAATCAGCCCACAACCCTCCTGGACATGGCAGTCATTAATAAATACAATCTTGGGTAATGAGTGGACTATCTATAGAATTACATTGGGATGAAACATCTAGGCTTGAAATTACCTCCAGGTCAATAGCCTAGTAACCTCCTATGGTCCTGTGATCCTATGATCATCCTCTCCAGCACATTCATGCAGCATAACATAAGCTTGATAGGTCTTATAACACCTGAAGTTGTCAATATAGCCCATATCTTTTTTAATACTGGCATTAGAATCCTTACTTTCCAGTCATCTGGGATATATATGCCTTTCCTCTCTATACTGTGATGAGTACCCTCATGAGTCTTCTCTCTCCAGGGCACACAATACTTTTATTATATATTTATACTTCATTTGAGCCTGCCACTTCCCCTTAGTTCATTTTCCTTAGTGCACCTTAGACTTTTAAGGTTAGCTTAACTTTCACTCTTAATGTAGGCTGTGCATGTGGCAGTACAGCTTCTGTTGAGTTTTCTTAATTTAGAAGCTTCTAGAAATACTCCATCCATCTATACCTGATGTCTCTCTGGCATCATGAGCAGATTGTTGCTGGTATCCTTTGAATGTAATCCACCAACAGTCTTCTTTATTATTTCATTGTTGCTTTGCATCCTGACAGAGCTTCTTTGTGCCATCTATCAAGTCACTTTCCAGATGCTTGCAAAGTTGCTTTCTTTGATGCTTTGTTCTTTGTCACTGTAACTGCTCTTCTAGTCTGTTAGACAATATTCCTCTATCTCACACTTCTTCCTATATTCTTTCTTTCTTTTGATAACTTCCTAGGCTTCTGCAGTCTACCACCATACCTCCTTATCTGTTTTATTTCTATACAGTCTTGAATTCATAGCTGTTCCATGAATTCATAGTTGTTCCATCAATTTCATATATGATGTTTTAAGCTGCTTCCATTCCTCTTCAGCTTTCCCTTTTCCACTTCTTCCTAGTGCCTTGACTCTTCCATGTTTCTTTGAAATCATGTGCTTTCACTACAGTCAACTTCCAGATTTTCAGTCTAGTCTCTTTTACCTTTGAGCTTTCTCTGACCATTGCTTGCAGTTGATTGTTAACACTAGCAGTTTGAGCTGTGTGCAGACTATTTTATAGGAGATGACTTTGCAATCTTTGATTTTATTCCAGTGCCCTCCCTTACTAGGAGGATATCCACCCGACTTGTATACTTTTCAGAATTGTATATGAGCTTGTGAATGTCTCTCTTGTTAAACCATGCATTGCCCATTATTATTCCATATGGTAGCCAGAAGTCTTTCATTACTTCTATTGTCCCAACCATGTGGATGCTCAGTCTGTCCTGGAACAAAGTATTCAGTAGCCCTATTATTAACATCAACTCATTTTTCTACAGCTTTAGCAGTGATATATTGCAATTGCTGACTGAATGCCCACTTTTCTTTGCCATTGCACCCCTACTGTGGAGCATTGGCTGAAATCATAAAGGCTGCTGTATTTTTGCGATGGATTCTGGTTGCCATCAGTCTGTCACTCACTGATTCTGATTATATCTCTTACTGTCATTAGAAGTCTCAACTCGGTTTCTATGCTATTTCTAGTCTTTCCTCCACTTGAATAGTCCTCTCTGAATCTCATCCCAAGAGAATTTGCTGTGCTGCCCTCGCAAACTGTCACTTGGATATATAGAATGACCAGTCACCTTAACATCTTTCAAGATGCATGCATCCCGTCAGTTACCTTATATTCAATGTAGCAATTCTTAGATTCTTTTTGAGTTTTACTTCCAATTTTCACTTTAACCCTGCTGTGCCTGTAAATAACCCACTAAACAAACTAGATAAATAAAATAAATAAACAAAGCTATCCCAGGTAAACCAGTCTGGGAAATCTAGACATCTGCTAGCCCGTAGTTTACTGACCCAGGGCTGCTGAACTTTATGGCAGAGAAACACTGGTCAATAGAGGTGCATAGACTTCTCACATTGTTGGCATGGGTCCCTCTTAGGGGCTTAGATCAGTTTAGGCCGGTTCCCTGACTCATTTAGCACCATCAAATACCTATGTCCTTTTTGCAACATTAGTTGATGTAACAAAATCATTTCACTTATGCAGTTTGCAAATGAATAAGTAAAATAAACAAAATAACCTAAAATGCTGTAACTTAGATAAAATGAAAACAGTTGTGAAATTAAATGGGCAAATATGCAAGTGTGAAAAAAATGCAACCACTTCTGTTATTTATATATTTAAGACAATTCATTACAAATCTGAGTCTGTCAGGTGCTAATTCTCACTGATAAAACTGTTTTTGAGATATTAGCCTATGTCTGATGACATATCTTTTCAAAACAGTTTAATGAGTTGAAAATGTAAGGCTATTTTTACTAAATAAAAAAATCTGTCCATTCATTTCCAACTGTATTCTTATTCATATGAGGTAACTATAGGGATGTCCAACTGACTGTCATTGTGAAACAGGTCTTACATGTGGACTATGTTTTGTCCTTCACTGGGCATAAGTGCTTTAATGCTATAAAGGAGAGATTGAAATTGTCATATGAGGGACAACCAATGTATAGTTTTAGCTCAGGAAATAAAAGTATATCCCTGTTCAAATGAAGCTGTGTATAAGATTTACTTCAAATAAACTATAATAAATTATATTATGTAGAGTTAGCTTATTTGTTTATGCACATATTAATCTGACATATTGAGGTCATTGATTTATTTATCTTGTGTATAATACTTATAGTAATTGTTGTCTGTTCCCATTTTATTTGCTGTTATTCCCAATAGCAATGCAAGGTGTCTTATTCTGGAAATATTATAAAACTCAAGTGCAAGCCCAACTGCAGCTGACAGGAAAGATAATATTCTTCTTCTTAAAAGTAGTAAGCTAAATGTAATTGCATGTCTGAGACAGCAAACCAAATGTTTACTGTTAGATAAGCCACTGTGTGTTAACATTTTATGAATCATTCCCCAGCATGTCATATAGTCCTTGAAATACATGTCGAATTTAAAGATGCATATTTTGAACACATTTGAGAAAACAAGTACAAATCTGACAGGTTAAGTTCAGTCAATATGATTTAGCTTCATGTAAAGTATTTGACAGACAGAAATGCTTATTTCTGCTGAAAATGATCTCAAAGTAAAAGGACAGAGACATTTTTAACTCTCATTTCAAAATTTGTGCTTCTCACTACTAATGCAGATTGTGTTGTCAGAGATTATGTTTTTCATTGTCTATTTTCCAGACAAGGACAAGTGTCCCTGACACTGTTACAGTATCATAGACTAAATATTTCCTAACAAAAAAGCACTATATAGCATAAATGCTGAGACAGCAAGAGAAAGGCCATCTTACTATTACTCTGTTATAATAAATTATACCAATTAGTATCTTACTTGACTGACCCTTTAATGAAATGATCATAAAATAAAACAATAAATTATTACTTTTTAATTGCAGCTTCATGAGCATGAGAAATAGAACAGAGATGTAGCATTACCATTTTCATGTTATGCATGCAATAGATCTGGATTTGAATCCCACAATCTCCAGTGATATTCCCTATGCCTGCAAATGCCAGAAAATGTGACAAAGAATTTATTATATGAGTAACTGACAGAGATTTTACCTTTGGAGATCATGTATTAGTATTAGTGCCATTAGAGGAGAACAAACTCCTAGCTCAGTTTCATAGGCCATTTCAGGTGATTGAAAGAACAGATACAGTAAACTTTAAATTTAGAAAACCAGGAAACCGAAGGTTAGAGCAAATCTATCACATTCATGTACTGAAACCATGGAAAGAAGTTAAGCTCTGGGGTTAACCTGCAAGCTTTAGTTTATACAAGAGAAACTAAAAAATCTGTACCCGGAGTACAGTTAGAAGAATCATTATAAAGAGTATTAAAAACAGAACATTCTATTAAGAAGTAAGAGAAAGTT
The DNA here is from genome assembly GCF_019279795.1 of Protopterus annectens. NCBI lineage: Eukaryota > Metazoa > Chordata > Ceratodontiformes > Protopteridae > Protopterus > Protopterus annectens. Next base: position 808,365,282 of record NC_056733.1, on the reverse strand, counting down.
CTCATAAATGCTTGGAAGGACCAAACTGACATAATATAACGAAGAGACAACTCCTAAAATACAGGTTAGTCTGAGACCATATGGAGTACCAGAGTGACACAAATGGTAGATGTTCAAAAGATGCTCAATTTGGAGTGATATAAGCATCACAAAGTGACTGAAGTGGCCAAGTAGTGATGGTTCCAAAACCTTATGAAATCATTATATTCTATAATTACTTTAGGAAAATTAGAGAATTTCTAAATGTTATAGCTACCTTTAATGAGCTGATAGACAACCTAGGAAGGGACAAGAATTTACTAATAGTAGACTTCATAAAGGGATAATGGTAGATTCCACTCAATCCTGTGCCAAAAAAAACATAGACTTTGAAGCCTCCGTTGTACTATTTTAGTGCACAGTATTGCAATGTGAACAGTGTGGAGCTCCATATCCCTTTCAGAGGCTGAGAGATTAAATTCTGAAGCCTGAGTCCCAATACCTTGATGACATAGTCACTCATTTACATGACCAGAGTTCTCATCTACCAAATTTGCAAGATCAGTTAGAATCTGTAATACAGGCATAGAATCCATAAGAGAGGCAGGGCTGACTGTGCATATTAAGAAATCAAGTATTTTGTTTACCTTATAGAAAGAGGGGTAGTAAATTCACAACTAGAAAAAACAGAGTCAATAAAGAACTAGGTTATACTTTTCCATAAAAAGACAGATAAATGCTTTTCTTAGATAAGCTGGGTATTACAAAAGAATGTACCTACTTTTTCAACTACTGACTTGCATCTGACAGCATACCTCTCAAGTGTCCAGATTTTTGCAGAATATCCAGATATTTGTCACATATTTTTGATCTATTCCTCCTAAAATTTGCAGTTTTCTTGCAAATAACTGAGGATTGAAGTCACTAAATAATGTTATTCTTAAAAGTAGTATGTGAAATGGAATTGCATGTCTGAGACAGCAAATCAAATGTTTACTATTAGATATGCCACTGTGTGTTAAAGTTTTATGAATCATTCCCTTCAAAAAATACATAATAATTCAAAATTGTTATTCTAGCACCATTCTAAGTTTATAAGAGCAATATTTAAAACCTGCCCCTTTTTTGGGCCTTTGCCTCCCCATTATAATAGGCATTGTCCAGATTTCTAACCCTAAAAGGTTAAGAGGCATGTCTGGCAGATATTGCAAAGGTAAAGCTCCTGTCAGTGTGGATTGGTTTACGGAGCTAAATAACATTTTATGTTCTAAACCAGTACTACTGACTTGATTTACTGAGGAATTTATCATACATATGAATTTATCAGATGTTAACTTGAGAGTAGTACTGTCCAAAGAAATTTAAGGTAATGACTACCCGCTACACTAGCAGAAGACAAATCAATGACGAAACAAGATATTTAGCTATAAAGAGAATGTTTAGCAGTGAAGTAGGTCTTCTGTTCCTTAAAATACTAGACATTTGTTGGTGTTTCAACCCCATAACTGATCATTTCCCCATGGCTGAGTAAACAGACAGATGGCAGTACAAATTGTGCTAGTAGGCACTATCTGTCCAGCTGTTCCAGTGCACAACAACCCACAGACTTGCACTAGCTAATAGGAATGCTTAAATTGTGCTAGTAGACACTATCTGTCCAGCTGTTCCAGTGCACAGCAATCCACACACCTGCACTAGCTAATAGGAATGCTTAAATTGTGATAGTAGGCACTATCCATCCAGTTGTTCCAGTGCACAGTGACTCACACACCTGCACTGACTAATAGAAATGCTTATGGGTTCTTAAGGTTCTATGATGTATCACAGTGATTCCAAAACCAATGGTTTAAAAAGGGGGTAGTTGCAACATACTCTGTATAGCAAAATGCAGAATATGCCCATAAAGTAGTAAAAACTGACTGGTATGTGGAAAATTCTCACAGCACTTGACTTAGAAAAGTGCAGTGTATTTGCTGGCTGAATGCTAATTACTGTTTGTATAAAGGCTGTAGCTGCACAACAGGAAGTCAGGAAGTCATTTGAACAGTTCCTCACTTAATGGATCAGAACTGGGTAAGCAGAGTCATAAAATACATTATCTCATTAAGGGGATTTTTGCAGATTTAGCCTGGTGGAATAACCATAAATGCAGAGTCTGAAGTAAGGCCTGATAGAGGTCTGCAGCTGTGGACAATTACATATAGCCTGCTTGTTACCATAAAAGACTGAGACTGTGTAATATAAATTTGGTGAAGAACCTTCCGTGGATTAAAAGCTTGCTTTCACTGTGCTGTGAATAATACTGCAAATATTGTAAACAGTTTTGTAAAACCAGGGTAAGCTATTCTCATTCCTTTCTGAAGTAATAAATATGTGATTTTATAGACTTGTGCATCCAGTGCTTTTAAGAAATACAGAATCTATACCTGTACCTATATCTATATCTATCTATTTCTGTAAAATTAATCAACATCATCAGCAGCCCCCTTCTGTACCTTTTTAATAATGTGTTCTAAACCTAACCTTACCACTGCCCCAACCCTATACCTGCACCCTACCTTAGACAAACTCTTTCCATAAAACAACCACTATACAAAACATGCTCAGACACATGCACCAGCACATATATGCACCCGAGCTATTCTCTTACCTAAGCCTTACTCTACCTCTTACCCACAAACAGTCATACAATCATAACTAAAATTTATCTCCTTACCTTATCCTTACCATAATCCTATCTCACAAACACAGCTGTAATCTATCCACTTACCATAGTCTAACTCTAACCCTAACCTGCAAACCTGCCCACACACACTCCCACCCTAACACTGGCCATCTAAACTGCCAACAAAATAAACTCTTGTTAACATGATACTGCAATTTATGTTGCTGACAAACTGAAATGTAACTATATATGTATATGTGATTTACCTTCAATTGGTCAACTGGCATGAATGTTGACATCCTGAAGGTAAACCACTCTACACAGAAAATAGAAACATCAACTTCCTAGTACACATGCACCAAGGTTGCTTCTAGGTGCATGCAAATGTCACTTAAAAATCATAAACAACATCCTCCTCATGTGGGGGCTGTACCCCCTCATGCCCCTTGTTAATTAAGTATACTAACTCAGAGATCTCACAATCCCCAGGGAAATGGAATATTCCCCTATCCAAGGATTGTTGAGCTCAATGTATAGTTGACCAAATGCAGTTGATTAAACAGATGTCAACCAAACTCCCTGCTGACCAAACCAACGAATCAATATACAAATATATATATATATATATATATATATATATATATATATATATATATATATATACATATATACAGATAAATACATATAAATGTATACAATTTTTTGGATCTTTTCTCTGTCTCTGCTGAAAACATAATTAAAACAAGATCAATATTTGTACTGTACTGCGTATATTAGCTTGCATCTAGCTTGTTCTTTCTACCTTATGTTATTATCTTATGTGTTCACATTATGTTATTTGCTCCCACACAAACAAACAAACAAATACATATACTTACAGCACTGAGATATGTTACACTATACTTACTGGAGTTCAGCTGCATGCAGCTCTATATATATATATATATATATATATATATATATATATATATATCTTGTTTCATTCAGGTCTGGACTTCATGTGCTAATTGAATTTTGCCGACAGCTGTCCCTGTTTCTTCTGGCGTTAGTCCAGACAGCAGGCTAGTGACTTGGCATTAATTATTACTGATTCAGAGCCTTGTGGTTGAGATTGTTCTTCTGGGTGAGAGGTGGATTAGTACCTCTACTGCATGCCTCAAATCACATGCTTATTTGGAGTTTCTTTTACAGGTTGGTCACCTGTTATTTACTTGGTACTGATTGGTGCTTTTCTGATTTAGGAGGGTATTTTGCTAACAGATAAGGATGTTAGTTGTATGAGCTGCCGGTTTGTATTGAGCCATGTTGCACTGACCTTGTTGCAGTCCTGGTGTACTAACTAGATTTTGTTTACATACTGCCCTTATTTCACCTAGGTTTGGACTTGATGAACTAAGCACAGCAATGTTCACCAAGTTATATTTTACTTATAGCACTGCAATAGTTAAGTTCATATTCTTGGCTTGGAATTATAGGGTGTGGCCATTGTTTGTCTGAAGTACTTCAAGATGAACTTGAATCTAGTTCATTAACTTAATTGTAAAACAGCTGAGATCTCCTACTTAATTATTGCATTGTTCACCAGTTCAAGTATGCACTCATACTGATCCTTATCAAAATGCGTTTGCGGTTTACTCTGTCCCTTTCTGTAGCCAGCCTGGTTCCTTTAGGATATTTAAAGCATTATTACAACTGTTTCATGCTTACTTAGGACCACTTGCTTTTATCATTTCACAACACTACTTGTTACAAGTGCATGTACTGGTTAAACACAGAGACTAACCTTTTACATACTCCATATAGTATTAAACAGCTAAACATTACATCACAACCACTTAACAACAGAACCAGCTCTGTGTAGGTTGTTAAGAAATTCTTACCAAAGCTGCCAAGAAATCTCTTGAATAAACACCTACCACATTACATTATTCACTTTTAACAAAGCTTCAATTGCACCTTCACCTAAAACTAAATAGTACTTCTGTGACCCCCACCTACTCCCATAGGGAGCTCTGAAGCTATTGCCACTCATAATAATATATTAATACTAGTTGACAAGTATTTTGAAACACTGAGGATCTATTCATCAGCCTATGCAGGGATAGGGTAACAGCTGTTTCTCTGTTGGCAGTATTAGGGAAGTGACCTGAATTCTTAGGTCACTTCACCAAGTATGAAGATGCTGTCATCAGGGTGAATGACCTTAGATGCTCTATCCTGGGGTAGACTCAGAGATAAAAATGAGCGCCATGTACATGTGTCCAAGACAGATAAGACAGTTACCATGAGCAGTATCTTACTTTCTCAGAAGATGGTGTCACAATTTCAGACAAAAGTAACTGATTTCAACAAAATGTCTAGGATCAATATATGTCAGAATGTGAAACAGTGGTTTATAGATTGACCTGATTTACAGGAGATGGCCTTCACCTATCTCCTAATGGCTTCTGCATATTGACTTAGACCTTTTCTGCCCATATAGTGCCTTTTTTAGCCAAGGTACATTTTTCAGACATTCCAGTCTAGCAAATTATAATCCATCCTACATTAAAGTATTCCAAGTTCCATGTTAGGAGTCTGAATAATAAATTGCAATTCCTGGAAGCTTTCCTGATGTTAGGACACATTTATAGATGTGCCGTTACAGAAACATGATTTTAATGTTCAGAAAAAACTCGCTCTATATCTGGACACAGTGCCTATTACTCCATCCTGCCAACTGGGAGACATTGGCGGAGTATCTGCTTTTATCCACTCATTTATTAACTGACATTAGCTATTTCTAGATTCTGAATTTGAGATCATTGACATTTTGGCTGTAGCTGATAAAAACAATTACAACACCACTGCCATATCTAAATCCCTTTCACTGCCACCTGAAAACCACAGTATACCTGTTGCTTGACAAGTCTGATTCCATATCTGTAAATCCCAGTACTTCAAACATAGATTATTTCAGCTACCCAGTACTCCAGTATTAGATTACTTCAGTCATCCATTCATCAATTGTGAGTCTTAAACAACTAGCAATAATGTGTCCAAACTTTATTAGATGTAATACTAACTCAGTAGATCTAATTGTCTAAATGCCCCAGGAACCAGATCAGTAGGTGAGCACTGTAACATGCCAAACAATGTATTGTACTGCAGCAAATTAAGGTGTGTGGAAACCTGTGCAGCTGGTCATGCCTAGGCAGTGCACCAACTACTTACCAACAAGTGGGGAGTCGGCAACAGAAAAAAAATTCTGAATTGAGTTAGGATGACAGCCTTTGAGTATCTAGTGCCTCCCCCAATGCCAGCAAAAACAACTGAAAAATTCTAAGACAAATTCCCATCTCAGAAAAACAGGACTTCCACCTTGAGGGATGTAGGGTGGTGCAGCCAGCAAGATGGTGAGGAATGGGAGTGTTAAACGGTCACTGGAAGAAGCTGATCTCCACAACAGCAAAGGGCTAAATGAAGAAAAGGTAATGCTGACCTCTTTCTTGAAGGTTATCTAGTTTCACTTGCAATATGATTATTACATTATTCTTGCAATTTATTACAATGCTTCTTCATATTAGATGGGGATGCTGCATTCCCTGTTATGACACGTAGCCTTGACACTTCCAAACTATTCTCATTTTTCCCCTCCTAAGGAGTCCTATTTATTCTACCATGCTTTTACTTATGAAATTTGCTTAATCACTCCACTGGTTTGGTTTTCCAGTATTATAAATATCTAGTTGTTACATGGGGATCAGGATGTCATGTTTATTCTATTTACTTTGGTAGCTAGGTGGGTAGACTGGTCCTGGGACCTATTATTAGCCAAGACACTAACACAAAGGCAACAGAATATTGTATTAGTTAATTACATCTATGCATTAATTAGATAAAACCTTTAATTAAAGATATAGCTCATGTCCAACAGTTTTCACAATGTGTTACAGTAACCTTGTAGGACATCTGAAATAGGATTCAGCAGAACATCAGTGTTGAGATGAGTCACTGATCATTAAATGAGGTGGAAAGTTATACAAAATCAGAAATATGCCTTGCTTTTTCTAAGATTCAGCTGGGCTAAGGTAGGTAACCTGACCATGTGAAGATAGCTGGCCACATTAAGCAACCAGATTAATTAAAACTGTGTGAGATCTATGCTATGAAAGTCAATAATAAATTGCAAGCAAATAAAATACAGTTATTATATCTTTACTCAGTCATGTGTGTTTCTGTCACATATTGGCTAGTAAATCAAAAATGGGTATGTCTAATGTAAATGATATCAGTAACACATTTGCAAACCAAGAACTGGGAACAGATGTGTTAACTGTATTGCCAATTCAGTATTCATTTTTGCTGCTACTGACTGTGACTAATCAGAATTATATTTTTTCTTCTGTTTATCTGACTCTACAATCTATTTGGTACAAATGGTAAGTGGAAGAGGGGAGCACTGGATGGCTACACACCTGTCAGAATTAATCCCTTAGCTGTACATTTTAATGGGATGTTTACTAAATTCCATCAGCTGTATGTTATAATGGGATGTTTACTAAACCCATCAGCCATACATTACAATGGGATGTTTATTAAATCTCACAGCTGTATGATATAATGGGATGTTTACTAAATCCAATCAGCTGTACATTACAATAAGATTTTTACTAAACCCATCAGTCATACATTATGAGATGTGTACTGAATCTCACAGTTGTATGTTATAATGGCATGTTTGCAAAATCTCTCAGCAATATATTATTTATTTTTATTTATTTATTTATTTATTTCACATTTGTTAACCGAGTTAGCTCAACTGAGTTTGCAAACAAACCCATTTTCGGTGGAGACCCGAGGGGAAAAGCCCCAGCAAACATAAGTAAAAATAAAGTGACAATATACAAATATTAAATAACAATCACAATACAAAATAATTGTAAATAAGAAAAGGTTATTAACTATTTGCATTGCATTGATAGTAAGCAACCCATTTTTTTAGTGGAGACCCAAGGGGAAAGAGCCCCAGCAAACATAAGCAAAGACAAACATACAGGACAAAAACTATTAAAAACAACACTGCAAATACGAAAATAATTATAAACAGAAAAACAAAAGAAAAAAATATGAACATTAAGGGATGCACTGATAGTAGTGGACTAAAATTTACTACATATGAGAGTAAAAACAAAAAGATAATCATTGTTCAAAAAAAGGAAAATGTATAGACATTGATAGGAAGTGGTGGAGAAATAGTGTGGATAATGGGTGGGGGCTATAGTAGGGCTATACTAGTAGAGCTGAGGGTTTAGGAGATTAGTTTAAGCAGAAGTTACTGACAAAGAAAGAAATTTGGGAGCTGCAACAGGTTATACAGTTGGAGAGACTAAGACTATGTGTAATCAATGCAACGGCATAATTTCAAGTTTAGTAGGTGGGATTTAAGCTCCTTTTTAAAACAGGGAATGGAAAGGTTGGATCAAGTATGGAGAGGTAGTTTGTTCCAATTTAGTGAGACAGAGTTTTTGTAAAGTATTTTACCAATATTCCTTTTGGGTTTATAAACTGACAGAAGATTCTGATCAGCACTCCGGAGAGGCTGGGGGGAGAGTAGGGAGTAACATGGGAGGTGAGAGCAGGGCAGGCAGAGGGGTTGTTGAGTATGGAAAAGGTAGTGTGGAGTTGTGATGTAGGAGAAGGTTCAGGAATTCCAGCCACTGAAGTTTGCTTAATGAGAGGCAGTGATGTGAGGAGAGTGGTTGGTTTAGAATAAATCTGGCAATTTTGTTGTACATTTGATCCAGTTTCTGCATTTGAGGTAGTGTGGATATTGGTAAGGATGGAGGAAGCATATAGAATACTGGATAAGAGAATGCCTGTTCAAGTGTGCATTTAGTGGCTGTAGTGAGGACTTTTTTGTTCCTATAAAGTAGTCCAAGTTTTTTATGGGTTTTTTTGATGGCCTGTTGTATTTGCAAGCCAAAAATTAGTTGGTCATCAATTATTACCCCAAGGAGTTTGGTGTGTGAGGGAGAGGATATAGTGGTGCCATCTAGGGAGGAAAGAGGAAAGCTGGATTTAAGGTGAGAGAGTGTCTGAGGTAGGAAGAGAAGGAGCTGAGTTTTCTTAGGGTTAAGGATTAGTTGATTGTTTCTGAGCCATTTTTCAACAGAGATAAAGGAAGTCTGTGTTAATGAGTGAAGTTCAGAGATAATATTGGAGATAGATAAGAGAGTGGAGTCATCTGCATATTGGATTACAGATGAGAGACTGCAGGATAAATGTAGGTTGTTGGTAAAAATGTTGAAAAGGAGTGGCCCAAGTATGGAGCCTTGGTGTACTCCTGTTTGAACAGCAAGGAAGGGTGAGAAAGCCTGCTGCCATCTAACAGCTTGTTTTCTGCCAGTAAGGTAGGATTGGAACCAGCCAAGAGTAGAAAGAGAGAGGTTTAGGACTGAGAGTTTGTTAAGAATAATGGGATGAGACACAGTGTTGAAGGCTTTAGAGAGATCAAGGAATAGACAGGAGACAAGGAGGTTGTTGCCCCTAGCTTCTGCAACCTTTTGAGTAAAGGATAGTAAGGTAGTCGAGGTACTGTGTTTAGGGAGGAAACCATGTTGCGAGTGGGTGAGGAGACTTTTGTGAATGAGATAGGACAGTAGTTGAGTATGTATACATTTTTCAAGGATCTTAGAGAGTGGTGAGAGAATAGCGATTGGTCTATAGTTAGAGGGTTCAACAAAGTTGCCACCTTTGTGCAGAGGAGTAGTATAGAAGGATTTCCATATTTCAGGTACAGTCGATTCCTGAATGGAGCGGTTGATTAAGATAGATACAGGATATGTGATAGAGTCAGCAGCAATTTTCATAAATTGAGGGGGGAGTTTATCAGTGGAGGGAGAGCATGGTTTTAGTTTAAGAAGCAGGGATTTGATGTATTTAGTAGAAACAGGTTGCAAGGTAAAAGGCTGAAAGACAGAAGAACATAGAGGTTTAGGTGGAGGTGAAGATGACATAGAAGAGTTATGATGAGCATAGTTACCAGAGGGTAGGAGTTTAGAAATGCTGTATATGAAATGTTTGTTGAATAAGTCTGTAGTTTCAGAGGGAGAGTGATAAGGGAAAAGGGTTATGGATGGTAGGACAACCAGTGTGGAGCAGGAAGTTGATAGTAATCCAGAATTTGTTGGGGTCATTTGGGTGAGAGCTTTGAAATTTAGTGAAATATTGGCATTTATCCAAATTAATACACTTTTTAAATGATTTCTGAGTTGCTTATAACCTTGGAGAAAGGTGGGAGATTTAGTGGTTTGCCATTTTTCCATAGACCATCTCTTTCATGCATCAAAGCATAAGTACCTTTGGAGAGTCAGGGTGCAAAATTAGATTTGGTTCGGATTTTGTGAGTTGGGGCAAGAGAGTTTAGGACATCAAGGAAATGTGGTTGTATTTAGTAACAACATCATTGAGTGGGAGAGTTTTTAGGAAAGACCAGTTGATGGCCGAGAGTCTATAGTTAAAGGTTTCAGGGGAAAAGGTAGTCAGTTTCCTACAATCTCTGTAGAGATGTGGCTTAGAGAGATGAGGAGAGGGGAGCATGGTCACTAATAGAGTCAGGGAAGGTAGAAGCATTGCAATAGTAGTTTGGAGAGTTGGTCAAGCTCCAGTCAATTGTGGAACCAGTAGCATTTTTACTGTAGTGGGTAGGGGTAGTGATCAGTTGTGAGAATCCATACAGGTTTATGAAATGTTGGAGTGAGTGACTAATAAGGAAGTTCCAAACTATATTAACATTTCCAAGAATGATGGTTTTATAGGAGATGGAGGTGTTTTTCCAGGAGAGTATATGTTCAAGGATATGTATGTTTTTATCTGGGGGGATATAGACAGAGGCAATAGCAAACTTCCTATAGTTATTGATGTGGCAGTCTAGGAGCAGTAATTCAGCAGGGGAGAAACTAGGCAGATTAATGTGTATAGGTGTTAGCGTCAGTGAGACAGAGTACAAGATAACCACCCCACCACCTTTTTTGGGTGTCCTATCAAACCTATAGATATTGTATTGCGGCAGCAGAAATTCAGAGGAATTGATATGCGGTTTTAGCCAGGTAATCCGATAAGGCCAGGATGTGAGGTTTATGTTGGGCCAACCATGCATGAAGTTCAGACATTTTGCTGTTTAGGCTTTGGATGTTCATTGCAGAAATAGAGAAATGTTTGAAACTTGAGATATTTGAGGATGCTTTTTGGGGGACAGCAGATGAAGGTGAAGGGGTAGTGGAGAGAGGGGAGGGACCAGGAATAGGATGGATGCCACCAGAAACCAGAAGAGCAAAGACAAGATTGAAAAGGTGAGGGTGGTCAGTAAGGGGAATGGGGTACTTAAGTTTGGGCTTAGGAGTAAGAGTGGGGTAGGCCATGAGTTTAAATTTAAGACATTGAAAGGAGGAGAGACAGAAAAGACAGGGGGCAATAGTCAATGGAAGTTGGTTATATGTTGGAAGAGGTCTGGGAAAGGGAAAGGTGGGGGAAGAGGGGAAGGTATGGAGCTCAGTGTGGTATGAAGTGCTTAGGGCTAGTGAGATTAGAAGTGGGATAAATATCAGTAAGGATAGCATTGTGTGATGGAAAAAGGAGGGGAAGAATTATAGGGAAAAATATAAAGAAATATATTAGGGTAGGGATTAGAGATAAGCAGTGTGAGGGAAGGAACAGTATTAGGGGTGGAAATAGTTATGTTAGGAGATAGTAGGTTTGCTAGGGAGTGAAAGAGTTAAGTGTGAGAAAGGCAAGCCACAGAGCAGGCAGCCCAAGATAGGCGGGGAAAAGAGGAAGATTGAAGACAAGGTAGGAGGAGTGAAAGGGAGAGAGCACAAGTTATTGTGGTGGGAGGGGCCTGTTCGAGTGACCAGACAATGAGGTGAAAGTATAAATTTGAGGATACTTGGGGTGGGAGGGATTAGGGAGTGGGAGAGGAGTGAAGTGAGCCCGAGTGAAACGAGGGAGAATGGAGCGGGCAAAACCACACCAAACCACAAGTAAGTTGAATGTAAGGGCCTAAAATCTGCACTCAGCACTTTAATTTTACTTACTTACTTTTAGCAGGAAAAACAGACCAACAGTATGCAATTTTGAGGTTTTTATCAGGGTTACTTGTTCAAATGTCAGACAAATAAGTAAAACTTAATCTATGTCTGAAAGTTAGAAAGCCATAAAGGTACAAGGTATAGCTATAAAAATTAGGGTCAGTGAGACACATGTATGAATCAGTTTACTTTAGTTACAGGGGAAAAGAGGCAAAACATAGAGCAGAAAGAGCCCTATGACTGACCAAAATGGTGACTTGCTTTGTTACACAGCACAGTAAAAGAGAGCTTAACAAATGTTTTTTTTATGTTTGTAACCTACACTGTTTAATTGTTGGGAGAAAAAAAGTTGTTGTTAGATACTGTGGTGGCCAGTTGCAATCATGTAGATACTGTTTTAAAGATGCTGCAGTACACTAGTGTGGGTAAATGTAGAGTTTGACTAGAAAAAAGAGAAAAACAGGGATTCTAGAGTAAACATTAAGGCAACAACAGGCAGTTATTTTACAATAGTACAATCAGAGAGGTTTGAGTGGGGTAAAAGTAGCATGCTTCAGAGTGGACTAGGGTTTATGGCTAAGAAAACTTAGTAGTAGAGAACATATTATAATAGGTTGTTTACTTAATTTCTCAGCCATATGTTCTAATGGTTTACAAAATCCAACAGTTGTATGTTATAATGGGATATTTATTAAATCCCTCAACCATAGGTCATAATGGGTTGTTTACTACATCCCTCAGCCAAATGGGATGGTTATTAAATCCTTCAGCTGTATGTTATACTACTCCCTCCTGATAACATGATTGTTCTATGTCATTCCTTTTACAACAATCTCAGCTGGTCCTACTTGGAGGATACACAAAGAGACCTAGAGGAGCTCTCATCATATGTTCTTAATAAGGGGAAATATCTTCTACTGAGTAAAATTCTGCTCTTACCTAAAATGATGCCTAAATTCAAATCGTCTATCAATGACTATAGCAATTAGCTATGCAAATAGTACCATTCTATCTGGATACAGTTTGTGACAGCCTGGGAGAATATAGTAGGCAGAACTTCCTGTTTTTTCAAGGATGGACTATACCTGTCTTTATATAAGTTAGGAAATTTAAAAATAACATCAACAATTGCTTTGAACTTCTTCATATCACACTACCTACTCAGATCCAGTGAATATTACAGATATATAGGTGCAGATTCAATAAAACCTACACAGTTTGTTAAAATCATGTGTGTGTCACATAGTGCACTGGTTTGTATTCAGTAAGCAGCTGTACACACACAGTAAACATCATGACATACTAATTACTGCATAAGCAGGTGAAATGTATGCTAATCAACCAATCCCAGATGGAGGAGATATTCAACAAGCTAAAAAGCAGCCATGTAGACTCAGTACTGGTTTTCCTTGTAAATTCGAAAACCTACTGGAATACAGCCAAGGAAGCAAGGCTACATGGAAAAAATGTTAGGGGCGGCTGCTGTTGTTTTTATTCATGTGTATGTACAACAGCCCAGGTCTATGCTGCTGCTGCTGCTCATAGACCACCGCCAAGAAGGATAAGGGTGTTTAGACCTTGTTTAACTTTTCAAAATCTGCATGATGTGGAAATTGTAGGGCATCACAGGATTGATAGAGACACACTACAGGAACTATGCAACCTCTGTCTCCTCAACAGAAAGCAAGAGCAAACCGAGGGGAACCAGTGGAAAGTATATGTCACACTTTTAATTTTAGCTACAGGAACCTTCCAGAGACCAACAGTGAACATGATGGAGATGCCACAGGCATCAGCATGCAGGATCCTCCATCAATTCCTGAAAGCTATGCTACAACATACCAGTGAGTACATATATTTTCCCAGTACACTTGAGGACAGAGACAGAACTATGCAGGAGTACTACCCTGTAGCACACTACCCTGAAGTCCTGGGTGCCATTGACTGTACACATGTAGAAATCAAATCATCACCCAGGGAACAGGTAAGGGTCTACATAAATAGAAAGCGCTTCCACTCCAGTAACTGCAAAGTCATGTGCAACACTAAAGGAATTATCATGAATGTGTGTGTTGGCAACCCAGACATTTACCATGACTCACATATCTGGCACAACTCTCAATTGCATGAGATGTTTACTAGGGGGTTATCCCACAGGGTCATTTACTGGGGGATGCAGGCTATACACTTGAACCGTGACTGATGATGCCCATTAGAAATTCACATGCACCAACTGAAGAATGCAGTAATGAGGCACATGCTGAAACAAGAAATATCATAGAGAGAGAGTTTGGACTGCTGAAGTTGAAGTTCTGGTACCTAGGTACATCTGGGGGAGCACTGCAGTACAATCCCCATACATGTGCTGAAATATTTACCATCTGTGCCATGCTTCACAACATTTTCCTGAGAAAACAGCTTCAGCAGGAACAACAAGGGGAAGGGACTCACATCCAACCACCACTGGCAACGTCACCTCAGCCACACTCAGGTGAGGAGTCAGAGGGGGATCCAGCAGGCACCGTGGGTACAGGCAGATATAAGCGTGCACAATATGCCTTTGCACTGGCCAAGAGGCAATAGATAGCACACATGTTCACCACCAAAGGGGTTAAAACCTTCGTCCTCTGCACATACATGTATACAGTAACACTGATACCAGGCAGAACACTCACAACCTTTATTTACCCATGTAATGGCTTTGTACTGCTAACATCAGACACAGTCAACCCTGAACTAAAACTCTTGCAATTGTCAGATTTCCAAGGTAAGTGTCAAAACTTGAAAAGAAAACTAAATGTCTAAGAATACAAAGGAATGGGATATCCTTGCATACTGTTACTTGGTAATACTTGGTATAAGGTGGGTGACATTTACAGCCACTACATCAATATGTGACAGCAGTGACTTATGTGAATACATGTGTCCTCTATCAACTAATAGGCCTCATGAATCAAAGATTCACACATTCATACATCTAAAATGTACATATTTTCTCTAAATGTCCATTTTGGCCTCATACTTTTGTACTGGCAAATCATTAAAGAGTGAAGTTAGAAAATAATGACACACATTTCAGTTTCAGACTTCATATCTCTCAGAAAAAAACATAAAAATAGTAATACAAAACATGTTATTCTAGCAACTGTCTAAGTTTGTAAGATCACAATTTTTAAAAAGTCTTTAATGTTAAAACCTTTTCTTTATGTATATCTAATAGTGTTCATAAATAACCCTTCCAAATCTGAAAACCTGGAAAACATATGACAGTTCCTATTTATGATTTTTTTAATTAAGTTTGCTTCTAAAGTGTAGTTCATAACGATAGCTTCATTAAAGGTTAATCCTCTTACCTCATCAAGTGTATCATAATTAGTTTCCTGTGGGATCTGGTTATGTCTAATACTATATGATAGGTGAATATTTGTTATATCTGCTTTCTTTAACTTCAAGAATAATGTCACCAATTAACTTTTCAGGATATTTTCTTTATACAAACATTTGCTTCAGTTTCTCACATTCTCCTAAAAAATCATTCTCTCTTGAGAAACCATTCTAGAAATTCTAATGAACTGCCTCTTAACTATACTTCTTTTCTGTTTGCTGGGGTGTGCACTGGTATAATAAAGATAGGAATGTGAAAAAGTTTCCTTTCTGTACAGGGAAGATTTAAATGTTCTATTATCCTCTACTTTGTGTATCATCACATCTAGATAATTAACAGACTCATATGAAATATTACAAGTAAATTTCAGAAACTCTGTAGTCGCCTCAATGTATTGGATGAAGTCCTTTAAAATATCAACACTACCCATCCAAAATTAGGAATATCATCCAGATACCGCTTATACGTATTCCAGTAATTTACATGTGGGGAGCTGACAATGTATTTTCTTTCCCAAGTACTGAGAACCAAATTTGCATACATGGGGGCACATTCTTTTTTTGATACAATTTCCATCTAAACAGGAATTGACCTAAAATCATTTGAATTAAACCCACCATAATCGGACAAAACCACCTCAAACGATTCCTGCCCTATGTCATGGGGATAACTGAAAATAAATCCACTATATCAATCATCACAAACTTTAAATTATCATCATATAATTTGTTATTCATCCCCTTTAAAATATCTCAAGAATTCTTCAACATAAATCCATCAATTTTCAAAACATTCTTTAGTTTATGGTCTATAAACTAACCTAGAGAATGTGTCTTTGACGCACTGGCCACCACAATGGGTCTTAAAGGAGGAGCCAACACTTTTTTATGGACCTTTGAGATACCAAAGATGGATGATATAGTAGGCTTGACAGTTTGTAAAAAATTAAATGTGTCTAAATCAATAATCTTCTCCATTAACAAATCTCTTAACTGATAATCTAGTCTGGAAATCGCCACATTAATTTCATTCTTTGTCATGTGGAAATATCTTCCACCATCACTTAGAATGTCCATCGTGTTACCCATATAACCTATAGAATCCAAAATGACCATTCAGCCCCCCTTGTCAGGTCTCATGACACATATACTTTTATCCTGTTCTGGGATAGAATCTAATAGACTTAGAAAGAAAAGTTCAGTTACCCCCCCCCCCGCCCTCGTTGTACCCTCAACTCAAAAATGTTGAAACAACAGTCAAAAAATAAATAAAAGAGGAATTAAAACACAGTAGAGTAGTACATTTTAACCTTTCTTTTGAAGAGAGAAAATTACTTGATGCATTAAGAAATGGTAAAAGTATACATATCACGTGACCTGAGGTGTGAGTTTGGGTTCTAATCTAGCACACTCCCAATTATATTAATGTTTGCCCACTCAATTAAAAAAAATTAAAACATTAGAACATAATTTGGCACAGTGGTGCAGCAGTTTGTATTATCACATCACAACAAGAGGTTCTTCAGTTTGATTCCTGGCTGGGGTGTCTTCTGTGTGGAGTCTGCATGTCCTCCCTGTGTTCATGTGGGTTTCCTCTGGGTGCTGTGGTTTCCTCCCACATTACAAAGGCATGTGTCTGGTGCATTTCTCCCCATGCATCCACTGAAAATTGTCTCAGTCCAAGTCGGACATTCCCAGTAAACAAATAATAAATAAAAAATAACAATAAGTATGTATATCAGTGGAGCTCATATAAATTATATGTGTGACAGAGAGTATAATGAATATTATGTTTCTGTAATTATAATTGTCTTATCTGGCCTGGTTGACCTCTATACCTCAGTGATACTTATATGCACACATATGACACATATGCATGTATAAACCAGGTCATTGTCAGGTCACACAAATGCCTGCTTAAACCTGCACTCTGTTATGTGTCTACATATATAATTAATGCGCATGTTCAACAAGCACTTCTTCTGTGGCAAGGATGAAAAAATCAACTATATGGAAGAATATGTTTTATTTCTAATGCATAGGTTTGAATCCCACATTGTACAAATTACTTTTATCAGTGTGTAAAGCCACATCAAAAATGTATCATATCATATAATTTATACCCCCAGTACATGTCTGCAAAGTTAAATCAAGTAACAGGTACAGCAGCATCCAAACCAAAAACTAATGCCAATTATCGCATTAACATTCTTAGTTCATAAACTGATTTCCTCTCTGTCCAGCACTGTGGCTCTCCGCCTAACATTGAGCAAACTTGGATGGCATGGTTATTCAGGTTTGTACACTAGTAGCAAACATGATAACACACATTGGTGGGAAATCACTCTTAATTATTGCTGTTTTCCCTGATCGGACATGTATGGTGGTAGAAGGGAAAGTGCCCAGCCTAGTGCACAGAGGTGGATTGTTAAGGAGTCCAGAATCTTTACTGGACTTCTTGTAATGTGCCACAGCCAAAGGCTCTTGTAGGGACCTATACCAGCTCCCAGTACAAGTCTGAGGCATGGAATAGTCTGGCTAGGGCTGTCTCCAGTGCAAATGGCATCCCACACACTGGAGAACAGTGTAGGCATCACTATAATGGTCTGAAAAGGTGCAAACAGGATACACTCAACCAGTAGCTGGATGAGATCAGGACTGCTGGCATCCCACAGCTGTGTAAGTATATAGCTACAGAGAATTAAAACTAGATATGCAGCTGTATTTGTGCAAGACTGTTATGCTTAATACTCTGCTCTTGTTCTCTTCTTTCTTTTCCACAGACAACCAAGAGATCATGGTGAATAGGAAGACCCATGTTGAGCATCTAGAGAGACTGAGGGAAGCAAGGGGTATGTATGCAGCACAACATAGCTATTATTTTAGCTAAAGTATTGCTCTTCGATACAGTAAAGCAAATTAATAATGCATATCCTAACTGTAAAAGCAAGCATGCATGCTTCAGTTTGTAGCACAATCCAAATGTAGCAGTCAAGTCTAATACTGTAGTCAGATATTGTGGGTGCAAATACACCAGTAACAAATATATAATAAAATCCTTTAAAAACATTACATAATTTAATTTTCACAGAAGTGGCATAAATGCCTTGCTGTTAACTTAATCTTCATAATTTGACCAGGCATATGTGCAGTATATGCACTTTGCAAGGATTACTTTAAGCAGTCATTACTTACAGATTGTAGTTGTTGAGGTATACTTAAATGTAAAAGTAGAGATAAATACTTTATTATTTTGATAATGCATTGTGTTGGGTTGGCAGGGTGGCCTAATGGTTAAGGTGCTTGACTTACAAACACAAGGTGCAGGGTTTGAGTCTCACAGGGGATATTTGGCTAGGCTTAAAATGTCTCGCAAGGGCAGTTAGCATAATACTAATCTATGAACCTATGTCACATATAATGGTACAAATTATCTCTTTTTTCCCTTACTCTAATACTTATCTCATTTTTTTTATTTTTCTGTGTTGTCAAAATGTTTCCATGTCATCCGTCTCTGACAAATCACAAAATGCTTTAAAACATAGGGAGGTAGACCAACCACCAAATCTCAGCCTTCTCCTGTTCCACCAGCTGCTGCACTGATGCCCAGCACATCTGGGACCCAACCTGGCAGTACTGCCTCCAATGCCTCTGTACTACCTGGGCCCCTTGCATCAATTAGCACTACCCCAGCAGCTGGTACTGTGGTACTGTGGTACCCTACAGGAGTTGTGGTGAAGGTGGAGATTTTATCACCTGCCAGGAGTTGCCAGGCTTAGTGTCTAGGGTCATGCACAGCACCATTGGTGCACACCTTTTCAGGATGGAGAGGATGCTGTCAGATATGGTCCATATGAAAAGATATCAAGCACTTCAACAGCCAGTGGGGACAGTAATGACAGTCCTGCAGATGAGGAATAGATTCTCACTGTCCCCATATTTGAATGGCATAGGCATCCATTATCAACTCCATAATGTCAATCATGGTATTCCTCAACCTGACATGTCCCTTACATCACTCTGTCTTGTCCTGTTTGTTTACATCTCCTTCCTCACCTACCTTACTAACTTGATTGAGAAATACCCATGTCCCTTACCTAATGTTTCTCTCTTATTGAAGTAAAAAAAAAATGGGCACCTGTCCCACAAAACAATATCATTCTCATACATAGATCTCCACTTTGCTCAACTGTCTTCTTGACACATGTAATTCTGTCCAGTTGGCTATACAATATGATTGTGTTGTTGACACACCTCTTTGTTGAGGTGACTGTCCAAATTCAGCTAATATTACGTACATATTTTCATTTTACACTGTTGAAGTGGATAGCTATCACTCTTTCCTACCTCCCTCCTGCATACTTGCATATTGATTTCCCTTTGTTCTTCCCCCTGCTGGCCCCCCATTTCACCACTTTCCTGTTTTCCCAAGTTTAACACCTTTAATCTGGTCATATAACAGAATCACATATCACGTACATAAATGAAGAAAAAACT
Organism: Protopterus annectens; assembly: GCF_019279795.1. Lineage (NCBI taxonomy): Eukaryota > Metazoa > Chordata > Ceratodontiformes > Protopteridae > Protopterus > Protopterus annectens. Next base: position 808,345,689 of record NC_056733.1, on the reverse strand, counting down.
AAAGAAGTCGTTCACTTTTTGTCATCTATGTTTGCATGAAGTTTGGCATCATGCACCAATGTCAAATGCTGGTGAATGGCTCTTCCATGGCTTAAACATGATGCACTAAGGTAACACACAGTGAATGTAGAATAAAGAATTATTTCATTGGGTTATGAATACATATTTAATATTATTGGACACACCTGGATTCAAACCCTGTAGTATCTGGGCTCCAAAAGAAATGTGTCATTGCATGTACATCTGCTGCCACAAAGTCAGCTAGGCAGAAGAAATGTTTCTTACACTCAGTGCTATCCACACTTCTCTTTGCCACACCTCTCCACTTAATGGACTTGCGTGGAGGTAAGCAAACCAAAAGAACTCTCATAATTTATCAATGAAGCAACATTTCACATTTGCTCATCGGTTAACTATGTGCACATGGGGAAAGCAGTGCAAACACTTTATTTATGTATTTATTTATTTATTGAAATTGTTTGCTGGGAAAGTCCAACTGGGCAAAAGCCCCATTTCAGCAGAGGCTGAGGGAGAAAAGCTTCATAGACAAAAAGACAAAATTACATTGATATCAGGGCAAGCAAAGCAGATGTTACATAGATACAAATACATCGAAGCTTAATTACATGGATATACAAATAAACAAAGCAAAAATACAGGAATACTAGCATTATTACTTAGCTACAAAAATTTAAGACAGAAGTTACAATACTAATAAGATACATCATGGGTGTTAGATTAACAAAAAATGTTCTAGTACAATTTTTGAATAGCAATAGTTAGTATCTCTCTTTGTAGTGTGCTTGAGTAGCAGAAGGAAGGATTAGGTGGAAAGTGGATAATACTATTGAAGTAGTAATAGTATAGATCAGTATGGAAGAAGCAGTGTGAACTGGACAGGGCTGGAGCATGGGCAGGACCAATTGTTAAATAAATGGTGTTTGACGAATTTTTTTAATGTGGGTAGAGTTAATTGTAGCTCTGATAGTTTGAGGGAGTGTGTTCCAGATTTTGGCTATGTGATACGAGTAAAGAGAGTCACCAGCACTATTATTAGTGTTGGTTAATTGTAGAATCAATTTATTAGAGAAACGTAACACATGATGGTTGGAATAAGGGTGCAGTAAGTTTTGGAAGGCAAGGTTTTTTTCAGTTTGGTGTGTAGTAGTCTATGGGCCATTGTGAGCTTGGTATAAGATAAGAGATAAGGTAATCCTAACCAGATGAGTTGTTTCAGAGTTAAGCAGTGATGAAATCTGTATGTAGAATCTATGGCAAATTTTGTTATTTTGTTGTAGCACCCATCAAGTTTTCCTAGACCAGTTTTCTTTAAGTTGGTAAGTATGGGTGAGGCATACTGAAGTGTAGAGAGTAGGTGAGTTCTAACGATTGCAACTTTTGTATTATTGGTTAGACATAGGTGCTTCTATATGGGGTATCCAGTTTTTATGTACCCTCTTTACAGTCTGAGATATATGAATGTCAGGTTTCATGTAATTGTCAATTACAACACCAAGAGTAGAGTCATCTTCATATTGGAAAAGGGAGGCAAGGTGGGTGGCAGTGTAAAGATTATTAGTAAAGATACTGAAGAAAATGGGTCATAGGCTAAAAATTTGTGGAACCCTGGAGTAGCAGGTAGTAGAAGAGAGAGGTCGTGTTGCAATTTAACAGTTTGCTGTCAATCAGCTAGATAACTTTGGAACCATGCAAGGGCAGATTGACTGAGTTTTAGGTCAGAGAGTATGGCTAGGAGTTTCTGGTGTGAGATGGTGTCAAAAGCCATAGATAGATCTAGAAACTTAGATTATACTAGTTTACCTTCAGTCCTATATATTGCTTAACAGTATTAGTAAAACTTAAAAGGACAGTAGCGGTAGTGGTGCTATGGTTGGGACAAAATGCATGCTGGGAGGCGGTTAGTAGTTTGTTAGTTAACAGACAGTCCATAAGTTGTGAGTGAATGCATTTTTCTAATATTTTGGATAGTGGAGATAAAATAGCTACAGGCCTCTAATTGGAGAGTTCAGCTGAGTTACCTCCTTTGTGTAGTGGGATTATATATGAGATTTTCCAAATAAGTGGCACTTGGTGTTCAGAGATTGAGTGGTTGATGAGAATGGAGATATGTTATGAGATTGTATCAGCTGAAAGTTTAGAATAGTCTGTTAAATTGTCAGCTGCTATAGATGTAGGCTTAAGTTTTCTATGTAATTTTTTATGGTATTTGTTTGGATAGAGAGAAGGTATTGTCATCCTTGGATAATTAAGGAATGATTGGAAGTGAAGAGTAGTTGTTTTTTGAGAGTGATAGTATTGTGTTGCAGGACAAGCTAAATTATTTGTGGATGAAGGGGTTGGTGTTGAAGCTTGCCCAGGTTATAGGAGTTTTTTAATTGCTGATCAGCATTTTCTTGGGTTGTTCTGGTGTTTTATTTGAATGTCACTGTAATAGGATTTTTTTGTCTCATTCCTTCCAGTACAGCTCTTTTGAGTGTGTACCATTAACTTGTGGTGGGTGTGGATTGAGCCTTTAAAAAATGAAGTTATCACCTTCCAGTTCTAACAAATACTCTTTGACAGAGGTCAAATAACAATACAGTTGTGTTTGCCATTATATATGCTTCAAGATAAAATATTCTGATACCTTGTATGTGGCGTGGTTTTGGAATATTTAATGCAAATATGAACAAGCAATATCTGATGCCTAGAGGCACAGTAGGAGGTAACTGTACTAGTAACTTCAAAAATGTCTGGAGGTGCATTCGGCTGTAATGAGTTAATGTGCTTTTTTGGCTATGTTTCTAAGTTGTTGATATAATCCATGATTTATTTGAGATTAATTTATATGCTGTAAATCTCAGGCCTTATAATTTCCCTTAACCATGGGGCATAATATGGCTTTGTTCTTACAGTTCTTGATGGTAGTTTGTTTAGTATGATAAGAAAAGTGGAGTTGAAATAATCTACTGCAGCATCTAGGGGCAAAGTCTTTAGAGGAGTATGGTTACAGAGTTGGAGGGTAGCACTGAAGGTTTGGGAATTGAACTTTTTTTGCTTAGAACTTGACAATAGATAGTATGTTTAAGAGAGCTAATACATTGCCTAAGCAGATAGGTTGGGAGGTGATTGCTGAGGCTGTCAGGAAGACAGCCAAACTGAAGACAGTAGAAGGGTTTGCTAGTTAAGATCCTGTCAAGGATAGTCTGTTGTTCTGGATGTTTTGTCTACTCTGGTTGCAGTTTGTATAAGACAAGTGAAGCTGTGAAGGTTGAAGTGGATAGTAGGGTTTTCCAAACTGCAGGTGAACCAGTCAGTGTCAAAGTCTCCCATAGTAATTGTTTTGTAAGGAAGAGTTAGTGATGTTCAGTGATGTTCATGGATGATGTGCTGTGGCAAGGTTATTTCCTGGAGGAATATAGGTATGTAGGAAAGACATACATTTAAAACCTTGAATGCACAGTCCCTTTTTGTTTACTTTTCTTGTTGGTCCCATTTGCATGATTGGAGGGGGATTTCTGTAAGTTGCAATCCAAGCGGAGGGAGGGGAACATAGACACTGTGTAAAATGGATATAAAGGGAAATGGTGAGCACAGAGCACTGTGGGACATGGGCATATTCTAGTACCTAAGCCAGCTGCTTGGCAGTGTGTTATAGAAAATGCACAGCAGCATGAATTACTGATGTTTACTGCCTATTTTGTCTTCATCCCATGACAGTACATGTAAAATCACAAACAAGGGGAAGATATTTTTTAGGAAACAATGCATATTTGCACTGTAGTCATGTGTTACCGACCACACATGCAGTTGAAACTTGGTCTCTCAGTACTCATTCCCAAATATATCAACTACACTGCAGAAATAATTAAAAATGCTTTCTTATATTCCATGTACATCTTTGCACTGACAATCCACATTCAGATTTTACAATACCTGTATTAATATATAGAGCTGTTTGCATATAGTTTGCACAACTGTCTTTTTAAGATATACCTGGTCATTGAAAATGCAAAAGTAAAAGCTACACTTTGTACACTCATCAATCTAGTAACACACAGATCTTTAATATCTTGAAAGTTGTACATGGCTAGCAATCCATTTCAGGCAGGCCTCACAACATCTTCTCTCAAACATCCAATGCTGATGTCATCCATAATAAATTGTCCTGCAGTATTATAAAAGTCAAACTTGTGCTGTGACACTTGCTTCAAATACTGAGTTCTCTAGCTGGTGCAATTAGGTAGGGGTTCTAATCTCAATGCAGTCAGGTGGTATGTGTGTGTGTCTGTCTAGTCAGAAGAGTATAAATGTGTGTCCTGCAGTCTTCAGTACAATCCCATGGAGTTCCAATATTTTGACAGTTGTACATGCCTACACATCCATTTCATAAAGGACACCCAACATCTTCTCTCAAACATCCAGTGCTGATTTCACCAACTATAAACTGTCCTGCATCAGTATAAAAGTCAGACTTGTGCTGTGGCACTTGCATTAAGTATTGAGTTCTCTAGCTGGTGTACCTAATTAGGCAAGGGTTCTAACATCACTGCAGTCAACTGGTGTGTGTGTGTGTGTGTGTGTGTGTGTGTGTGTGTGTGTGTGTGCGCGCGCGTGTGTGTGTGTGTGTGTGTGTGTGTGTGTGTGTGTGTGTGTGTGTGTGTGTGTGTGTGTGTGTGTGTGTGTGTGTGTGTGTGATGTGTGCCTAGTCAGAAGAGCATAACTGTATCTCCTTTAGTCATCAGTACTAATCCCATGGAGTACTGATATTTTGAAAGATATACATGCCTACACATCTATTTAATGCATGCCTTACAGCATCTACTCTCAAATACCCAATGGTAATGTCATTCACTATGAATTGCCCTGCAGCATTTCAAAAGTCAGACTTGTTCCATGATGCTTGTGTTAAGTACAGTGGTTTGTAACTAGGTAATTAAGGGTATGATTCACACTGTAGTCAACTGGTATGTCTAAGTGTTTGTGCTCATTTGGCTGACATTTGAGAGAGCATTATGCACCAGCATGTCAGACACTACTATTACCATCTTCTTCTCACCAGACACTGCTAATGTCAACAGCTACAAGGTGTTGTCAGACACTATAAAAGCCAGATTTGTGCTGTGGCACTTGCATTAAATACTAAGTTTTTTTAGTGGGTGTACTTAGTTAAGTAGGAGTTTTGTTTTCCCTGTGATCAACTGGTGTATGTGTTCACTTGGTTGACATTTGAAACAGCGTTTTATACCAGCATGTCAGACACTGCTATTAACATCTTCTTCTCACCAGACACTGTAGATGTCATCAACTCTAATGTGTTGTTGGACACGATGAAAGCCATACTTGGGTGATGGCATTTGCATTAAGTAATGTGCTTTGTAAATAGGTAGGTAACGATTCTATCTTCACCGTGGTCAATATGTGTGTGTGTGTGTGTGTGTGTGTGTGTGTGTGTGTGTGTGTGTGTGTGTGTGTGTGTGTGTGTGTGTGTGTGTGTGTGTATGTGTGTGTGTGAAGCAGAGTTCTTCCATGAGCCTCTGCACAAGGCATCTCAAGACCACTGCATGTGTGATTGCTAATTCTGTCATGGTGTGGTGCACAAGTCCCATATGGACAGTGTCAGGATGTAATGCAATCAAACAAGTATACACATATGCACAATATCTTTCTATCTTCCATAATATAGGTATAGGGATTTTTACAGGGTATAATAATGACTAGGATTTCATGTGATGTTGACCATTAGCCCAATAATGTCCCATGACCCTATGAATGGTTGATGTGTCAATGTTGCTTTTATTGCCATGTTCTATATTGAGGTGTGGATATGCAGTATGGCTAGATGTGAGCCAATATTTTTACAACCATTGATGTAATTGAAGTACATGCTCCAGAAGCTATAGTAATATGCATCCTGAGGTCTGTTGGCATGGTATGATACGCTGTTATGTATATTGTTGGGGTATTAGTACATGTGGTTTTATAGTGGATCAGATCAACCTTCTACACAGTTCAAATTCTGCAATCACAGTGACACTTCCAGTATAGCACACTGTGTTATTTGTCTACATACCATCACTAAATGCTCTGTGACATACATCAATGTAAATTTATATCGATTACAAGATCAAATAAGTCTTGTGTTATACACATGTTATGATGTGATATACACAACCAACGTATCACATGTTTTGATTCAATTGCAACCTTGTGGAATTCATCGCACGTGCAGATGTGTTGCTACACTCAAGGATTACTGAGGTGGTCAGCAGCACCATTGTGTAGCTATTAGCATTTCTGTCAGGAAATGTTCTGCATGAGAAGTAAACAACTGATCTGTAATGTGTCCTGATATGGCATCAGGCTGCTCAAACAAAGCTTACCCATGAAACACATGTAGACATATGTTGTGCAATTCATGTAAGTTCATAACATTAGTACAGTTATATAACTCAAAATGAAGCAGCCCCTGCAAGTACAGCAACTGCATGGCCCCAAATTAATGAAATCCAAATGACAAAATGAGAGGCCAGCAGACTGTGGCAAATTAATGTTTTATTATAACATAAAGGAAAATAGCAATAACAGACCAGTTTTGGCTGCAAAAAAAAAACACATAGCCTTCATCAGTGTCAATTCAAATACCATAACTCCATTGCTCTGTTTTATACTCAACCTGTCATCAAAAATAAATCTCATTGGTTGTTCAAAAATTCTCATTGAGACCTGGTGGAAATAAACCACCCAACTTAATAATCCACTTCTTTTCTTTTGCGTTTAATATTGAGTGCCATCTAACTTTATTAATCCTGTTGCCCATGATCTTATCTATAACAGTAAATCTAAAATTTGCATTCCAGTGTGTCAGTGAATGTTTATTAATAGTTTTTTTTATCTAATGTCACTGGAATGTTCAGATATGCGTAACCATAAGGATCTGGAAGTTTGCCTTACATAAAAGGCTGAGCAGGTGCATGTCGTAAGATAGATTACCCAATCAGTACCACAACTGGCATAAAACCTGATGTCATATAGAGTTCCCATGTTCTTATTAGTAAATTGTTGAGATTTTGTAACCCTCTGACAATGAGTGCAGTGTCCACAAGGGACACAACCCACAAGTAGTTCACCAGTCAAAGTTCTTTGTGTAGAGCCCTGAATGTTCTAGGACTGTGTTTAAAATGACTGCAATGTGAGCCCAATATTCTTTCTCTTTGAAAGGAAAAAAGGCATCTATCCTGTAGAAACCCAGAAAGCCTATTGTCTGCTAAGAGAATGTTCCACTGTTTTTGGACACTGTTCATTAACACATCAGTGTTTCTCCCATAGGTGGTTACCAAACAGATCATTGATTCATTCTCTGGTTTTTCTCTTTATATCTCAGAAGATTGCTACTATCCAGTGTTGATACCCAGTTCCTGGCATTGAGGATGTTACTCATTTGATAACCCCTACCTTTAAATCAAGTCATTAGATCCTTCTTAAAATGTTCATAAGTGGCTGGATGTGAGCAAATATGCTTCAGCCAAAGAAATTGAGAATTGGGGATGTTCCTAGAAATGTGTGGTGGATGGAAACTAGAAGTATGGAGAAGGGAGTTATATTGTGGGTATTTACAGTAATCCTCTGTCTCTAGGGTATGATCAACATTTCTTGAACTAAAACATCCAAAAAAGTAGTTTTCTGGACATCATAATTAACTGTAAACTGTATACTCCATTTGTTGTCATTAACATACTCCACAAACTCCATAAGATATTCTATGTCAGATCTCCATGCCAACCAACAGTCGTCAAGATAGCACCCCCATGTGTCAGTTTCATTTAAATAAATGTTATGTGCATTGTCAGAAATAAGATGTTCCTGTAAATGAGCCATAAAAAGGTCAGCATAAATGGGGCAATGGCTGCCCCCATAGCTGTGCCCCAAACCTGCCAATAACATTTATTTTGGTAGTAGAACACATTTTTGGTCAAAACATGCTCTGCAAGGTAGACCAAAAAAGTGTTAAAACCTGGTGGATAAAGTTCTGACTTGTACAGTCAATATTCAAGTGCTTGTAACCCAGCCCAATGGGGAATGTTGGTATGCAATGCTGAAACATCTAGAGTACATAACAACCAGCCCAGTTCCAATTGCATTTCTGAGATGATTTGCAAGAAAACACCAAAAAAGTCAAAAAACACAAACTGGATAAAAAAGCTAGGAAATCACTACACAGGTCACCCACAAGTAAAAAATAAAGTCCATTTTATTAAGCGCTTTTCATCTCTTCTTATAGGGAGACATCTTCAGATAACAGACATGTACAAATGCAAAGTTTAAATAAAAAAGTCATCAGTCATGTGACACTTAACACTAACCTTCGTTTAAAGACACCCTTCCCTATAACATCCACATATTTTTAACTATAATATTTATTTCAATATTTTACAAGTAATGCCTTAAATATACTCTTACTAAAATATTTAGCCTAAAATTCATAATCAACATTATTTATTTCATGTATATTTTTATTTTTGATGTCTTCATTCTGATGAAAATTAAAATATTAAAACATAATTTATCCTGACCCATTCAGTCCACATGACAGCACCTTACAACCAGAGGGTATGGACTCACTTACACCATTCATGAGTCTACCTCTCTAGATTTTTCAATTTAAGAATACACAGGATAAAATACACTTCATTTAACCCTGGAAAAGGACAGGCATCTGCACGAAGCTGCCACCACAATTCAAGTTTGTCCAACATTAATAAATCGAGACCACCTCTTCCATTTGAATTCACACAGTCAATAGCCATAAATTTGAATGGATGATCTGGAAATGCTTCAACATGTCTAGCTAGGGCACTTTCTTTTTTCGTTTTGGAAATATAATATAAATGCTCATATACCCTTTCCCTTAATTTGTGGTCCATTTTTCCAATATAGAAAGCCGGACAGTGTTGGCACTGAGCCATGTAAACTACTGTTCTACTCTGACAGGTATGTCCTCCGATGAGAGTACATATTCAAGCATAGACCAGTATATGGTCAAACTTAAGGCTGTGAAAGTTAAGAAGCTGCAGAGGGACAGGCAAGCTTACTCTACAGGCACAGCTTACCCTAAACACCTTTTTCTCAAACTAATTCCATGCAAAATAGGAATGGGAGTGTTGAACTTGCACATATGACAGGTGAACATGTAGAAAGTAATAATGAATATAACCATACACATAGTACACCAGAACCAAGGAGAAGCGCACATTTAGTAAACAGTAGAACAATACAGAATAATGAGGCAAATGAAACAATGGAGGAAGGAAATTTTCAGAAAAGAGCACTGAACCACCGCCCTTATCCAGTACCCCAGAATGGAAGTGGGGCTGAACCACAACGTCAGAGCAAAAATACCAACACAAACAAGAGGAACAGGTGGAACAGGTGCAGAAAATGTATGGAGAGGAGCAATCTGAACACACCCGTGAGATCGTATATAACTCTGACCATTACTTTAAAATATATAATTATACAAAGATGAATATTGAACAGATCTTGGCGGATTTTTTAGCCAAGGGGCAGAGTTTTGTTCCTTCATGCAAATTGGACATTGTAAATACACTTATAGACCTGAAACTTTTCATAAGAAAACTAAACTTTAAGGTGTTATTTGGTCAATGCAATTATGTCATGAATGAGTATAAATTGGCTAGTACATTTTATCCACCTTTACACACTACTTTGCATTTTTTAGAACAAATTTGTGAGTTGGACTTATGAAGCATAATAGAACAAGGCAACAGGCAGAATATATTTGTCCAAAACACTAGTAAGAAAGAAAAATTGTTGTTAGAAGGGCTAAGACAGGGAGCGATACATGTAATGCAACCCGATAAGGGGGGTGGGTTGGCAATTATGTTTACTGAGGATTACACCAACAGGATGGAAAATGTGTTGAACAGTGAAACTTATGAGGAAGTTTCTAGATCAGAGGTTAATAGAGCTTATTCAAGAATTAAACCTTGGTTAAATCATCTGTTCATTGAGACTAGGATTAATATAGACCTCTTCAACTATTTAGTAATGCCAGCCCCAAGAATCCCAATATTTTTTGGAATATCAAAGGTCCATAAAAGTATAATAATTCCCCCCATGAGACCGTTGGCGGACACAAGGCATAGTATCACATACTCCCTGGCAAAGGTCATAGATCAAAAGTTGAAGAGATATGTGACCCAGCAGGGTCAAATTTGTAAAGACTCCTGGACCTTCCTCTCAAATATTAATGCAATAGAGTTTAACCCCATTTATAATTTTATTACAGTTAACATAAAAGATCTATACTCTTCTATTCCTCATGTAGAAGGAGTAGAATGGGTAAGCTATATGATGCATAGTAAAGGAGCACCTGAGGATGAAGTTTTTCTTGTATGTGAACTCATAGACAGTGCTAACACAGAATTTTATAACTTTCAACAACTAGTATTACTTGCAGAAATTTGGGGTAGCCATAGGTTCACCATGTGGTGCTAGCCTAGCGAACTTATTAATGGCATATTGGGAGTGGCATTTCGTGAGAAACAATGAGGAGATTGCCAACCGGATTATCCATTACACCAGGTTCTTGGATGATATCTTTATGATTTATAATGGGGACGAAAAGCAAGCTATAGATATGGTTACTTATTTTAACAATACAACTCAGTTTTTTACATTCACATTTACTTTCAGCACTGAATCAATAGCCTATTTGGATGTAAACCTCAGGAAAGACATCATTACCAATAGTTATTGTGCACAAATTTTCCGGAAGGAAACATATTCCTTCACTTTACTAGTTGCCATCCATTACATCAAAAACATTCAGTAGTCAAGGGGCAATTAGTAAGAGTTGCCTGGATGGTGACCAGTGATGATAAATTTATTTTGGAATGCAATAACCTGAGGAAAATGTTTAGGGTAAGATGTTATCCAGAGCAACTAATCAATGAATTGAGTAGAGAAGTGCAGGATAAGAGGGCTGGTGGTTTTTACTCAGCAATTTTGAGCATTAAGTGTGCAATAGGTGGTAACAATGTGGGGGCCATGAGTATGGTACCAAGGACGAGAGAATACAGTACTACAGCCCTGATTACTGATATGGTGTCAATGCTCCAGCTTTATACTCCGTTATTAACAAAAATTGGTCATTAATTTTGCATGACAATGTTCTCAGGCATAAATTCTTTGAAGCACCAAGAATAGTGTTCCAACATGGGCAAAACCTGGAAAATATATTACAATACAAGGCAAAAGGTGTAAGTACACAAACAGGTATGGGTAAATATAACATGTGCAGTTTTTGCAAACACATGCAGGTTGGCCAATGCTTCATATTGAGGGAACAGAAGTATGTGACCAAACATAGGTTCAACTGTCAGAGTAGAGCAGTAGTTTACATGGCTCAGTGCCAACACTGTCCAGCTTTCTATATTAGAAAAACGGACCACAAATTAAGGGAAAGAGTATATGAGCATTTATGTTTTATTTCCAAAACGAAAAAAGAAAGTGCCCTAGCTAGACATGTTGAAGCATTTCCAGATCTTACATTCAAATTTAGGGCTACTAACTGTGTGAATTCAAATGGAAGAGGTGGTCCCAATTCATTAATGTTGGAGAAACTTGAATTGAGGTTGCAGCTTCGTGCAGATGCCTGTCATTTTCCAGGATTGAATGAAGTGTATTCTATCCTGTGTATTCTTAAATTAAAAAATCTAGAGAGGTAGACTCATGAAAGGTGTAAGTGAGTCCATACCCTCTGGTTGTAAGGTGATGATATGTGGACAGAATGGGTCAGGATAAATTATTTTTTAATATTTTAATGTTCATCAGAATGGAGACATTAAAAATAAAAATATACATGAAATAAATAATGTTGATTATGAATTTTAGGCTAAATATTTTAGTAAGAGTATATTTAAGGCATTACTTGCAAAATATTGAAATAAATGTTATAGTTAATAATATGAGGATGTTATAGGGGAGGGTGTCTTTAAATGGAGGTGTGTGTTGTGTCACATGATTGATGACTTTTTTATTTAAACTTTGCATTTGTACATGTCTGTTATCTGAAGAAGTCTCCCTATAAGGAGAGATGAACAACGCTTAATAAAATGGACTTTATTTTTTACTTGTGGGTGACCAGTGGAGTGATTTCCTAGCTTTTTATCCAGTTTGTGTTTTTTTGGCTTTTCTGGTGTTTACATGTGTGCAGCAGCCATAGAAATATCCCAGGTTACACCTTCATCAAATTTTCAAAATGACAACATAGGAGACCTGACTTTACTTATAGAAGCACTGTCCCAGAGAGTGGATAACCTCTCTAAGAGTTTAGATGCATCAAATGGAACTCAGAATGGAGGGACAACAAATCATAATCTGGTTTCAGCATCAGCATCTCCGAGAGTGGAAATGAAGGTTACACAGGAAACTGCTCACCCGAGCAGTTTAGGAATGGAATGAGTTCCTGTGAATTTGCCCGAACTTCCTATTCAGCAGCAGCAATGAACAACAACTTGAATCAACCAGGGCGAGGTACAAGCCCTACCAATGAAGCGAGAACCAACAGTGGACTAATAAATATCGGCGGAACATCCTCGGGGCTTATTGGAGCTCGTAATTTGGAACATCAGTTATCTACATCACTGGGGTTCAACAATGAGAGTGAGGACCAACAGGAGCAATCAGCTGGAGGGGTAACCGATATTTGTTCATTATTGCAGTAATTTGACAACCGGTTAGTTAAGTACAAAAAACTACAGTTAGAAATAAATTACTTTAAAGAGTGCATCAGCGAGGGTATTGTACCTAAAGGGCTGAGGAGTTGACAATACCCCACAGGTCTGATAGAGGGGTCTGATTTTCATAAAGACCTGTTAAAATTATTCAACAAACATGGTTTAGAGTTATTGGACTTGATTTGCACCCATTATAAAAAGAATGCTGAAGTCCTAGTCAAGGAGGCTACAGAATTGGATACTTTAATAATGGCTAATGCAGCTTTTCAGCAATACAGGTTTGAGTATGAGAAGACATATTCAAGCATACACCAGTATATGGTAAAACTTAAGGCTATGAAAGTTAAGAAGATGCAGAGGGACTTGCAAGCTTACTCTACAGGCACAGCAAAACCTAAACCACCTACTTCTCAAACTAATTCCATGCAAAATAAGAATGGGACTGTTGAACTTGCACATATGACAGACGAACATGTAGAAAGTAATAATGAATCTAACCATACACATAGTACACCAGAACCAAGGAGAAGCACATGTTTAGCAAACAGTAGAACAATACAGAATAATGAGGCAAATGAAACAATGGAGGAAGGAAATTTTCAGAACAGAGCACTGAACCACCGCCCTTATCCAGTACCCCAGAATGGAAATGGGGCTGAACCACAACATCAGAACAAAAATACCAACACAAACAAGAGGAACAGGTGGAACAGGCGCAGATAATTTATGGAGAGGAGCAATCTGAACACACCTGTGAGATCGTATATAACTCTGACCATTACTTTAAAATATATAATTATACAACAATGAATATTGAACAGAGCTTGGCAGATTTTTTAGGCAAGGGGCAGAGTTTTGTTCCTTCATGCAAATTGGACATTGCAAATACACTTATAGACCTGAAACTTTTCATAAGAAAACTAAACTTTAGGGTGTTATTTGGTCAAGACAATAATGTCATGAATGAGTATAAATTGGCTAGTACATTTTATCCACCTTTACACCCTACTTTGCATCTTTTAGAACAAATTTGTGAGTTGGACTTATGAAGCATAATAGAACAAGGCAACAGGCAGAATATATTTGTCCAAACCACTAGTAAGAATGAAAAATTGTTGTTAGAAGGGCTAAGACAGGGAGCGATACATGTAATGCAACCCGATAAGGCGGGGGGGTTGGCAATTATGTTTACTGAGGATTACACCAACAGGATGGAAAATGTGTTGAACAGTGAAACTTATGAGGAAGTTTCTAGATCAGAGGTTAATAGAGCTTATTCAAGAATTAAACCTTGGTTAAATGATCTGTTCATTGAGACTAGGATTAATACAGACCTATTCAACTATTTAGTAATGCCAGCCCCAAGAATCTCAATATTTTTTGGAATACCAAAGGTCCATAAAAGTATAATAATCCCCCCCATGAGACCATTGGTGGACTCAAGGCACAGTATCACATACTCCCTGGCAAAGGTCATAGATCAAAAGTTGAAGAGATATGTGACCCAGGAGGGTCAAATTTGTAAAGACTCCTGGACCTTCCTCTCAAATATTAATGCAATAGAGTTTAACCCCATTTATAATTTTATTACAGTTGACATAAAAGATCTATACTCTTCTATTCCTCATGTAGAAGGAGCAGAATGGGTAAGCTATATAATGCACAGTAACGGAGCACCTGAGGATGAAGTTTTTCTTGTATGTGAACTCATAGACATAGAGCTAACACCGAATTTTATAAATTTCAACAACTAGTATTACTTGCAGAAAGTTCGGGTAGCCATGGGTTCACCATGTGGTGCCAGCCTAGTGAACTTAGTAATGGCATATTGGGAGTGGCATTTTGTGAGAAACAATGAGGAGACTGCCAACTGGATTATCCATTACACTATGTTCTTGGATGATATCTTTATGATTTATAATGGGGATGAAAAACAAGCTATAGATACGGTTACTTATTTTAACAATACAACCCAGTTTTTTACATTCACATTTACTTTCAGCACTGAATCAGTAGTCTATTTTGACGTAAACCTCAGGAAAGACATCATTACCAACAGTTATTGTGCACAAATTTTCCGGAAGGAAACATATTCCTTCGCTTTACTAGTTGCCATCCATTACATCAAAACCTTCAGTAGTCAAGTTGCAATTAGTAAGAGTTTCCCAGATGGTGACCAGTGATGATAAGTTTGTGTTGGAATGCAATAACCCGAGGAACATGTTTAGGGTAAGATGTTATCCAGAGCAACTAATCAATGAATTGAGTAGAGAAGTGCAGGATAAGAGGGCCGTTCGTTTTTACACACCAATTTTGAGCATTAAGGGTACGATAGGTGGTAACAATGTGGGGGCCATGAGTATGGTACCAAGGATGAGAGAATACAATACTACAGCCCTGATTACTAGATATGGTGTCAATGCCCCAGCTTTATACTCCCTTATTAACAAAAATTGGGCATTAATTTTGCATGACAATGTTCTCAGGCATAAATTCTTTGAAGCACCAAGAATAGTGTTTCAACGTGGGCAAAACCTGAAAAATATATTACAATACAAGGCAAAAGGTATAAGTACACGAACAGGTATGGGTAAATGTAACGTGTAACTTTTGCAAACACATGCAGGTTGGCCAATGCTTCACGTTGAGGGAACAGAAGTATGTGACCAAACATAAGTTAAACTGTCAGAGTAGAGCAGTAGTTTACATGGCTCAGTGCCAACACTGTCCGGCTTTCTATATTGGAAAAATGGACCAGAAATTAAGGAAAAGAGTATATGAGCATTTATGTTTTATTTCCAAAATGAAAAAAGAAAGTGCCCTAGCTAGACATGTTGAAGTATTTCCAGATCATACATTCAAATTAAGGGCTACTGACTGAGGGTTTCTTTAAATGGAGGTGTGTGTTAAGTGTGACATGATTGATGATTTTTTTTATTTAAACTTTGCATTTGTACATGTCTGTTATCTGAAGAAGACTCCCTATAAGTTGAGATGAACAGCTCTTAATAAAATGGACTTTATTTTTTACTTGTGGGTGACCAGTGGAGTGATTTCCTAGCTTTTTATCCAGTTTGTGTTTTTTGACTTTTCTGGTGTTTACATGTGTGCAGCAGCCATGGAAATCTCCCAGGTTACACCTTCATCAAATTCTCAAAATGACAACATAGGAGTCCTGACTTTACTTATAGAAGCACTGTCCCAGAGAGTGGATAACCTCTCTAAGAGGTTAGATGCATCAAACGGAACTCAGAATAGAGGGACAACAAATTGTAATCTGGTTTCGGCATCAGCATCTCTGGGGTGGAAATGCAGGTTACACAGGAAACTGCTCACCCGAGCAGTTTTAGGAATGGAATGAGTTCCTGTGAAGCTGCTCAAACTTCCTATTCAGCAGCAGCAATGAACAACAACTTGAATCAACCAGGGGAGGTACAAGCCCTACCAATGAAGGGAGGACCAACAGTGGACTAATAAATATCAGCAGAACCCCCTCGGGGCTTATTAGAGCTCCTAATTTGGAACATCAGTTATCTACATCACTGGGGTTCAACAATGAGAGTGAGGACCAACAGGAGCAATCAGCTGGAGGGGTAGCCAATATTTGTTCATTATTGCAGCAATTTGACAACCGGTTAGTAAAGTACAAAAACTACAGTTAGAAATAAATTACTTTAAAGAGTGCATCAGTGAGGGTATTGTACCTAAAGGGCTGAGGAGTTGGCAATACCCCACTGGTCTAATAGAGGGGTCTGATTTTCATAAAGACCTGTTAAAATTATTCAACAAACATGGTTTAGAGTTATTGGACTTGATTTGCACCCATTATAAAAAGAATGCTGAAGTCCTAGTCAAGGAGGCTACAGAATTGGATACTTTAATAAAGGCTGATGCAGCTTTTCAGCAATACAGGTTTGAGTATGAGAACACATATTCAAGCATAGACCAGTATATGGTCAAACATAAGGCTATGAAAGTTAAGAAGCTGCAGAGGGACAGGCAAGCTTACTGTACAGGCACAGCGAACCCTAAACCACCTACTTCTCAAACTAATTCCATGCAAAATAGGAATGGGACTATTGAACTTGCACATATGACAGGTGAACATGTAGAAAGTAATAATGAATCTAACCATACACATAGTACACCAGAACCATGGAGAAGCACACGTTTAGCAAACAGTAGAACAATACAGAATAATGAAGCAAATGAAACAATGGAGGAAGGAAATTTTCATAACAGAGCACTGAACCACCGCCCTTATCCAGTACCCCAGAATGGAAGTGGGGCTGAACCACAACATCAGAATAAAAATACCCACACAAACAAGAGGAACAGGTGGAACAGGCGCAGATAATTTATGGAGAGGAGCAATGTGAACACACCTGTGAGATTGTATATAACTCTGACCATTACTTTAAAATATAGAATTATACAACAATGAATATTGAACAGAGCTTGGCAGATTTTTTAGGCAAGGGGCAGAGTTTTGTTTCTTCATGCAAATTGGACATTGCAAATACACTTATAGACCTGAAACTTTTCATAAGAAAACTAAACTTTAGGGTGTTATTTGGTCAAGACAATAATGTCATGAATGAGTATAAATTGGATAGTACATTTTATCCACCTTTACACCCTACTTTGCATCTTTTAGAACAAATTTGTGAGTTGGACTTATGAAGCATAATAGAACAAGGCAACAGGCAGAATATATTTGACCAAAACACTAGTAAGAATGAAAAATTATTGTTAGAAGGGCTAAGACAGGGAGCGATACATGTAATGCAACCTGATAAGGGGGTGGGTTGGCAATTATGTTTACTGAGGATTACACCAACAGGATGGAAAATGTGTTGAACAGTGAAACTTATGAGGAAATCTCTAGATCAGAGGTTAATAGAGCTTATTCAAGAATTAAATCTTGGTTAAATGATCTGTTCATTGAGGCTAGGATTAATATAGACATCTTCAACTATTTAGTAATGCCATCCCCAAGAATCCCAATATTTTTTTGGAATACCAAAGGTCCATAAAAGTATAATTAATCCCCCTATGAGACTGTTGGTGGACACAAGGCACAGTATCACATACTCCCTGGCAAAGGTCATAGATCAAAAGTTGAAGAGATATGTGACCCAGGAGAGTCAGATTTGTAAAGACTCCTGGACCTTCTTCTCAAACATTAATGCAATAGAGTTTAACCCATTTATAATTTTATTACACTTGACGTAAAAGATCTTTACTCTTCTATTCCTCATGTAGGAGTAGAATGGGTAAGCTATATGATGCGCAGTAAAGGAGCACCTGAGGATGAAGTTTCTCTTGTATGTGAACTCATAGACATAGTGCTAACACAGAATTTTATAACTTTCAACAACTAGTATTACTTGCAGAAAGTTGGGGTAGCCATGGGTTCACCATGTGGTGCCAGCCTAGTGAACTTAGTAATGGGATATTGGGAGTGGCATTTTGTGAGAAACAATGAGGAGATTGCCAACCAGATTATCCATTACACTATGTTCTTGGATGATATTTTTATGATTTATAATGGGGATGAAAAACACGCTATAGATATGGTTACTTATTTTAACAATACAACCCATTTTTTTACATTCACATTTATTTTCAGCACTGAATCAATATCCTATTTGGATGTAAACCTCAGAAAATACATCATTACCAACAGTTAGTGTGCATGAATTTTCTGGAAGGAAACATTCCAACACATTCCTTCACTTTACTAGTTGCCATCCATTACATCAAAAATGTTCAGTAGTCAAGGGGCAATTAGTAACAGCTGCCCGGATGGTGACCAGTGATGACGAATTTGTATTGGAATGCAATAACTTTAGGAACATGTTTAGGGTAAGATGTTATCCAGAGCAACTAATCAATGAATTGATTAGAGAAGTCCAGGATAAGAGGGCTGGTGGTTTTGCAAACCAATCTTGAGATTAAGGGTACGATAGGAAGTAACAATGTGGGGGACATGAGTATGATACCAAGGACGAGAGAATACAGTACTATAGCCCTGATTACTAGATATAGTGTCAATACTCAAGCTTTATACTCCCTTATTAACAAAAATTCATCATTAATTTTGAATGACAATGTTCTCAGGCATAAATTCTTTGAAGCACCAAGAATAGTGTTCCAATGAGGGCAAAACTTGAAAAATATATTACAATACAAGGAAAAAGGTGTAAGTACATGAACAGTTATGGGTAAATGTAATATGTGTAACTTTTGCAAACACATGCAGGCTGGCCAAAGCTTCACGTTGAGGGAACAGAAATATGTGACCAAACATAAGTTCAACTGTCTACTAGTTTACATGGCTCAGTGCCAACACTGTCCAGCTTTCTATATTGGAAAAACAGACCGCAAATTAAGGGAAAGAGTATATGAGCATTTATATTATATTTCCAAAACGAAAAAAGAAAGTGCCCTAGCTAGACATGTTGAAGCATTTCCAGATCATCCATTCAAATTTAGGGCTATTGACTGAGTGAATTCAAATGGAAGAGGTGGTTTCGATTTATTAATGTTGGACAAACTTGAATTGAGGTGGCAGCTTCATGCAGATGCCTGTCTTTTTCCAGGATTGAATGGAGTGTATTCTATCCTGTGTATTCTTAAACTGAAAAATCTAGAGAGGTAGACTCATGAAAGGTGTAAGTGAGTCCATACTCTCTGGTTTTAAAGTGCTGTCAAATGGACAGAATGGGTCAGGATAAATTATTTTTTAATATTTTAATTTTCATCAGAATGAAGACATTAAAAATAAAAATATACATAAAATAAATAATGCAGATTACGAATTTTAGGCTAAATATTTCAGTAAGAGTATATTTAAGGCATTACTTGTAAAATATTGAAATAAATGTTATAGTTAATAATATGTGGATGCTATAAGGAAGGGTGTCTTTAAATGGAGGTGTGTGTTAAGTGTCACATGATTGATGACTTTTTTATTTAAACTTTGCATTTGTACATGTCTGTTATCTGAAGAAGTCTCCCTATAAGGCGAGATGAAAATCGCTTAATAAAACTGACTTTATGTTTTACTTGTGGGTGACCAGTGGAATGATTTGCAAAAATTCTGTAGTATTCTGGATCCTCAACCGAACCCATTTTAATAAAGGTTGTAAATATTTCGCCAGGAATTGTGAAATGGGTTCCATAATGGAACCCCTCCATGAGATAATGGGCCTGCCTGATGGATGATGAAGATCTTTATGTATTTCTGGAAGAAAATAAATATATTGACTCTTAGGATTGGACACCGTTAAATGATATAAAGTAGTATCAGTTAGAAGCCCTCCTCCTTAGCAGACAAAAGAAATTCATCAATGTGCTTTTTAAAACTGAAAGTGTGATCTAAGGGTATACATATATAATAACGCACATCATTCAGTTGCCTGTCTGCTTCAGCATTATATTGTGTCCAGTCAATAACTCACTACAATTCCAGTCTCACATAGACCTACCACGACGGGAAACCAAACACATAATCACACAAAAACATACTCAGAGGCTCTAAATAAAGATCTGCCTAAGCAGCAGAGACCTCCAAAGCAGACACCCAAGCAACCGCTACCCCAAAACAAAACACGTGCAACACATATCTCACAAAGCCAGTGTGCCGAAGAGTCACAGCCCTTAAGACTAAACAACACACCTGATACACTTGTAATAGGTGACTCTATCATCAGGCACACTGACGTCCCGCTCACAAGGCTGAACAAGGAGACGGTCACGGTGAGCAGCCTGTCGGGTGCTAGGATCCGCCACATAACACAAGCACTCAGGTCACTTCAAGGCAAGTACAAATATGACTCAGTCATTGTCCATGCTGGTGTGATTGACCTGAGATGTACCTCCCAAGACTACATGAAAAGAGACATAAAGGAGCAAAGGAGCTCTCTGAGCATGTAGCCCAGGCCGGTATGACCCTGACCTTGAGTAGCATCTTACCCTCACCAAGAATGATGCCACAATATGACAAGATGATCAATTTCAAAAATTGGCTTAAGTACTGGTGTCATTCAAAGGGGATCCAATGCCTGTCAGCTTGGGATGATATGCTCGACAAGACACGATGCTTCACTAAGGATGGCTTGCACCTGTCACCCCTGGGATTTTGGATATTGGCAAATGCTCTTGCTACCCCGATAGTGCCTTTTTTAGGCAAGGCTCAAAAGACAAACCCACCTCCATAGGTATCACAAGGGATAAGAAACTAAGAGTAATGCTACTCAACGCCAGAAGTCTAAACCTCAAGATGCACGCACTCAAAACTCTCCTTAGCATGGAGAACATCGATATCTTTGCAGTAACAGAGACCTGGTTCAGGGCTCCCGAGAGCACCCCAGCACTACCAGGTTATACCTAATACCATGCTTTTCGGCCCCAAAACTTGGACTGAACCACAAAATTAGGGGGAGTATCAATATTCATCAAAGATACCCACACCTCCAGGTTGGTGGCAAAGCACGAAGCATCAGAGACTATCCTTGTGCAACTAACAGTGGGTAAAACTGCCTTCCAATTTATAGCCTGCTACAGACCACCCTCCAAAACCCAGGAAGCCCACTCGGCCTTTCTGAGAACACTGGAAAATATGAAAGTCTCTCCAAACACCATTATACTGGGCGACTTCAACTACCCAAACATAGACTGGGAGCATTACTCTAGCTCCAACACCCTAGCCCAAAGGTTCCTAGAATTTATAAACTCAAGTGCTATGGAACAACTTGTTACCACTCCCACAAGAGAGGAAAACATACTGGACCTGATCATCACCAACATGGGGACTCTATGCTTCAGACCAGAAGTGTATCCCTCACTGGTAAGATCAGACCATAAACTAATCTCACTGGATATTCACATCCCGACCCCACCCGCTGCCCAGAAAACCACAGTGAAAAACTTCTCTAAAGCAAATTTCACACTCCTCAAAACCGAGGTGGAATCCTTCAAAGCCCCCGGGCCTGTGGAAAATATGGCCCAGACCGCAGAATCCTTTATAAACGCATTCTATGAACACCTTCACGGATGCGTGGATCATGTGATCCCAAATAAAACCAAGACCCAATCCTCCAAAGGCAGACGTCCTGTCTGGTGGACCCCAGCCATAAACAAACTATACAATAGAAGGAGGAAGCTACTAAATGATAGAGCAAAATCCCAAAAAGGGAAGGCATCACTTATTAGTATTAGCAAAAAACTACGAGCACTCATAAAATTGTCTAAGTCCAGCTTCGAGAGAAAAATTGCACAGGACACTAAGGATAATCACAAGGCTTTCTTTAGTTATGTTAGGAACCTGGGTGGGAATTCCCAGATATGCTCAGAATTAGTCCAAAATGACAAAAAATACACTGAACCCACAGACATTGCCAACATCCTAGCTGACAGGTTCAGTGCAAACTTCTCCCCCCACTCCCCACCAAAAGGGCAAATATCTATCCCAGCAGAGTGCTGCCCCCCTGACATCTCAGATGCTCAGGTAAGAGCCACCCTCTCCAAAGCAAAAAACTCAGCATCAATGGGACCAGACGGTGACCCAGGTTGCGTCCTACATGAACTCCAAGAAGAGCTAAACCCAAACATAAAACTACTGTTCAATCTCAGCCTTACTACAGGATATGTGCCCAAAGAGTGGCGTACTGCAACAGTGGTCCCTCTCCATAAAGGTGGTGCCTCAACGGATCCTGGAAACTATCACCCCATAAGCCTGACTAGCTTGGTCTGCAAAGCTATGGAAAGGATCATCATGGACCTCATAAATAAAGATATTGGGGACCTACAGACAATGGATCCTACCCAGTTTGGCTTTGTTAAGGGCAGATCCTGCCTCTTAAACCTGGTTGATTTCTTTGAAACAGTCACCAAGGCCATTGACGAGGGGAAGGTGGTCTACACAGCCTACCTGGACCTCGCAAAAGCCTTCGATACAATACCCTACTCGGGCATTATAGATAAGCCAACCAGCTTAAATATAAACCCCTATGTCACTAGATGGATTGCAAACTGGCTCAAGGACAGAACCACATGGTTAGAATTGCTGGAGCCATGTCAGACTCCAAACCAGTTACAAGTGGTGTCCCACAAGGCTCAGTCCTGGGACCTCTCTTGTTCGGTATATATTTCTCGGAGGTACAGGCCAACATGGAAGGACTGTGGCTGACCAAGTTCGCAGATGACTGCAAACTGGGCGCCATAATCGACTCTCCAGCCGACACAAGCATCCTCCAAAAGGGCCTCATAGAAACAGACAACTGGTGCCAGAGCCATGGCCTCAAGCTAAATGCCAAAAAGTGTATAGTCATCCCCTTTGGCAAAAACAAAATGCCCACAAATTACCACATAGGTGGTAATCCATTAAGTACAGAAGAACTAATTAGGGACCTGAGGACCCAAGTTGATAGCAATCTCTCATTTGACAACCACGTGGCCAAAGTGGTTAGAAAAACATTTTATATAGCCCACCTAATCATGAAGGGATTCACATCTAGATCAGGGGAGGTCATCGTGCCTCTTTACTCATCCCTCATCAGGCCCATAATTGAGTACAATGCCTCTTTTGGGATGTACCTTACCAGACACCTGCAGCAACTGGAAAGACCCCAAAAGTACCTCACCAAGAGGATCAAAGGGCTCAAACAGATGCCATATGCTGCCCGGTTAAAGAAATTCCATCTCTACTCAGTGGCATACTGCCTGTTCAGAGCCGATCTGTGCCTGACGTATAAAGCCATGTCCAACCCGGAATTAATGGACATGCTGCACCTCAGAACATCCAAATCCCATCGAGCTACTCGCTGGAGAGACTTGAACCTCAGCACTGAAATAAATAGGACATGCTGGAGGGACAGATTCATAACCCAGAGGCTCCCTTCACTCTGGAATAAAATCCCAGTCCAGGTTAGGCAGAGTCCCTCATTGACTCTCTTCAAGAGAAATCTTGATGAGTGGATGGGAGATTGTAGGTTTACCCCGGGTATCACTTCTGTGTCACTGTTAGACAGAGGCACAGTATACTAACCTCGAAAAAGGTCATAGCAAAATAAATTTAAAATGGGTGGCGAAAGCCAAACACATTCTGGCTAGGCTTATAAATGCCCTAGGGCAGATAGCCTAGTATGAACCTATGAACCTATAACAATCACTGACACACCCTTGTCTGCAGGGAGAATGACCAGATCCTTGCTGTTTTCTGTTTCCTGTATAGCCTTATGTTTTATCTTTGAGAGGTTGTTAGGCTTAATCCTGAATTCCCTAGAATGAAGATGCAGATATTTGAGAATGCATGTTTGAAACATTTGCACATTGTGATGCATAGGAGGCATAAAATTTGATTTATGATACTTAAAAACATCCTCATGTCCAGAATTAGTAGATGATTGAAAATGTAATTTTAAATTAAGCAACCAAGAAAAGGATATAACATCCTGTGCAAGAGTGTCTTCAGAAACAAAAAAGCCAGGTATAACATTCAGCTGTTTATTAAATAATTGAATGTGAGCTTGTGACAAAGGTAATGATGAAATGTTTAATACATTGTTGTTAACAGTTATTTCTGAATGATTAGTCTGATTAATCCCTCCATGCTGTCTGCCCTTGGTATGTTTTCTTCCCTGCCCTCATCTGTCTACCCCTAAAGGGTTTTGTGAGTGTCTACATTTAGATACCAGAGAGTCTGGTGTGCGCTGTATATCTAGGTTTGTGACTGATGAGGAGTCATCCCCTGATGTACCATAATGAAGGGAAGTCGACCTCTTAAGAATTGACCTAGGTCATTTCCATTTCAAAACTTTCATATTCTCATTCTCAAACTTGACATGTTTATTAATACTGAAGGGGTTACCCCTATCGTAATCCCCCAAATCCCTTTGGAATTTGTGCATTTTTCTCTCATTGAGTTGTTGTTCTAGACTAAGTAGTTTCTGACTGAGTTGATTTAGACATGTAGTGTATGATGGTTGTTCTTCAAAATTCTTTGTTTCCTTACACATTTTGGCTACCTCAGCTATACCCTTATCAATGGCCTGATCATAATAGGCAGCCAGCACCTCTACAAACCCCATAGAGGCTTTTTGTTGGACTATAGCCCACTGTTCTGCCAGTTCAGTATCAATATTGCCTACCAAGGGAATCTAGGTGAAATTCCCTTAGCTTGGTAGGCCTTGAAAAGTTTAGAATGCCACACGTTGGTCCATAAGGACTTCATGCATTTGGTTAGTCTTTGAAAATCAGAAACACACATATTTTCAGGTTCTGGTGGATCCAAACCATATTCTGATTATTGGAGTACCCCAAGCCAAAAATGCCCAGGTCATCCCGATCTGTTGATAGTCCCTGTAGGATCCTGATCAAATCCATGGGTGATAACTTAATCAATAAAGGTTGCAAAAAATCTCAATATATATGTGACTCCAAACCAACAACCACACCCTTAGTATATAAAGTCTGTAGGTGTATATGTATATATAGGGGTAAGAAACCCACACTATGGAAACATTGAATGTACTCAGAGGGTCTGCTTTGAAATATCTAAAACCCATAAGATCTAGTTTCATAACACTGAGACCAGAACATCTAAAATCCAAAACATCTAAAACCCATAACACCGAATTTCATAACATCTAACACTACAAATCACAAGAAAATAACACCCCCTCCACATATAACTACACCAAACTACCAAACACACTTTTGTCTACATTTTTTCAAGGGGGCAAGCCCCCCTGCACCCCCCATGTGAGGGGCTCCTCCACCCACACCCCCCGTAAATTAAATATACCAACTCCAAGATCGCACTACAGTGGGAAAAAGTTAATTTCCTAACCCCACTGTATCAAGCACCCCCTGCAGAAATGTAGTAAAAGCCCCCCTGCAGAAATGTAGTAAAAGCCCCCCTGCAGAAACGTAGTAAAATATGTGTTTGGTAGTTTGCTGTCATTGTATGTCGTTATATGTGGAGGGGATGTAATTTTTGGTTTACCTTCATGTGTGCATATTGCACATGGGCGAACAGCAATTGTTCAAAAGGCAGTTTGAAAAGTTTGCAAACGCCGAACGAAAAAAGGTTTGAATGTGCAATGAGTGAATGCACAGTGACATTCGCTCATTGCACATTCGACATTTTGGGATGCATTGCACTATAGTGAGGATTGGAAAATGGTCACTTTCCCCACTGTAATGTGATCTCAGAGTTAGAATCTTAAAGTAGGGGGGGCGGGGTGTATCTCCCCACATGGGGGGTGCAGGGGGGCTTGCCCCCCTGTTTTACACTTCATTAGAATTTTTTTCGACATTAATTTTCGAAAATCAGCAAATCTGCTTTTTGATTTGCTAATTTTCGAACATTTAACTGTCGCTGTTTTCATTTTCGGGGTTATGGTTCACTCATATGAGCAATCACACCACTGTGATTCGGCTTTGTAAAGGTAAACCATTATTTTCATGTGATTTGTACTGTTAGATGTTATGAAATTTGATGTTATGGGTTTTAGATGTTTCAAAGGGGACCCGTGCTCAGATATATGTACACACCTAAGGGAATACATCCTGATGTGCCCAATATTTCGTATCAGCCACTAATAATCATAAGGTTCCGGACACTGATATCATCCTGCAAAGTAGTAACCAAAGTGTGTTAATTGAGTGTTCAAAAATAAGAATGGGACTGTCCACATCCACAGCAATGCTACGTTCATTTCTATTATCCAAAAAAACACTCAAGGATAAAACACCAGCACTCAAGAATGGGCAATAATAGCCCTTGCTGCAAAGTCCCTTAGAGAGATATATTGGGTCACCCCTTGCACATGTATAAACTTCCCTTTAAATTACCATAAGCAGCAATGCTACATCCATCTACATCTCTAAAATAGTAGTTAGATTACTCTTAACAACCAAATAAAAAGACGAACAATAATAGCCCTTGCTGTGAAAACACTTAATCATATAAATCAATATATTCACACACAATACTACCTTGCATATATAAAGCCTTTATCAGGCAAAAGAAAAAAGGAAACAGTGTCGACCAACTTCATATATATGGGTCCATGCAAGAAATCCCTTTAGTAAGGAGATGGCTGAAAGGCCCACTCAGTACATTAATTCCCAAGTCAATCTAATTGAGTAGGCAGTCACATATATCAAATGGCAACCTAAGGTTGAAAAAAACTCTACATATAATGCCCAAAGGATGGCAGTACGCACCCAAAGTAGAGACAATAACATGTAAAATGATCAATGTCCAGTTGTAAAAAACAACCTTATAATATCCCAAACCTGAAATGGGAGGGTAGGCATCCCACTGGTTTAGTGGAGATTCATACCTAAACTAAATATTAAACAAGCTATAAAAGAGACATCTTTTTGTAATTAAATTAGGCTACAGTAAAGACCCAAGCAATGCAAAATCATTTCTATAGCGTGAAACCCCAATATGTCAAGAACCAAAAGCCTCCCACCAAGAATCCGTTCATTTCATAATGATAGTAGTCCAACCATAAGGCCTTGTTCCAAGAAAAGGAAGACTCAAACCACCTCTAAAGGCCCCATGATGAGAGTGCAAAGTCCAAGCAAAGACCAAAGCCCTTATTTATCCAACTGACATTCTTTCATCGCATAAAAATATTTGTTGAAATAACCACAAATGGTGTGCTCGCCTGCCCGCACCCAAGCAAAATATGAGTTGTTTATCACACTTATACACATATGCATTCTGTATTGCAAAAATAGTTAATAAAAAAATCACAGATGTTAAGCCAACAAAATTAATTTGCCGAAATGAAAAGCGGAAAAGTTAAAGCCCCAATCTGCTTTAATGAGAAATCAGTCCAATAATAAAAGTGCGGATTGCTGATAATGGGGTTGTCCCTGAAAGTGTAAATGTCCGAAACAACACATTCAAACCAGAGGCCAAAAAGACCAAAACTTGCTTTCGATTACCTTTGCGGTTGAAATAGACTTGACCCAGAGCCTGATAGTCTGAAATGAGTGAATTTAAAGGCATCTTTAGGATCCAAATGCCACAAGACAGAAGGTGTCAGTATAATAGGCCCATTCCACATCTGTTAGGTGACTTAAAGCCAAAAATGATTGAGATGTCAAATATATCCCACAAGAAGGCTGGTGATCCACAGGAATGAAAAAGCAGAGAGTCTAAAACTTGCTTCTGATCACACTAGCCATTAAACTGGGCCTGACCCAGAGTCCAGTAATCCAAACTGAAAAAGTCCTAATCAGTTTAAGGCGTCTTTGAAACCCAAACACCACCAGACAGAAGGCATCAATAAAAAACACCAGATACGTATTTGTTAGATCCCTCAAAACCACATTTAAAATGTCCCAATGTGTCTCGCAAATAACTCACAGGAATATAAGAGAAGATAATCATCTCATAAAACTGTCTGGAACGCATTTAGTCCATAAAGAGCTTCAAGAAACGACACAACCCTAGATAAACAGCTCGCCACAGACCAACAGCAAGGGAAGTGCGCATAAAGCAAAATGAAGCATCCCCTGCAAGGACGGCAACTGCATGGGCCCAAAATAGTGAAATCCAAATGACAAAACAAGAGGCCAGCAGACTGTGGCAAATTAATATTTTATAACATAAAGAAAAAGAGCAATAACAGACTGGTTTTGGTTACAAAAAACACATAGCCCTCATCAGTGTCAGTACAAATACCATAACTCCATTGCTCTGTTTTATACTCAACCTGTCATCAAAATTAAAGCTCATTGGTTGTTCAAAAATTCTCATTGAGACCTGGTGGAAATAAACCACCCAATTTAATAATCCACTTCTTTTCTTTTGTTTTTAATATTGAATGCCATTAAGCTTTATTAATCCTGTTGCCCATGATCCTATATATAACAGTAAATTTTAAATTTATATTCCTGTGTGTCAGTGAATGTTTATAAAGGGCATTACTAGATTTTTTTACTCTAATGTCACTGGAATGTTCAGATATTCGTAACCATAGAGGTCTGGAAATTTGCCTTACATAAAAGTCTGAGTAGGTGCGTGCCGCAAGATAGATTACCCAATCGGTACCACAACTGGCGTAAAACCTGATGTCATATACAGTTCCCGTGTTCTTACTAGTAAATTGTTTTGATTTTATAACCCTCTAACAATGAGTGCAGTGTCCACAAGGGACACAACCCGCAAGTCGGTCACCAGTCAAAGTTCTTTGTGTAGAGTCCTGAATGTTCCGGGGGCTATGTAGTTTGACATGAAATTATTTCTTTCCTAACTAGATATTTATTATTCTCTACCAATTTTGTATCATAGTCTCTTACCCTTAAATCTGATCCCATAGCTTCTAGCTCTTTCTCAAAACCATTATCAATGGCATTTAACCTACCAGCCCTCAGACATTGGCTTTTAACAACATTTTTATGGATATACACAGGATGCATGCTTCCTGCATGTACATATCTTGTTGACTGCACATTCTATAAATTCTTAACCTACTATGACTAAAATAAATAGAGAGGAACCTATTAGTTATATAATTAAATATAACAGGTGTACATCCCAGATAAGATCTGTAATACAAAAGTATTGGACTATACTTAAATCCGATACTGCTTTAAGTAAAATTATAGGAGAAAGACCTCAATTCACCTATAAAAGAGAAAGGAACCTAAACCAGTTTCTATGTTACAAAGACTTGAGTGAAGGTAAACTTAAAATAGCAGGAAAGGACTGTTTAAGATCTATGGTCCCATGTTATAGTTGTAATTTCTGTAAATATATAAATACATCTAATGAATTTATACATCCGCATACTTATAAAAAAAAATTTCTTTACAGAATATGCAACACGTAATACCCAGGATGTGGTTTATTTAGTGAACTCTATAGTCTGTGAGGCATTCTATATTGGAAAGACCAACCAAAAGTTAAACAAAAGAATCTCCTTACATCTCTCTGATATTAGAAGAAGTGTGCCAACTAATGTCTTGGCAAAGCATATAATGATGAATTGTGTACAGCATAGCTTTAAATTTCATGTTTTATCATGAGTCACACTAGGGAATAGAGGTGGCAACCATGCTAATAAAACAGAGATAGAGGAATATAAATGACTAAATTATTTTTGGGCTGACCACCCACCAGGACTAAATGTCACTAATAGTGTAAGACCACTATTAAAAGAGAAACATTCTTATGTAACTTAACTTCAAATTGAAACTTTGTTATATGAATTAGTCAAGTTTGATGTTAAGATTGTAGGCTTTTATACCATGTGATGAACTATGTTGCTTGTATTGGCTGACGTGATATATATTGATGCATTACAGCTTGTCTGTTTTAACACTTTACTGAAGAAGAGTTTGTTAACATAAAAGTTTTGTTTGTTGTTTTATAATAAATTGGCATTTTTGGACCATTGTTTCTCTTGCTTCTACAAGGTTGTGTGATGGTCACATAATATACATTATCTGTGCAGTCCGTACTCTATCATGTCAATATGTGATTAATGTTCATGCTACAACTGTCTTCATTGACATGCTCTCATCTGCTGTACATTACCATGTTTCGCCTGTCCTCTTTCCCTGTGTTTATTCTTACAATTCATCTATGTGCCCTTTTCAATGCACACACTTCCCTTACTGTTTATGTATAATGTAGTCTATGCACCCTTAATGATCATTTACACAACTTGTATTCAATATACCTGACACTGGTTTCCACCATACTCCGCAATGTATACACTTTCATATAATGTCTTGGAACTATATACATTGCTTTATTAATAAAACTGATAGTCTTTGTGACTTTCCACGCAATCCTGCAGATCTAGTTTGCTCATAGATAAACAGGTTTACATGACTGCTGCTCTCCATATTGCTATATATGGTTTCCTGGCAAGTACTACTGTTGTTGGCCACCAAAACATGCTTGTTTATGTTTGAATGCAGTCCACAGCAAGTATATGTAATTAGCACTGCTGCTCATTGTACAAACACATAAACTCTGTGTAGGCTTCATGCTAAGCCTACACAGAGTTTATTGAATCCCCTCATATACTTGCTAATAAATTCAGCACAAAGTTCACTCATATCAGTATTCAGTACAAGTAACAAACCAACATATCCTAAAGGATCTCAAGTCCCCTATAATCATCAAAGAACACTTGCTAAAGCTACATTCCAAAACAAAAAATACATCCTCCATGGGACAGGAAAACATACCTCATTGACTGCTATATAGTACTAATCAAGCACTCATGGGTCCTCTCTTATGGCTGTTCAGCATGAGCTTATAGGGTTCATCTGAAAACTGACGGAATAGATCATACTTGACCTTATAAATGACAATATTAAAAATCTTATAATTATAAACCCTGAACAGTTTGGCTTTGCTATATGTAGGTACTGTGTAATAAATCTGGTAAAATTGTTCAAGAGGGTAACACAAGCTGAAGACAGTGGTTATGCTGCCCACTCAGCATATCTGTTTTTACTCAAAGAAAAATATATTTTTTTCTGTAACAGGATAGTGAATAGATGCATTATAATAAATAATATAAATGATTTGAACAAAAAGTGAACTATATACATTATGTATGAAGGCCTGAAGTAAATCTAAATATCACATTCCTAGACATGTAAATACAAGAAAATATATAAATATATTCAATTTTTCATTGAAGAGTCTGGGTCCAGCAGAAAAAATGTCAATGAAAGATATCACTTTTTTCCAAGGATTGTTAATGGAAGGCTTAACATGGATACTGTGTTCTCTAACTTTGTTTTTCTTATGAGCTCTTTTCTTTAGAAAAAAATAAAACATCTTCAAAAAGTGGTGCAGCAGTGGATTTTTATTTCCTAGTTATACTTTTTCTTGCAACAGCAAGTGTAGTCCAAATTAGAAAAAGGCTATCTTTATTCATGATGAGGCCATCATTGACATTAAATAAAATTAAAGATATTGATAACGAAATTGAGTCAGAAAGCAAAGCTTTTAAAAAATCATCTAATTCACACCAAACTTATTTTAACAAAGGATAATCATAAAAATATGAAAATAATCAGCTTTACATTCTTGCATGCATCTACAACAAGAGACATTCTTGTTTTTATCAAATTTAGCTAGTTTATTTGGAGTTAGAAATGCTCTGTGCAAAAATTTCCAGGTAAATATATGCCAATATTGTGACCAAGATGCAAGTTTGACAGATGATAAAATCTGAGATTTGCTGTCATGAGACAAACAAGAAATATAACCCATAGTAATATGATTCCAATGTATGTCTTGTAACTTAATCTTCTATTTTATTAAAATTTGTACAATTTTGAAGTTAGAGTTTCAATTTTGACTTACTGTAGACAATTTCATATAAATAACGTATTAATTTGGAGGTTTCTTTAAAGAATGAATTACTAAGGATTTTACAAAGATTATGGGAATGAGTATCACACTTGGTAACAGTAACCATTCATGAGAATCCAAATCAAAATAATTTATAAATTGTTGAATTTGTTTCACTCTGCATTCTTTAAAAGAGTGCTGCAAACAATCTATTTGTCTCTTCCCAAGAAATAAATGTATTATGAACTTTATCAAAAAATGGTGATACTAAAGGGAATTAAAGTTTCAAATCAGATTTTAGTATTAACATTAGCAATGATATATTTTTAAAGTTGTTAAGAATAGAGTTTATAAAATTAGATTTTGTAAGTATAGAAATATCATATTCTATCATATAACAAAGTAAATGCCAGAATATATTAGTCTGATCTTTTAAGGAAAAGGTAGCTGAAAGATTCTCACTTTGTAAAATTGTTAAATGTAACATTTTGCAATTAGAGATATACTTTGAATCCAGCCATTTCAAGATGGTTTTGAATATTGTAGCCTTGATATAAGTTTCAATATCAGGGAAATTAATTTCTCCCTGATCCCAAGGTCGGATTCCTCCCTGATCCCAAGGTCTGATGTGATGAAGAAAACATATTCTATTTCTATTAGGAGACCATAAGAAGTTTAATAAGAGTTTGTTTATGTAATTAATAAAAAAAAATGTTTCTGGAAAGATGAATAGGACTTGAGCTATATATTTTTAATTGTAGTCTATATTCCAAAGAGATAAAAAATTTATTCCAATTATAAATAATATTTTTATTATTTTTATAATATTATTATAATTAGCTGTTATTGTCTCTTCTACTGAACTAAAAAGTATTATACCCAGGTAATCAAGAAAATGTCTTTGTTTCCCAATAATATTATTTTTACAAATTTGCATTTTCTTCTTTTTGTTTAATATTATGTATTTAGATTTTGATTGATTAAATTGAAGACCAGAGATAGACTGAAACAAATTTTGAAGATTCCAATTCTGAGGGAGTTATTCTTGAATTAGGTAATGTTAGTAAAACTTCATCTGCAAATAGAATAGTTTTGGAAGAATATTGATTATATACATCAATACTATTAATCTTTGGATTGTTTCAAATTAGAATAGCAAAAACATCAATAGCAAGAACAAATAAGATTGTAGATAAAGACAACCTTGTTTAGTACCTTTGGTTAGGTGGATGGATTTCCAGGCAAAAGGACCTAATTTGACATAAGCTAAGTTGTTATTATAAATATTTTTTAAAGAGAAATAAAAGAAGGTGGGAAATAAAATAAATTTAGCACTTTAAATAAATAATCCCAAGAAGTCAAATGCCTTTTCAATATCAAACCAATTATCATGGCTTCTTCTTTATTTTCCTTATTTAAGAAATCAATACAGGTTAATATTCATTTATTTATTTATTTACATTTGTTTGTCAGGTGGTGTCCACTGGGTTGGAATGAGCCCATTTTCAGTGGAGGCCTTGAGAGAAAAGCTCCAAGTAGACATGTGTACAACAAACAGTAAATTTGACAACAAGTACAACATGCAGTTAGGTTACAGATTGAAGTTAAAAGTAAAAGGAGATGCTACTGAGTTAGGTGGGACCCTGAGTACATGTAGGCATTGTGTGGTGTATTAGATGAACAAATGATAGTCATCACTTGTTTGGTGTTTGATTTGTTCGTTTGGTATACCATCTGTTATTCACGTGCATTTGGGGTCTCAGGTTTACAATAATGTTTGCTAAAGTTGTTATTCAGTAGCATCTCCTTTATATTTTTACTTTGAAAATTTGCCATATAGATCTGTTCTTTGTATTGTGGTTTGTTCCCATTTGATAGATGCACGTATATATAGATCTTAAGAGAGATTGATCGTTTCCTGAAATGCTTGATAGAATGCATTAGATTTTGTGCACATTCTGTAGTTCACAATAGGGTTTCGCTCAAGGTCAAAGCCCTATTAGGCAGTGTTTTTATGTGACTGCTTTATTACTTTGTTTATTTTATGTGAGTATGATGGGCTGAGGTAATGGTAAGCATTGCTTAACTCAGATGTATTCTTTATAGACTAGTTCTAGGAACCAGTAATTTAAGGATGCATTTATCCGTCTTGTGTTTTTAATTTTTATGTTATAGATGCAGGGACATATAAATCTAGGAAAGATAGGTACATCTTTAGAATGTCTAATTTGATGTATCAGATTATGTGTGTTGTGTACAGTGTTTATTTGAGCTATGGGGCTCTAATGCACCTTTTATTGTTTTAAAGAGTTGCAGATTTCGTTTAGAAGTGATCTGCTCTTGCATTGTTTATATACTAAGCAGAACATAATAGATGTATAGTTTGTGCTTTAGATGTAAATATGATCCCTCTTTTGCTTGTCATTGATTTTTGATTTTAAACATGCATAAACCATGGATTAATGTTCGAGCATTTACAATATTTAAGTTTGGAAGCAAACTAATTTTAAAGTATTTCTTATATTATATTAGTATGGTATGTGCCTCTATTATGTTTGTTTGATATAAGGCTTTTACCATGTTTATCCACTACAGGCTCTGTGATAAATTAGTGGGTTCAGTCAGGATGTGATGTCATAATCAAAGCAAATTGATTGGATGCTCTATCTTTTTAAATGTTTTGTGCTCAGTTTGTTATAAGGTCTGATGAAGCTATTAAGTGAAAGCGCTTACCTACTGAGTGCACTTATTAAACCAGATTTTTACATGGATATTATAAGTGTTGTTCTATTTTTGAATCGTTTTCGTTGAGAAGAATTGCATGGTTGTTGCTGCTGTTGTTCTCTATATTGTTGCTATACTTACTATTTTTAACAGCACAGCATTTACCCTGTGGAGTGTTGGTGTGGTCTTCTTTTTAATAATTAACAATTAACTTGTTAGAAAGGAATCACATTACTAGTAATTTTAACGTGTGTGAAATGAAACTTGTATTCTCATTTTCTTCTAAATATAACATTTTGGTTTTCCTCTTCCCTTTTCTGTTATTTCTTATTTTCAGTATGTCTTGACCTCACCAATACATTGATACCATACTACATGCTGACTTAATTAACAAACTAAATTCACTCCAAACTGATCCCTGTGTCATTAGGTGGATAGCAAACTGGCTGATGGACAAAACTCACACAGTGAGGGTGGCAGGCACATCCACACAGATCATGAAGGTAACCAGTGGAGTCTCCCAGGAATCTGTGCTAGGGCTCCTGATATTCAGCATATATTTCTCTAATCTCCAAATCAAAAACAAGGTATATGGTTAACCAAGTTTGTGTGTGACTGTAAACTGGATGCTATTATTAAATCCTCTTCAGACATGCAGATGCTACAACTTGAACTTACTCATGTTAATAGCTGGTACACAGAAAATTGACTAAAGCTAAATGCTAAAAATTGTAATATTGTCACATTTAATAAACAATCATTTCACCCAATTTACAGTATAGGTAACACCCTACTCTAAAATGAAGAGGCTGTGTAAGACCTTAGAACATGGGTAGGCATTTCCCTCTCCTTTGATCATGTTGCAATTTAGGCAATCCTTCTATTTGGCACAAATGTCTGAAAGGGTATCTCCTCCATATCCAAATAAGTCCTTACCCACACATATTCTGCATTAATCAGACCCATCATAGAATACAATGTTGCCTTTGGGATATATCCTGTGAAACAGCTAGAGAGATTCTAGTGGTTTGTAACAAATAAGATCACTGACCTAAAAGACCTGAAGTACCAGAAGAATCAGATGGTTCAGTCCCTGTATTCAGTGTCTTATATGCTCCTGAGAGGAGATATGTGCCTTGATTTTCAGGCCACTGGGGATCTATCTGTCCAAGATGTCTTATGTCTCTACAAATCTAACAGTCCAGCAAGTACTAGAATGAGATATATGAACCTGAGTCAGCAAGTAAATCATGGTAGATAGACAGATTCATCATGCAATGAATACCCCTTTTCTGGAATAAACTTCCAGTCCAGATCAAGCAATGTGACACCCTACCTTCCCTTAAAAGAAAGCTAGACAATTGGATGGACATTCAACATTATACTGAGCTTAGATATCAGAGAAAAACTCTTTCAACTAAATCTTAGTCCCTATGTAACTCACTGGAGAGTAGAGATGTTCAAAACAAATGCAGGGTGAGTGGTTCTACATCCTCCAAAATGCCTGTGACTAGTTTTGTACCTCAGGGTTTAGTCCTTGAGCCACTCCTCTTTGGCATTTACTTTTCAGGAGACAACGTTAGTGTTTAGTGGTTGTGGCTGAGCAACTTTGCAGATGATTGCAAACGTTGCACCATCATAAATCCTCCAGAGAACACCAAGATCCTCCAAGAGGCCCTGCCCCCCCCCAACAAATAGCTGGAGTCACAACTATGGACAGTATCTATGATCCTATCCTTTGGCAAACGTGATTCACTTTGCTACTATCACATTGACAAAACACATTTGAAAATTGATCCTATAGTTAGAAATTTGGAAACTGTATGTCATTCTTTGATCACCATGTATCCACTGGTGAAAAAAGTATTTTTTATCCCATAGCTTATAATGAATGGTATTGCATCTAGACCCATGGATGTAATCATTCTACTCTACTCAGCACTAATAAGTCCAATCATTGAGCATAGTGCCCATTTTTGTATGTATCTGTCCAAATACTTGTCACAGCTGGAATGACTACAATTCTTTCTCACTGACAAAAATCAAGTGTCTAAATTGCAAAAAATATGCAGATCATCTCAAATCCATTTTGCTTTTCTCATTTTATACAGCTACTAAGATGTGACATGTGTCTTACTTATAGTACTTTAACAGACCTTGCTTTCTCAAAACTATTACACGTTTACAAATTCAATGGTATCATAAACACCCAATCAAGGGATCTCAATCTCTTTTGCAAGATAAAAAGAACATGTTGGAGGGATAGGCATATATCACAGAGCATATTGTTTCTATGGAACCCTCTTCCACTCCATATAAAGCAAAGTACTAATCTCACTCTGTTCAAATAAAATTTTAATGAATGTGTGGACAACTTCAAATTCACCCCTGGTTTAGCACCCCTGTCTCTTATTGAGAGGAGAAACATGAACATGTCCCAACCTAGCTTTGTTCAGCCAATCTTTGGATTATTTGCCTTTAGTAAATACTACCATGGGAATGCAGGGTTTGACTTCTTATGATCCTCACAGATTAATAGCCTAGTAAGTACTTATGCACTTATGGGCCTATGCACAGATTTACCTCATAATAATTGGCCTATCACTTCCTGAAAAAGGAGGTAAGGTCTAAAGGTGGGATCTTGCAAGGCATAAATGGCTATAGGTCACAGTTGTCTAGAATTTTCTCTGATTCTATAAGGTGTGAAGCAACTTGAAATAATTTAATGTGCAGCTACTGTTTGCATGGAACAAAGCTGAAATGCAATACTTTGCTGAGTGGGGGTTGGAGCCGTCTTTCATAAGTAACTGACTATCTTTTTTTTTACTTTAAATATTTACCATCTGGCTTTGCAGGACTAATGTGTATCTGTTTGAACTAAGATGAACTACTTTACTGTGATTACTCTTTGCCTGTGTTAAACTTTATGTGCATTAGCATGACTGTTATTGTCATTGCTATTTATTTATTTATTGTTTGTTTATTTGTTTTGACCATAGTGAAACATCTGAGGTGTACATAGTTATGAAAGTGATTACAGTTGATAGGTGCAGAAGCTGTTGTAGATAAGTGACTTTCCTTAGCTATTGTTTGATCACTACTAAATAACAGTCATTGGTCTGGTGTGGTAGAAGTAGTATCTTACACTGTAATTTATTTCCTGAAATCAGTGTAAAGTTAATTTTGCTATGGCTTATGTCTGTGTCTGGAGGGGTTGAAGTTTATTTAAGAATAACATGTTGGCCATGATGTCTTTCCCTTTTCATCACAGACATCAGCACAGAACCTGATAAGTGCCTAACTTTGGTTTGGTAGCAGGAGCACCGTGCACATGAAAGCAACTGCTCATTGGTTCCCTGGTCCAGTGAGTAGTGTTGTTATTTCATAACGCTTAGGTCTGGTTGAGACATTAGCTGCAACTTCATCTGTATGTTGTTTGCATGCCCTCTCTTGCATGCTTATGCACATATGTGCTTTGGTTCTTCCTCTATACCAAAACATGCAATAGGTGATGTTCAAATGTGTTCAAATTTGCCTTTAGGTGGGCATACAGCATCTTTGTGTGTGTATGTGTGTGTGCGTGCATGCGTGTATGTGTGTGTGTGTGTGTGTGTGTGTGTGTGTGTGTGTGTGTGTGTGTGTGTGTGTGTGTGTGTGTGTGTATGTGTGTGAATAGAAAATATGATATCAATGATTTTTATACGTGAATATCTATGATATTGCTGGGCTCATACATATCTTCTGCAATTTTTTTTCTGGGGAACATTAAAAAGAAATTAGAAGTCATCTTTCAAAAAATAATATGGGCAATGCACCCCTTAAGTCCAGACTCTCAGAATTTCTATGGGTTTGTCAGCCCCACACCCCAGTCTACATAAGTGGGTTTTGACACAGGGTTAATAGTGGTATCTTCTCTGAACCCAACCTGTTTAAAACTAGCCCTGTTCAGAGTCCTCACCAGAAAGTAACTGGGGCTGAAGATTTCATCATGTCTTTAATTTTCCTCCTAAACGCCAACATAGCATGTGTTTGAGTTGCACCATTTCCTCGCAAACAGATGTGCACAGAAGGTCACTATAGCTTATATAGAAGCAGTGCACTTTTTAGAAGTAACAAGTTGGAAAGACCTCTGTGACCATTATTTTTTTCACTTTCCTCGCAATCAGGTATCAATTGTGTATACAGGTATCTTTTGATGGAGGGCAAGGGGATATGCCTATTATGTATCTGACGGAAACATGTTGAAATATATGTTCTTTTTTTTTCAGTTTTATCCCAGTCTAACATCAGAGTATTATACAGACAGTATCCTTCTTTTGGAGGTGGGGTGAGGAAGCATGCTCTCTCTCTCTCTCTTTATATATATATATATATATATATATATATATATATATATATATGTGTGTGTGTGTGTGTGTGTGTGTGTGTGTGTGTGTGTGTGTGTGTGTGTGTGTGTGTGTGTGTGTGTGTGTGTGTGTACGACAGCAGCAACTTGGAATCTATGGCTGTAGCCATTTATGCCTTCACTTTCATCTCAATCTAATACCAAAGGATTACACAGAAGGTAACCATCTAATTTTTAAGGGAAGGTAGGGAGGCAAATAAAATTTTAGAATCCAGAAAAAGGTCAAAAAAGTAGTGAACCACAAACCAAGACTCTAAAAGCTTGCTGCAATGGATCTACTTCACAAGCTCAAAATTTCACAACTTCAAACTACAAATGGTTGAGACCATAAGACTGAAGTTTTGAAACTTTGAAATTGTAATAAAAAAATAAAAACAGAATTTTTTTATGTTTTTGCAGGGAGCAAGCCCCCCTGCACTCCCCACACCCCTTCTAAATAAATATAGCAAGTTTAAGATCACAATATAATGAGGAAAATGGAAAATTTCACATTCTGCCCTGTATGGCGATCTCCATTCAAAGCATTCAAAGTTTCAAAACTTCAATCTTATGGTCTCGATCATTTGCAGTTAAAAGTTTTGAAACTTCGTGCTTGTGAAGGGAATCCACTGCAGCACAACTCCACTGGTGCAAAAACACAGGACTTTATTAACACAACTCAAGTTAAGCGCTTTTGTCTTTTTCAAAGAAATACTTTATCAGAGCTACACATCTGGTGGATAGGTGCATTTAAATAGCAAATGGTCACATGACTTTATAAAAGGCAGTTAAGAATTTAATGACACAAACACCATAGTCGCATAAAGCAATTATTTCTACATATTTATATTTCTGCATTTATTTATTTATGTATTGATTGCTTTTGTTTACTGGGAAAGGCTGACTGTGCATAAGTCCCATTTTCAGTGAAGGTCCAGAGAGAAATGTTCCATTTTACAGAATGAGTAGACGGCAGCTATGCAAGATTTACATAATAACTGTATGTACATAGACTGGTACTGATATGACAGTTAATTAAAAAATAATAAATAGAACAATAAATGTATGTATATAGAATAGTACATTAACATATATATATATATATATATATATATATATATATATATATATATATTTATATATATATATATATATATATATATATATATATATATATATATATATATATTTATATATATATATATATATATATATATATATATATATATATATATATATATATACACAAATACATACATATGTGTGTGTGTGTGTGTGTGTGTGTGTGTGTGTGTATGTGTATATATATATATATATATATCTATATATGAGTCTACCTGATAACGTCAAAAGCTTGAAACGCCGATGACGAGAAGACCGACACTGGAAGATCGACAACAAAGATGACAGATAGTTGAGAATCCCGATGCTGAGAACACCGACATGTCAAATGAGCGCTAGTGGGTAAGAATGCGGTAGTGACGGATGTCAGGGTTAGGGTACGGGTAAGGTAAGTGTGTGATAGCGACGGTCTGTAGGGTTAGGGGTGGGTTAAGTTAGTTAGGGTTAGGGCGCAGGTCAGGTGAGTGTGCGATAGTGACAGCCATTAGGGATAGGAATGGGTTAAGTGAGTTAGGGTTAGGGTGCTGGTTAGGTGAGTGTGTGATAGTGACGGACCTTAGGGTTAGGGTTTGGGTTAAGGTTAGTGCTAGATAGTTGTGTATGTAAGGTTCACTGTAGGTTTGTAAGGTTTTTGGTGTGCTTGTGTTGTGTGTGTGCTTTTTGGACAGGGGATTTGTTTTGTTTGTTGAGTGTCGGGATTGTGGTTTGTCGGGTATGTGACGTTTCGTGTTTCTGAACTTTCGGTTTTGTGGTGTCGGTGATTTCGTTGTCGGTGTTTTATCGCATCAGTGTTGTCAGGTAGACCCATATATATATATATATATATATATATATATATATATATATATATTTATATAGTATGCACGCATTTAGCTGACCGTTACCTTGTCGTCATGCTAAATGTCGAAAGCAGTGCAGCAGGTTCTCAAATGTCTGAACTGGAGATTGTTGAAACACAAAATATCCCTCCCCTTTTTTGACCCATGGTAGCGCTTTCTGTTTAACGGTGGTTTACGCCAGTCTTCAAATGTACCCTGACAGCGTTGTCCTTACCTTCTTAATAGTGAAACAAGTGCTACCATGGGTCCTGTGAGGGGGAAGATCGCTTACCTGAAACGCCGATGTTATGAAGTGTCGATGATGTGGAAACATGTGAGTGTCGCTGTTTTGACTTGTCGATCAAGTAAATGGTACCTATATATATATATATATATATATATATATATATATATATATATATATATATATATATATATAGATATATATATATATATATATATATATATATATATATATCATATGACATACCGACTATATATATACACATTCGACATTCAAATTTGGAAAAACTGATGTCCGGATATATATATATATATATATATATATATATATATATATATATATATATATATATATATATATATATATATATATATATATATATATATATATATATAGAGAGAGAGAGAGAGAGAGCTAGATATATAGATATAGGTATAAACACCAATGGATCAAATTCAAATAGATACTCCCACAGGCTCAGATAACCTAGCCCTTTGGTTCATTCATCTTTGTAATAACTTCATCTCCCACCCTCTTACTTACATATACAATCTCTGCTTAACTAATAAGATTATGCATCAGATATGGAAAACAGCAATTGTCACTTCTGTTCCAAAACTATCCAAGCCAACTACTGCTTCACAGTACCATCCTATCTTAATACTTGTCACTTTAGGTAAAATACTAGAAAAAAGATTATCTACAACCAAACTACTGCTTATTTACCTCAATACCATCTTCTATCCAGGACTCAACATGAAATTTGGCCTAGAGGCAGCACCACAATAGCTGTCTACTCCCTCACATATGACATCCTATCCAATATGGACAAAGGAGACCTGAGTGGAGCTGTCTTTATTGACCTCATGAAAGCCTTTTATCTAACTGATTATAACTTACTGTTTAACAAATTAACTGAAATACACATTAATGACAATACAAAACCTTGACCTGTAGACTTCCTCACCAATAGATCCTTCAAGGTGAAAGTAGGCACCACTACCTCTGAAACAGTTGTTCTTAAGAAAGGAGTCCCCTAGGGTTCCAGTCTAGTTCCTCTGCTATTTTTCCATATTTATCAACAAACCCCCATTTGATCACCCTCTGATATTTCTAATTCTTTATGCAGACATGGTCATCTACAGGTCAAACAAATCCCACTCTTTTATACAAACTCAGCTACAAGGTGATCTCCAAACCTTCAACCAGCAGCTAATAGGCCAGAAACTTATACTGGATTCCTAAAAAACAAAAGCAATGCTATTTGGAAACAACCAAAAAAATAGATAAGGCTCCCAGCTTCCTTGATATTAAAGATGTTAGCAATATCCCCATAGCAATTACTACATCCTTCAAATACCTTGCCATTGGCTAGACCAATTCTTAATTCTCATCTACACATTCAAAACACACTCAGAAAGATCAACACACTACTGTTCTCGGCAAACCGGCTATCACCTCTTCTGTCCAAGCCAGTTACAGCTTCCATAGGCAAAGGAATACTCTGATCTAAACTCGAGTGTGGACCTCCCATAATAGCTACAGCCTCAAAGAAAATGCCACCAGCTTGCAAATCATCAATAGTAACATTTGTCATTTCATTACTAACTCCTACATTAATGAATTCCACTGCTTAACTCACCCCAAAACTAAATGTCTCCCAGTATATTTGAGAGCCAACCTCCTATTAGCATCACTAATTCACAAGGTCCTTTCTCATAAGACATCTTCCCCTCTCATTCATAAAGTTTTCACTAAAGCCCCCATATAATCTCAGGGGTATCTCTCAATGTTGACCATCCTACTTACTCTAAAAACTAAACATCATTGCACTGACCAAGCATTGTCTATCCTAACACCTAAACAATGGGACTCTATTCCACGCTCAGTCAGAGACATCAAAATGTACTCAGACTTCAGATAACAACTCAAAGAACACTTATTTATCCAAACAAAATGCAGCTGCACTCACACAGGCCATGCAACAATTTCACACCCCTTTATCCTTATTTCATCCTTCCTCATTTCATCTTTCATCCTCTCAATTACTACCTCTCATTCATCCTACCTCTGTCTTTTCTCTGCATCTCTCACTT
The DNA here is from genome assembly GCF_019279795.1 of Protopterus annectens. Classification (NCBI taxonomy): domain Eukaryota; kingdom Metazoa; phylum Chordata; order Ceratodontiformes; family Protopteridae; genus Protopterus; species Protopterus annectens. Next base: position 808,302,186 of record NC_056733.1, on the reverse strand, counting down.
ACCTCCTTTCTACTCCTCTTCCCTCTGCATGCCTCTCTTTCCATTTCTCTGTCTTCTCCCAATGATATCCTTTCCTCCAATTATTTTCACTTGCTTCTTCTAATGTCTTCATACCTTTCTTTATAATGATATGCTGCTATCCCTGTAGCATAAGCTCTCTCAGCCATTATGGCTACATCTTATCCACAAAGCTCTGCTAAGCATAATTCCAGTTTCCATCCATGTTTTGACTTTGTAAACTGCTTCATGAATTAAATGTTGTAGCATATTTTCCACCTGTAAATATGTTTATGTTTTATAACATACCCTTGTAGCCACAAATATGTTTTGCTCATTTCTTATGTGATCTTATTCACCTGGCTGTACCTCAAAATGGTTCAGTGAGATCAGTGCATTAATCTGATACACAAGTATAAATGCATTTAAACAAACAGTAACAACATGGCAATCATTGCTAAATATTAATTTCAATTTCTTGAAAAGTCACACCTATTAGAATCAATACTTGCACTATCATTTTCTGCTATTCTCAGAATAAGCATAGTAATATCATTGTTATGTTTTAAAGCAATTTTGTTATGTAATTCATTCAACATAGAACTAGGATATGATCTTTATTAAAACACCTTTTTGAGTTTAAATAATTCTTTTAAAAACACATTTCCATCCTTCATCAGATAAGACACTCTTACCATCTGGCCCTTAACAAGGACAGGACATGTGTAATACTTCATGACCTAGGTTTATCTTGGATCAGTGAAGCTTTATATATATATATATATATATATATATATATATATATATATATATATATATATATATATATGTGTGTGTGTGTGTGTGTGTGTGTGTGTGTGTGTGTGTGTGTGTGTGTGTGTGTGTGTGTGTGTGTGTGTGTGTATACTATATATATGGTTTACTATTGAAATTTTGAATCAACTTCGGTCGACTGTGTAAAATGTCATCCTGAAAGCCTGAATATGAAATTTTGAATAGAAAACCACACTGAAAATGAATACATTAACAACCGTGGTTCAATGTATTCGATATACCAGGAGGCAACATCACAGACCTCCTGCTATGCACATTAGTGTACCATTGAACTCTACAGTCAACGGTACATTAATTCTACTATTTTGCAGGGTGCTATGCCCCCTGCACCCCCCATGTGGTGGGCTATGCCACCACACCCCCTTCAGATTAAATATACCAACTCCAAGATCGCACTACAGTGAGGAAATGGGCTAATTCCTTGTTCCTCATTGAAGCGCAACCTCCCT